>NW_027077693.1:160000-460000 GCF_963924675.1 Phocoena phocoena | reverse complement strand
GTTTAGGGGACAGGTTAGGGTACGACAACGGTTTAGGGTGAGCGTACGTGTTAGGTTACGGGTTAGTGTTAGTGTACGGGTTAGGATTAGAGGACGTGTTAGCGTAAGGCTTCGGGTAAGGGTTAGGGTTAGGGTTAGGGTTAGGGTTAGGGTTAGGTTTAGGGGACGGGGCGGTTTAGGGGACAGGTTATGGTACGACAACGGTTTATGGTGAGAGTACGTGTTAGGCTACAGGTTAGTGTTAGCGTACGGGTTAGGATTAGGGGATGGGTTAGGGTAAGGCTTCGGGTAAGTGTTAGGGTTAGGGTTAGGGGACGGGGACGGTTTAGGGGACAGGTTAGGGTACGACAACGGTTTAGGGTGAGCGTACGTGTTAGGGTACGGTTTAGTGTTATCGTAAGGGTTAGGATTCGGGGACGGGTTAGTGTAAGGCTTCGGGTAAGGTTTAGGGTTAGGGTTAGGGTTAGGGTTAGGGGACGGGGACGGTTTACGGGACAGGTTAGAGTACGACAACGGTTTATGGTGAGCGTACGTGTTATGGTACAGTTTAGTGTTAGCGTACGAGTTAGGATTAGGGGACGAGTTAGGGTAAGGCTTCGGATAAGGGTTAGGGTTAAGGTCAGGGTTAGGGTTAGGGTTAGGGGACGGGGACGGTTTAGGGGACAGGTTAGGGTACGACAACGGTTTAGGGTGAGCGTACGTGTTAGGGTACGGTTTAGAGTTAGCATACGGGTTAGGAATAGGGGATGGGTTAGGGTAAGGCTTCGGGTAACGGTTAGGGTTAGGGTTAGGGTTAGGGTTAGGGGACGCGGACGGTTTAGGGGACGGGTTAGGGTACGACAACGGTTTAGGGTGAGCGTACGTGTTATGGTACGGGTTAGTGTTAGCGTACGGGTTAGGATTAGGGGAAGGGTTAGGGTAAGGCTTCGGGTAAGGGTAAGGGTTAGGGTTAGGTTTAGGGTTAGGGTTAGGGAACGGGGACGGTTTAGGGGACAGGTTAGGGTACGACAACGGTTTAGGGTGAGCGTACGTGTTAGGGTACGGTTAGAGTTAGCATACGGGTTAGGATTACGGGACGGTTTAGGTTAAGGCTTCGGGTAAGGGTTCGGGTTAGTGTTAGGTTTAGGGTTAGGGTTAGGTTTAGGGGACGGTGACGGTTTAGGGGACAGGTTAGGGTACGACAACGGTTTTGGGTGAGCCTACGTGTTAGGGTACGGGTTAGTGTTAGCGTACGGGTTAGGAATAAGGGACGGGTTAGGGTAAGGCTTCGGGTAAGGGTTAGGGTTAGTGTTAGGGTTAGGGTTAGGGGATGGGGACGGTTTAGGGGACAGGTTAGAATACGACAACGGTTTAGGGTGAGCGTACGTGTTAGGGTACGGGTTAGTGTTAGCGTACGAGTTAGGATTAGGGGACGGGTTAGGGTAAGGCTTCGGGTAAGGGTTAGGGTTAAGGTTAGGGTTATGGTTAGGGTTAGGGAACGGGGACGGTTTAGGGGACAGGTTAGTGTACGACAACGGTTTAGGGTGAGCGTACGTGTTAGGGTACGGGTTAGAGTTAGCATACGGGTTAGGATTAAGGGACGGGTTAGGGTAAGGCTTCGGGTTAGTTTTAGGGTTAGGGTTAGGGTTAGGGTTAGGCGACGGGGACGGTTTAAGGGACAGGTTAGGGTATGACAACGGTTTAGGGTGAGCGTACGTGTTAGGGTACAGGTTAGTGTTAGCGTACGGGTTAGGATTAGGGGACGGTTTAGGGTAAGGCTTCGGGTAAGGGTTATGGTTAGGGTTAATGTTAGGGTTAGGGGACGGGGACGGTTTAGGGGACAGGTTAGGGTACGACAAAGGTTTAGGGTGAGCGTACGTGTTAGGGTACGGGTTAGTGTTAGCGTACAGGTTAGGATTAGGGGACGGTTTAGGGTAAGACTTCGGGTAAGGGTTCGGGTTAGG
The DNA here is from genome assembly GCF_963924675.1 of Phocoena phocoena. Classification (NCBI taxonomy): domain Eukaryota; kingdom Metazoa; phylum Chordata; class Mammalia; order Artiodactyla; family Phocoenidae; genus Phocoena; species Phocoena phocoena. The sequence continues at coordinate 458,057 of NW_027077693.1, read as the reverse complement.
GTTAGGGTTAGGGTTAGGGATAGGGTGAGGGGACGGTGACGGTTTAGGGGACAGGTTAGGGTACGACAACAGTTTAGGGTGAGCGTACGTGTTAGGGTACGGGTTAGTGTTATCGTAAGTGTTAGGATTAGGGGACGGGTTAGGGTAAGGCTTCGGGTAAGGGTTAGGGTTAGGGTTAGGGGACGGGGACGGTTTAGGTGACAGGTTAGAGTATGACAACGGTTTAGGGTGAGCGTACGTGTTAGGGTACGGGTTAGTGTTAGCGTATGAGTTAGGATTAGGGGACGGGTTAGGGTAAGGCTTCGGATAAGTGTTAGGGTTAAGGTTAGGGTTAGGGTTAGGGTTAGGGAACGGGGACGGTTTAGGGGACAGGTTAGTGTACGACAACGGTTTAGGGTGAGCGTACGTGTTAGGGTACCGGTTAGTGTTAGCGTACGGGTTAGGATTAGGTGACGGGGTAGGGTAAGGCTTCGGGTAAGGTTTAGGGTTAGGGTTAGGGTTAGGGTTACGGTTAGGGAACGGGGAGGATTTAGGGGACAGGTTAGTGTACGACAACGGTTTAGGGTGAGCGTACGTGTCAGGGTACGGGTTATTGTTAGCGTACGGGTTAGGATTAGAGGACGGGTTAGGGTAAGGCTTCGAGTAAGGGTTAGGGTTAGGGTTAGGGTTAGGGTTAGGGAACGGGGATGGGGACGGTTTAGGGGACAGGTTAGGGTACGACAACGGTTTAGGGTGTGCGTATCTGTTAGGGTACGGTTTAGTGTTAGCGTACGGGTTAGGATTAGGTGACGTGTTAGGGTAAGGCTTCGGGTAAGGGTTAGGTTTAGGGTTAGGGTTAGGGTTAGGTTTAGGGGACGGGGACGATTTAGGGGACAGGTTAGGGTTCGACAACGGTTTATGGTGAGCGTACGTGTTAGGGTACGGGTTACTGTTAGCGTACGGGTTAGGATTAGGGGACGGGTTAGGGTAAGGCTTCGGGTAAGGGTTAGGGTTAGGGTTAGGGTTATGGTTAGGGGACGGGGACGTTTTAGGGGACAGGTTAGGGTACGACAACGGTTTAGCGTGAGCGTACGTGTTAGGGTACGGGTTCGAGTTAGCGTACGGGTTAGGATTAGGGGACGGGTTAGGGTAAGGCTTCGGGTAAGGTTCAGGTTTAGGGTTAGGGTTAGGGTTAGGGTTAGGGGACGGGGACGGTTTAGGGGACAGGTTAGTGTACGACAACGGTTTAGGGTGAGCGTACGTGTTAGGGTATGGGTTATTGTTAGCGTATGGGTTAGGATTAGGGGACGGATTAGGGTAAGGCTTCGGGTAAGGGTTAGGGTTAGGGTTAGGGTTAGCGTTAGGGGACGGGGACGGTTTAGGGGACAGGTTAGGGTACGACAATGGTTTAGGGTGAGCGTACGTGTTAGGGTACGGGTTAGTGTTAGCGTACGGGTTAGGATTAGTGTACGGGTTAGTGTAAGGCTTCGGGAAAGGGTTAGGTTTAGGGTTAGGGTTAGGGTTAGGGGACGGGGACGGTTTAGGGGACAGGTTAGTGTACGACAACGGTTTAGGGTGAGCGTACGTGTTAGGGTACTGTTTAGTGTTAGCGTACTGGTTAGGATTAGGGGACGGGTTTGAGTAAGGCTTCGGGTAAGGGTTAGGGTTAGGGTTAGGGTTAGGGTTAGGGTTAGGGTAAGGGGACGGGGACGGTTTACGGGACAGGTTAGGGTACGACAAAGATTTAGGGTGAGCGTACGTGTTAGGGTACGGGTTAGTGTTAGCGTACGGGTTACGATTACGGGACGGGTTAGCGTAAGGCTTCGGGTAAGAGTTAGGTTTAGCGTTAGGGTTAGGGTTAGGGGACGGGGACAGTGTAGGGGACAGGTTAGTGTATGACAACGGTTTAGGGTGAGAGTACGTGTTAGGGTACAGGTTAGTGTTATCGTATGGGTTAGGATTAGGGGACGGGTTAGGGTAAGGCTTCGGGTAAGGGTTAGAGTTAGGGTTAAGGGACGGGGACGGTTTAGGGGACAGGTTAGGGTACAACAACCGTTTAGGGTGAGCGTACGTGTTAGGGTACGGGTTAGTGTTAGCGTACGGGTTAGGATTAGGGGACGGGTTAGAGTATGGCTTCGGGTAAGGGTTAGGGTTAGGGTTAGGGTTAGGGTTAGGGTTAGGGGATGGGGACGTTTTAGGGGACAGGTTAGGGTACGACAACGGTTTAGCGTGAGCGTACGTGTTAGGGTACGGGTTAGAGTTAGCGTACGGGTTAGGATTAGGGGACGGGTTAGGGTAAGGCTTCGGGTAAGGGTCAGGTTTAGGGTTAGGGTTAGGGTTAGGGTTAGGGTTAAGGGACAGGGACGGTTTAGGGGACAGGTTAGGGTACAACAACGGTTTAGGGTGAGCGTACGTGTTAGGGTACGGGTTATTGTTAGCGTACGGGTTAGGATTAGGGGACGGATTAGGGTAAGGCTTCGGGTAAGGGTTAGGGTTAGGGTTAGGGTTAGGGTTAGGGTTAGGGGACGGGGACGGTTTAGGGGACAGGTTTGGGTACGACAACGGTTTATGGTGAGCGTACGTGTTAGGGTACGGGTTAGTGTTAGCGTACGGGTTAGGATTAGGGTACGGATTAGGGTAAGGCTTCGGGAAAGGGTTAGGGTTAGGGTTAGGGATAGGGTTAGGGTTAGGGGACGGGGAGGGTTTAGGGGACAAGTTAGGGTACGACAAAGATTTAGGGTGAGCGTACGTGTTAGGGTACGGGTTAGTGTTAGCGTACGGGTTAGGATTACGGGACGGGTTAGCGTAAGGCTTCGGGTAAGAGTTAGGTTTAGGGTTAGGGTTAGGGTTAGGGGACGGGGAGAGTTTAGGGGACAGGTTAGTGTATGACAACGGTTTAGGGTGAGAGTACGTGTTAGGGTACAGGTTAGTGTTATCGTATGGGTTAGGATTAGGGGACGGGTTAGGGTAAGGCTTCGGGCAAGTGTTAGTGTTAGGGTTAGGGTTAGGGTTAGGGTTAGGGGACGGGGACGGTTTAGCGGACAGGTTAGGGTACGACAACGGTTTAGGGTGAGTGTACGTGTTAGGGTACGGGTTTGTGTTAGCGTACGGGTTAGGATTAGGGGACGGGTTAGGGTAAGGCTTCGGGTAAGGGTTAGGGTTAGGGTTAGGGTTAGGGTTAGGGTTAGGGGAAGGTTTAGGGGACAGGTTAGGGTACGACAACGGTTTAGGATGAGCGTACGTGTTAGGGTACGGGTTAGTGTTAGTGTACGGTTTAGGATTAGAGGACGTGTTAGTGTAAGGCTTCGGGTCAGGGTTAGGGTTAGGTTTATGGTTAGGGTTAGGGTTAGGAGACGGGTATGGTTTAGGGGACAGGTGAGTGTATGACAACGGTTTAGGGTGTGCGTATGTGTTAGGGTACGGTGTAGTGTTAGCGTACGGGTTAGGATTAGGGGATGTGTTAGTGTAAGGCTTCGGGTAAGGGTTAGGCTTAGGGTTAGGGTTAGGGTTAGGAGACGGGGACGGTTTAGGGGACAGGTTAGGGTACGACAACGGTTTAGGGTGAGCGTACGTGTTAGGGTATGGGTTAGTGTTAGCGTACGGGTTAGGATTAGGGGACGGGTTAGGGTAAGGCTTCAGGTAAGAGTTAGGGTTAGGGTTAAGGTTACGTTTAGGGGACGGGGACGGGGACGGTTTAGGGGACAGGTCAGTGTATGACAAAGATTTAGGGTGAGCGTACGTGTTAGGGTACGGGTTAGTGTTAGCGTATGAGTTAGGATTAGGGGACGGGTTAGGGTAAGGCTTCGGGTAAGGGTTAGGGTTAGGGTTAGGGTTAGGGTTAGGGGACGGGGAAGGTTTAGGGGACAGGTTAGGGTACGACAACGGTTTAGGGTGAGCATACGTGTTAGGGTACGGGTTAGTGTTATCGTAAGTGTTAGGATCAGGGGACGGGTTAGGGTAAGGCTTCGGGTAAGGGTTAGGGTTAGGGTTAGGGGACGGGGACGGTTTAGGTGACAGGTTAGAGTACGACAACGGTTTAGGGTGAGCGTACGTGTTAGGGTATGGGTTAGTGTTAGCGTATGAGTTAGGATTAGGGGACGGGTTAGGGTAAGGCTTCGGATAAGGGTTAGGGTTAAGTTTAGTGTTAGGGTTAGGGTTAGGGAACGGGGACGGTTTAGGGGACAGGTTAGTGTACGACAACGGTTTAGGGTGAGCGTACGTGTTAGGGTACCGGTTAGTGTTAGTGTACGGGTTAGGATTAGGTGACGGGGTAGGGTAAGGCTTCGGGTAAGGTTTAGGGTTACGGTTAGGGTTAGGGTTACGGTTAGGGAACGGGGAGGATTTAGGGGACAGGTTAGTGTACGACAAAGGTTTAGGGTGAGCGTACGTGTTAGGGTATGGGTTAGTGTTAGCGTACGGGTTAGGATTAGAGGACGGGTTAGGGTAAGGCTTCGGGTAAGGGTTAGGGTTAGGGTAAGTGTTAGGGTTAAGGGACGCGGATGGGGACGGTTTAGGGGACAGGTTAGGGTACGACAACGGTTTAGGGTGTGCGTATCTGTTAGGGTACGGTTTAGTGTTAGCGTACGGGTTAGGATTAGGGGACGTGTTAGGGTAAGGCTTCGGGTAAGGGTTAGGTTTAGGGTTAGGGTTAGGATTAGGGTTAGGGGACGGGGACGGTTTAGGGGACAGGTTAGTGTATGACAACGGTTTATGGTGAGCGTACGTGTTAGGGTATGGTTTACTGTTAGCGTACGGGTTAGGATTAGGGGACGGGTTAGGGTAAGGCTTCGGGTAAGGGTTAGGGTTAGGGTTAGGGTTAGGGGACGGTTTAGGGGACAGGTTAGGGTACGACAACGGTTTAAGGTGAGCGTACGTGTTAGGGTACGGGTTAGTGTTAGCGTACGGGTTAGGATTAAGGGACGGTTTAGTGTAAGGCTTCGGGTAAGGGTTAGGGTTAGGGTTAGGGTTAAGGTTAGGGTTAGGGGATGGGGACGGTTTAGGGAACTGGTTAGTGTACGACAACATTTTAGGGTGAGCGTACGTGTTAGGGTACGGGTTTGTGTTAGCGTACAGGTTAGGATTAGGGGACGGGTTAGGGTAAGGCTTCGGGTAAGGGTTAGGGTTAGGTTTATGTTTAGGGTTAGGGTTAGGGGACGGGGACGTTTTAGGGGACAGGTTAGGGTACGACAACGGTTTAGCGTGAGCGTACGTGTTAGGGTATGGGTTAGAGTTAGCATACGGGTTAGGATTAGGGGACGGGTTAGGGTAAGGCTTCGGGTAAGGGTCAGGTTTAGGGTTAGGGTTAGGGTTAGGGTTAGGGTTAGGGGACGGGTACAGTTTAGGGGACAGGTTAGTGTACGACAACGGTTTAGGGTGAGCGTACGTGTTAGGGTACGGGTTAGTGTTAGCGTACGGTTTAGGATTAGGGGACGGGTTAGTTTAAGGCTTCGGGTAAGGGTTAGGGTTAGGGTTAGGGTTAGGGTTTGGGTTAGGGGTCTGGGACGGTTTAGGGGACAGGTTAGGGTACGACAACGGTTTAGGGTGAGCGTACATGTTAGGGTACGGGTTAGTGTTAGCATACGGTTTAGGATTAGGGGTCGGGTTAGGGTAAGGCTTCGGGTAAGGGTTAGGGTTAGGGTTAGGGTTAGGGTGAGGGGATGGGGACGGTTTAGGGGACAGGTGACGGTACGACATCGGTTTAGGGTGAGCGTACGTGTTAGGGTACGTGTTAGTGTTAGCGTACGGGTTAGGATTAGGGGACGGATTAGGGTAAGACTTCGGGTAAGGGTTAGGGTTAGGGTTAGGGTTAGGGTTAGGGTTAGGGGACGGGGACGGTTTAGGGGACAGGTTAGGGTAAAACAACGGTTTAGGGTGAGCATAAGTGTTAGGGTACGGGTTAGTGTTAGCGTACGGATTAGGATTAGGGTACGGGTTAGGGTAAGGCTTCGGGTAAGGATTAGGTTTAGGGTTAGGGTTAGGGTTAGGGGATGGGGAAGGTTTAGCGGACAGGTTAGGGTACGAGAACGGTTTAGGGTGAGCGTACGTGTTAGGGTATGGGTTAGTGTTAGCATACGGGTTAGGATTAGGGGACGGGTTAGGTTAAGGCTTCGTGTAAGGGTTAGGGTTAGGGTTAGGGTTAGGGTTAGGGTTAGGAGACGGGGACTGTTTAGGGGACAGGTTAGAATACGACAACGGTTTAGGGTGAGCGTATGTGTTATGGTATGGGTTAGTTTTAGCGTACGGTTTAGGATTACGGGACGGGTAAGTGTAAGGCTTCGGGTAAGGGTTAGGGTTAGGGTTAGGGTTAGGGTTAGGTGACGGGGACAGTTTAGGGGACATGTTAGGGTACGACAATGGTTTAGGGTGAGCGTACGTGTTAGCGTACGGGTTAGTGTTAGGGTACTGGTTAGCATTAGGGGACGGGTTAGGGTAAGGCTTCGAGTAAGGGTTAGGGTTAGGGTTAGGGTTAGGTTACGGGGACGGTTTAGGGGACAGGTTAGGGTTCAACAACGGTTTAGGGTGAGTGTACGTATTACGGTACGGGTTAGTGTTAGTGTACGGTTTAGGATTAGGGGATGGGTTAGAGTAAGCCTTCGGGAAAGGGTTAGGTTTAGGTTAGGGTTAGGGTTAGGTTTAGGGGACAGGGACGTTTTAGGGGACAGGTTAGGGTACGACAACGATTTAGGGTGAGCGTATGTGTTAGGGTACGGGTTAGTGTTAGCGTACGTGTTAGGATTAGGGGACGGGTTAGGGTAAGGCTTCGGGTAAGGTTTAGGGTTAGGGTTAGGGTTAGGGTTAAGGGACAGGTACATTTTAGGGGACATGTTAGGGTACGACAACGGTTTAGGGTGAGCGTACGTGTTAGGGTACCGGTTAGTGTTAGGGTACGTGTTAGGATTAGGGTACGGGTTAGTGTAAGGCTTCGGGTAAGGGTTAGGGTTAGGGTTAGGGTTAGGGGACGGTTTAGGGGACAGGTTAGGGTACGACAACGGTTTAGGGTGAGCGTACGTGTTTGGGTACGGGTTAGTGTTAGCGTACGGTTTAGGATTAGGGGACGGGTTAGTTTAAGGCTTCGGGTAAGGTTTAGGGTTAGGGTTGGGTTAGGGTTTGGGTTACGGGTCTGGGACGGTTTAGGGGACAGGTTAGGGTACGACAACGGTTTAGGGTGAGCGTACATGTTAGGGTATGGGTTAGTGTTAGCGTACGGGTTAGGATTAGGGGTTGGGTTAGGGTAAGGCTTCGGGTAAGGGTTAGGGTTAGGGTTAGGGTTAGGGTTAGGGGATGGGGACGGTTTAGGGGACAGGTGACGGTACGACAACGGTTTAGGGTGAGTGTACGTGTTAGCGTACGTGTTAGTGTTAGCGTACGGTTTAGGATTAGGGGACGGATTAGTGTAAGACTTCGGGTAAGGGTTAGGGTTAGGGTTAGGGTTAGGGTTAGGGGACGGGGACGGGGACGGTTTAGGGGACAGGTTAGGGTATAACAACGGTTTAGGGTGAGCATAAGTGTTAGGTTACGGGTTAGTGTTAGCGTACGGATTAGGATTAGGGTACGGGTTAGGGTAAGGCTTCGGGTAAGGATTAGGTTTAGGGTTAGGTTTAGGGTTAGGGTTAGGGGATGGGGAAGTTTTAGCGGACAGGTTAGGGTACTACAACGGTTTAGGGTGAGCGTACGTGTTAGGGTACGGGTTAGTGTTAACATACGGATTAGGATTAGGGGACGGGTTAGATTAAGGCTTCGGGTAAGGGTTAGGGTTAGGGTTAAGGTTAGGGTTAGGGTTAGGGATAGGAGACGGGGACTGTTTAGGGGACAGGTTAGAATACGACAACGGTTTAGGGTGAGCGTACGTGTTAGGGTACGGGTTAGTGTTAGCGTACGGTTTAGGATTACGGGACGGGTTAGTGTAAGGCTTCGGGTAAGGGTTAGGGTTAGGGTTAGGGTTATGGTTAGGGTTAGGTTACGGGGACGGTTTAGGGGACAGGTTAGGGTACAACAACGATTTAGGGTGAGTGTACGTATTACGGTACGGGTTAGTGTTAGCGTACGGGTTAGGATTACGGGACGGGTTAGGGTAAGGCTTCGGGTAAGGGTTAGGGTTAGGTTTAGGGTTAGGGTTAGGGAACGGGGACGGTTTAGGGGACAGGTTAGGGTACGACTATGGTTTAGGGTGAGCGTACGTGTTAGGGTACGGGTTAGTGTTAGTGTACGGTTTAGGATTAGTGGATGGGTTAGTGTAAGCCTTCGGGAAAGGGTTAAATTTAGGTTAGGGTTAGGGTTAGGTTTAGGGGACAGGGACGTTTTAGGGGACAGGTTAGGGTACGACAACGATTTAGGGTGAGCGTATGTATTACGGTAGGGGTTAGTGTTAGCGTACGTGTTAGGATTAGGGGACGGGTTAGGGTAAGGCTTCGGGTAAGGGTTATGTTTAGGGTTACGGTTAGGGTTAAGGTTAGGGGACGGGGAAGGTTTAGGGGACAGGTTAGCGTAGGACAACGGTTTAGGGTGAGCGTACATGTTAGGGTATGTGTTAGTGGTAGCGTACGGGTTAGGATTAGGGGACGCGTTAGGGTAAGGCTTCGGGTAAGGGTTAGGGTTAGGGTTAGGGTTAGGGGACGGGGAAGGGGACGGTTTAGGGGACAGGTTATGGTACGAAAACGGTTGAGGGTGAGCGTACGTGATAGGGTCCGGATTAGTGTTAGCGTACGGGTTAGGATTAGGGGACGGGTTAGTGTAAGGCTTCGGGTAAGCGTTAGGTTTAGGGTAAGGGTTAGGGTTAGGGGACCGGGACGGTTTAGGGGACAGGTTAGGGTACGACAACAGTTTAGGGTGGGCGTACGTGTTAAGGTACAGTTTAGTGTTAGCCTACGGGTTAGGATTAGGGTATGGGTTAGCTTAAGGCTTCGGGTAAGGGTTAGGTTTAGGGTTAGGGTTAGGGGACGGGGACGGTTTAGGGGACAGGTTAGTGTACGACAACTGTTTAGGGTGAGCGTATGTGTTAGGGTACGGGTTAGTGTTAGCGTACGGGTTAGGATTAGGGGAAGGGTTAGTGTAAGGCTTCGGGTAAGGGTTTGGGTTAGGGTTAGGGTTAGGGGTAGGGGACGGGGACGGGAACGGTTTAGGGGTAGGTTAGGGTACGACAACGGTTTAGGGTGAGTGTACGTGTTAGGGTATGTGTTAGTGTTAGCGTACGGGTTAGGATTAGGGGACGGGTTAGGGTAAGGCTTCGGGTAAGGGTTAGGTTACGGTTAGGGTTAGGGTTAGGGGACGGGGACTGTTTAGGGGACAGCTTAGGGTACGACAACGGTTTAGGGTGAGCGTACGTGTTAGGGTACGTGTTAGTGTTAGCGTACGGGTTAGGATTAGGGGACGGGTTAGGGTAAGGCTTCGGGTAAGGGTTAGGGTTAGGGTTAGGGTTAGGTTTAGGGTTAGGGGACGGGGACGGTTTAGGGGACAGGTTAGGGTACAACAATGGTTTGGAGTGAGCATACGTGTTAGGGTACGGGTTAGTGTTAGCGTACGGATTAGGATTAGGGTACGGGTTAGGGTAAGGCTTCGGGTAAGGATTAGGGTTAGGGTTAGGGTTAGGGTTAGGGTTAGGGGATGGGGAAGGTTTAGCAGACAGGTTAGTGTATGACAACGGTTTAGGGTGAGCGTACGTGTTAGGGTACGGGTTAGTGTTAGCATACGGGTTAGGATTAGGGGACGGGTTAGGTTAAGGCTTCGGGTAAGGGTTAGGGTTAGGGTTAGGGTTAGGGTGAGTGTTAGGTGAAGGGGACGGTTTAGCGGAGAGATTAGGGTACGACAACGGTTTAGGGTGAGCGTACGTGTTAGGGTATGGGTTAGTGTTAGCGTACGGTTTAGGATTGGGGGCGGGTTAGTGTAAGGCTTCGGGTAATTGTTAGGGTTAGGGTTAGGGTTAGGGTTAGGGTTAGGGGACGGGGACGGTTTAGGGGCAAGGTTATGGTAGGACAGCGGTTTAGGGTTAGCGTACGTGTTAGTGTACGGGTTAGTGGTAGCGTACGGTTTAGGATTAGGGGACGGGTTAGGGTAAGGCTTCGGGTAAGGGTTAGGGTTAGGTTAGGGTTAGGGTTAGGGGACGGGGACGGTTTAGGGGACAGGTTAGTGTGCGACAACAGTTTAGGGTGAGTGTACGTGTTAGGGTACGGGTTAGTGTTAGCATACGGGTTAGGATTACGGGACGAGTTAGTGTAAGGCTTCGGGTAAGTGTTAGGGTTAGGGTTAGGGTTAGGGTTAGGGTTAGGGGACGGGGACGGTTTAGGGGCAAGGTTCTGGTGGGACAACGGTTTAGGGTTAGCGTACGGGTTAGTGTACGGGTTAGTGGTAGCGTACGGTTTAGGATTAGGGGACGGGTTAGGGTAAGGCTTCGAGTGAGGATTAAGGTTAGGGTTAGGGTTAGGGTAAGGGGACGGTTTAGGGGACAGGTTAGGGTATACCAATGGTTTAGTGTGAGCGTACGTGTTAGGGTATTGGTTAGTGTTAGCGTACGGGTTAGGATTAGGGGACGGTTTAGGGTAAGGCTTCGGGTAAGGGTTAGGGTTAGGGTTAGGGTTAGTGTTAGGGGTCGGGGACGGTTTAGGGGACAGGTTAGGGTACGACAACGGTTTAGGGTGTGCGTACGTGTTAGGGTACGGGTTAGTGGTAGCGTACGGTTTAGGATCAGGGGACGGGTTATGGTAAGGCTTTGGATAAGGGTTAGGTTTAGGGTTAGGGTTAGGGTTAGGGGACGGGGTCGGTTTAGGGGACAGGTTAGGGTACGACAATGTTTTAAGGTGAGCGTACGTGTTAGGGTACGGGTTAGTGTTAGCGTACGGGTTAGGATTAGGGGACGGGTTAGGGTAAGGCTTCGGGTAAGGTTTAGGTTTAGGTTTAGGGTTAGGGTTAGGGTTAGGGGACGGGGACGTTTTAGGGTACAGGTTAGGGTACGACAACGGTTTAGGGTGAGCGTACGTGTTAGGGTACGGGTTAGTGTTAGCGTACGGGTTAGGATTAGGGGATGGGTTAGGCTAAGTATTCGGGTAAGGGTTAGGTTTAGGGTTAGGTTTAGGGTTAGGGTTAGGGGACTGGGACGGTTTACGGGACAGGTTAGTGTACGAAAACTGTTTAGGGTGAGCGTACATGTTAGGGTACGGTTTAGTGTTAGCGTACGGGTTAGGATTAGGGGCGGGTTAGCGTAAGGCTTCGGGTAAGGGTTAGGGTTAGGGTTAGGGTTAGGGTTAGGGGACGGGGACCGTTTAGGTGAGAGGTTAGGGTACAACAACGGTTTAGGGTGAGCGTACGTGTTAGGGTACGGGTTAGTGTTAGCGTACGGTTTAGGATTAGGGGACGGGTGAGTTTAAGGCTTCGGGTAAGGTTTAGGGTTAGGGTTAGGGTTAGGGTTTGCGTTAGGGCTCTGGGACGGTTTAGGGGACAGGTTAGGGTACGACAACGGTTTAGCGTGAGCGTACATGTTAGGGTACGGGTTAGTGTTAGCGTACGGGTTAGGATTAGGGGTCGGGTTAGAGTAAGGCTTCGGGTAAGGGTTAGGGTTAGGGTTAGGGTTAGGGTTAGGGGATGGGGACGGTTTAGGGGACAGGTGACGGTACGACATCGGTTTAGGGTGAGCGTACGTGTTAGGGTACGTGTTAGTGTTAGCGTACGGGTTAGGATTAGGGGACGGATTAGGGTAAGACTTCGGGTCAGGGTTAGGGTTAGGGTTAGGGTTAGGGTTACGGGACGGGGACATTTTAGGGGACATGTTAGGGTACGACAACGGTTTAGGGTGAGCGTACCTGTTAGGGTACCGGTTAGTGTTAGGGTACGTGTTAGGTTTAGGGTACGTGTTAGTGTAAGGCTTCGGGTAAGGGTTAGGGTTAGGGTTAGGGTTAGGGGACGGGGAGCGGGACGGTTTAGGGGACAGGTTATGGTACGAAAACGGTTTAGGGTGATCGTACGTGTTAGGGTACGGGTTAGTGTTAGCATACGGGTTAAGATTGGGGACGGGTTAGGGTAAGGCTTCGGGTAAGGTTAGGGTTAGGGTTAGTGTTAGGGTTAGGGTTAGGGGACGGGGACGGTTTAGGGGACATGTTAGTGTACGACAACGGTTTAGGGTGAGCGTACGTGTTAGCGTACGGGGTAGTGTTAGGGTAAGGGTTAGGATTAGGGGACGGGTTAGGGTCAGGCTTCCGGTAAGGGTTAGGGTTAGGGTAAGGGTTAGGTTTAGGGTTAGGTTACGGGGACGGTTTAGGGGACAGGTTAGGATACGACAACAGTTTAGGGTGAGCGTACGTGTTAGGGAATGGGTTAGTGTTAGCGTACGGGTTAGGATTAGGGGACGGGTTAGTGTAAGGCTTCGGGTAAGGGTTAGGGTTAGGGTTAGGGTTAGGGTTAGGGGACGGGGACGGTTTAGGGGACATGTCAGGGTACAACAACGGTTTAGGGTGAGCATAAGTGTTAGGGTACGGGTTAGTGTTAGCGTACGGATTAGGATTAGGGTACTGGTTAGGGTAAGGCTTCGGGTAAGGATTAGGTTTAGGGTTAGGTTTAGGGTTAGGGTTAGGTGATGGGGAAGTTTTAGTGGACAGGTTAGGATACGACAACGGTTTAGGGTGAGCGTACGTGTTAGGGTACGGGTTAGTGTTAACATACGGGTTAGGATTAGGGGACGGGTTAGGTTAAGGCTTCGGGTAAGGGTTAGGGTTAGGGTTATGGTTAGGGTTAGGGTTAGGGTTAGGAGACGGGGTCTGTTTAGGGGACAGGTTAGAATACGACAACGGTTTAGGGTTAGGGTTAGGGTTAGGGTTACGTGACGGGGACAGTTTAGTGGACATGTTAGGGTATGACAATGGTTTAGGGTGAGCGTAAGTGTTAGTGTACGGGTTAGTGTTAGGGTACTGGTTAGCATTAGGGGACGGGTTAGGGTAAGGCTTCGGGTAACGGTTAGGGTTAGGGTTAGGGTTATGGTTAGGGTTACGTTACGGGGACGGTTTAGGGGACAGTGTAGGGTACAACAACGGTTTAGGGTGAGTGTACGTATTACGGTACGTGTTAGTGTTAGAGTATGGGTTTGGATTACGGGACGGGTTAGGGTAAGGCTTCGGGTAAGGTTTAGGGTTAGGGTTAGGGTTAGGGGACGGGGACGGGGACGGTTTAGGGGACAGGTTAGGGTACGACTATGGTTTAGGGTGAGCGTACGTGTTAGGGTACAGGTTAGTGTTAGTATACGGTTTAGGATTAGGGGATGGGTTAGGGTAAGCCTTCGGGAAAGGGTTAGATTTAGGTTAGGGTTAGGGTTAGGTTTAGGGGACAGGGACGTTTTAGGGGACAGGTTAGTGTACGACAACGATTTAGGGTGAGCGTATGTATTACGGTACGGTTTAGTGTTAGCGTACGTGTTAGGATTAGGGGACGGGTTAGGGTAAGGCTTCGGGTAAGGGTTATTTTTAGGGTTACGGTTAGGGTTAAGGTTAGGGGACGGGGAAGTTTTAGGGGACAGGTTAGTGTAGGACAACGGTTTAGGGTGAGCGTACGTGTTAGGGTAAGGGTTAGGGTTAGGGTTAGGGTTAGGGGACGGGGAAGGGGACGGTTTAGGGGACAGGTTATGGTACGAAAACGGTTTAGGGTGAGCGTACGTGATAGGGTCCGGATTAGTGTTAGCGTACTGGTTAGGATTAGGGGACGGGTTAGTGTAAGGCTTCGGGTAAGGGTTAGGGTTAGGGTTAGGGTTAGGGTTAGTGTTAGGGGTCGGGGACGGTTTAGGGGACAGGTTAGTGTACGACAACCGTTTAGGATGTGCGTACGTGTTAGGGTACGGGTTAGTGGTAGCGTACGGTTTAGGATCCGGGGACGGGTTAGGGTAAGGCTTCGGGTAAGGGTTAGGGTTAGGGTTAGGGTTAGGGTTAGGGTTAGGGTTAGGGGACGGGGTGGGTTTAGGGGACAGGTTAGGGTACGACAACGTTTTAAGGTGAGCGTACGTGTTAGGGTACGGGTTAGTTTTAGCGTACGTGTTAGGATTAGGGGACGGGTTAGGGTAAGGCTTCGGGTAAGATTTAGGGTTAGGGTTAGGGTTAGGGGATGGGGCAGGTGACGGGGTCGGTTTAGGGGACACGTTAGGGTAGGACAACGGTTTAGGGTTAGCGTACGTGCTAGGGTACGGGTTAGTGTTAGCGTACGGGTTAGGATTAGGGGACGGGTTAGGGTAAGGCTTCGGGTAAGGGTTAGGGTTAGGGTTAGGGTTAGGGGACGGGGACGGGGACAGTTTAGGGGACAGGTTAGGGTTCGACAACGGTTTAGGGTGAGCGTACGTTTTAGGGTACGGATTAGTGTTAGCGTACGGGTTAGGATTAGGGGACGGGTTAGTGTAAGGTTTCGGGTAAGGGTTAGGTTTAGGGTAAGGGTTAGGGTTAGAGTTACGGGACCTGGACGGTTTAGGGGACAGGTTAGGGTACGACAACTCTTTAGGGTGGGCATACGTGTTAGGGTATGGGTTAGTGTTAGCGTACGGTTTAGGTTTAGGGGACGGGTTAGGGTAAGGCTTCGGGTAAGTGTTAGGGTTAGGGTTAGGTTTAGGGTTAGGGTTAGTGGACGGGGACAGTTTAGGGGACAGATTAGGGTACGACAAAGATTTAGGGTGAGCGTACGTGTAAGGGTACGGATTAGTGTTAGCATACGGGTTCGGATTAAGGGACGGGTTAGGGTAAGGCTTCGGGTAAGGGTTAAGTTTAGGTTTAGGTTTAGGGTTAGGGTTAGGGGACCGGGACGGTTTAGGGGACAGGTTAGTGTACGACAACTGTTTAGGGTGAGCATACGTGTTAGGGTACGGGTTAGTGTTAGCGTACGGTTTAGGATTAGGGGACGGGTTAGTGTAAGACTTTGGGTAAGGGTTAGGTTTAGGGTTAGGGTTAGGGTTAGGGTTAGGGTACGGGATCGGTTTAGGGGACAGGTTAGGGTACGACAACGATTTAGGTTGAGCGTACGTGTTAGGGTACGGGGTAGTGTTAGCGTACGGGTTAGGATTAGGGGACGGTTTAGGTTAAGCCTTCGGGTAAGGCTTAGGGTTAGGGTTAGGGTTAGGGTTAGGGGACGGGGACGTTTTAGGGGACAGGTTAGGGTACGACAACTGTTTAGGGTGAGCGTATATGTTAGGGTAAAGGTTAGTGTTAGCGTATGGGTTATGATTCCGGGACGGTTTAGATTAAGGCTTCGCGTAAGGTTTAGGTTTAGGGTTAGGGGACGGGGACGGTTTAGGGTACAGGTTAGCATACGACAACGGTTTAGGGTGAGCGTACGTGTTAGGGTACGGGTTAGTGTTACCGTACGGGTTAGGATTAGGGGACGGGTTAGGATAAGGCTTCGGGTAAAGGTTAGGGTTAGGGTTTGGGTTAGGGTTAGGGTTAGGGGACGGCGACGGTTTAGGGGACAGGTTAGGTTACGACAACGGTTTAGGGTGAGCGTCCGTGTTAGGGTACGGGTTAGTGTTAGCGTACGGGTTAGGATTAGGGGACGGTTTAGCGTAAGGATTCGGGTAAGGGATAGGATTAGTGTTAGGGTTAGGGTTAGGGTACCGGAACGGTTTAGGTAACAGGTTAGGGTACGACAACTGTTTAGGGTGAGCCTACCTGTTAGGGTACGGTTTAGTGTTAGCCTACGCGTTAGGATTAGGGGACGGGTTAGGGTAAGACTTCGGGTAAGGTTTAGGGTTAGGGTTAAGGATAGGGTTAGGGGATGGGGACGATTTAGGGGACAGGTTAGGGTTAGGGTTAAGGTTAGGGTTAGGGTTTGGGTTAGGGGACGGGAACGGTTTAGGGGACAGGTTAGAGTACGACAACGGTTTAGTGTGAGCGTACGTATTAGGGTACGGGTTAGTGTTAGCGTACGGGTTAGGATTAGGGGACGGGTTAGGGTAAGGCTTCGGGTAAGGGTTAGGGTTAGGGTTAGGGTTAGGGGATGGGGACGGGGACGGGGACGATTTACGGGACAGGTTATGGTACGACAACGGATTAGGGTGAGCGTACGTGTTAGGCTACGGGTTAGTGTTAGCGTATGGGTTAGGGTTAGGGGACGTGTTAGGGTAAGGCTTCGGTTAAGGGTTAGGGTTAGGGTTAGGGTTAGGGTTAGGGTTAGGGGACGGGGACGGTTTAGGGGACAGGTTAGGGTTCGACAACGGTTTACGGTGAGCGTACGTGTTAGGGTACGGATTAGTGTTAGCGTACGGGTTAGGATTAGGGGATGGTTTAGTGTAAGGCTTCGGGTAAGGGTTAGGTTTAGGGTAAGGGTTAGGGTTAGGGTTAGGGGACCGGGACGGTTTAGGGGACAGGTTAGGGTACGACAACTGTTTAGTGTGACCATACGTGTTAGGGTACGGGTTAGTGTTAGCGTACGGTTTAGGATTAGGGGACGGGTTAGGGTAAGGCTTCGGGTAAGGGTAAGGGTTAGGGTCAGGGTTAGGGTTAGGGTTAGGGTTAGGGTTAGTGGACGGGGATGGTTTAGGGGACAGATTAGGGTATGACAAAGGTTTAGGGTGAGCGTACGTGTAAGGGTACGGATTAGTGTTAGCGTACAGGTTAGGATTAAGGGACGGGTTAGGGTAAGGCTTCGGGTAGGGGTTAGGTTTAGGGTTAGGGTTAGGGTTAGGGTTAGGGGACCGGGACGGTTTAGGGGACAGGTTAGGGTACGACAACTCTTTAGGGTGAGCATACGTGTTAGAGTACGGGTTAGGATTAGGGGACGGGTTAGTGTAAGGCTTCGGGTAAGGTTTAGGTTTAGATTTAGGGTTAGGGTTAGGGTTAGGGTTAGGGGACGGGGACGGGGACGGTTTAGGGGACAGGTTAGTGTACGACAACGGTTTAGGGTGAGCGTACGTGTTAGTGTACGGGTTAGTGTTAGCTTACGGGTTAGCATTAGGGGACGGGTTAGTGTAAGGCTTCGGTTAAGGGTTAGGGTTAGGGTTAGGGTTAGGGTTAGGGGACGGGGACAGTTTAGGGGACATGTTAGGGTATGACAACGGTTTAGGGTGAGCGTACGTGTTAGGGTACGGGTTAGTGTTAGGTTAAGGGTTAGGATTAGCGAGGGGTTAGGGTAAGGCTTCGGGTAAGGATTAGGGTTAGGGTTAGGGTTAGGGTTAGGGTTAGGGTTAGGGGACGGGGATGGTTTAGGGCACAGGTTAGGGTACGATAACGGTTTAGGGTGAGTGTACGTGTTAGGGTACGGGTTAGTGTTAGCGTACGGGTTAGGATTAGGGGACGGGTTAGGGTAAGGCTTCGAGTAAGGGTTAGGGTTATGGTTAGGCTTAGGGTTAGGGGACGGGGACAGTTTAGGGGACATGTTAGGGTACGACAATGATTTAGGCTGAGTGTACGTGTTAGGGTACGGGTTAGAGTTAGGGTACGGGTTAGGTTTAGGGGACTGGTTAGGATAAGGCTTCGGGTAAGGGTTAGGGTTAGGGTTAGGTTTAGGGTTAGGGTTATCATTCGGGGACGGTTTAGGGGACAGGTTAGGGTACAACAACGGTTTACGTTGATCGTACGTATTATGGTACGGGTTAGTGTTAGCGTACGGGTTAGGATTAGGGGTCGGGTTAGGGTAAGGCTTCGGGTAAGGGTTAGTGTTAGGGTTTGGGTTAGGGTTAGGGTTAGGGGACGGGGACGGTTTAGGGGACAGGTTAGTGTACGACAATGGTTTAGGTTGAACGTACGTGTTAGGGTACGGGTTAGTGTTAGCGTAGGGGTTAGGATTAGGGGACGTGTTAGGGTAAGGATTCGGGTAAGGGTTAGGTTTAGGGTTAGGGTAAGGGTTAGGGGACCGGGACGGTTTAGGGGACAGGTTAGGGTACGACAAGTGTTTAGAGTGAGCGTATGTGTTAGGGCACGGGTTAGTGTCAGCGTACGCGTTAGGATTAGGGGACGGGTTAGTGTAAGGCTACGGGTTAGGGTTAGGATTAGGTTTAGGGTTAGGGTTAGGGGACGGGGACGATTTAGAGGACAGGTTAGGGTACGACAACGGTTTACGGTGAGCGTACGTGTTAGGGTATGGTTTAGAGTTAGTGTACGTGTTAGGATTAGGGGACGAGTTAGTGTAAGGCTTCGGGTAAGTGTTAGGGTTAGGGTTAGGGTTAGGGTTAGGGGACGGGGACAGTTTACGGGCGAGGTTAGTTTACAACAACGGTTTAGGGTGAGCGTACGTGTTAGGGTACGGGTTAGTGTTAGCGTAAGGGTTAGGATTAGGGGACGGGATAGGGTAAGGCTTCGGGTAAGGGTTAGGGATAGGTTTAGGGTTAGGGTTTGTGTTAGGGGACTGGGACGGTTTAGGGGACAGGTTAGAGTACGACAACGGTTTAGGGTGAGCGTACGTATTAGGGTACGAGTTAGTGTTAGCGTACGGTTTAAGATTAGGGGACAGGTTAAGGTAAGGCTTCGAGTAACGGTTAGGGTTAGGGTTAGGGTTAGGGGACGGGATCGGTTTAGGGGACAGGTTAGGGTACAACAACGGTTTAGGGTGAGCGTACGTGTTAGGGTACGGGTTAGTGTTAGCGTACGTGTTTGGATTATGTTACGGGTTAGGGTAAGGCTTCGGGTAAGGGTTAGGTTTAGGGTTAGGGTTAGGGTTAGTGTTAGGTGGTGGGGACGGTTTAGGGGACAGGTTAGGGTAGGACAACGGTTTACGGCGAGCGTACGTGTTATGGTATGGGTTAGTGGTAGCGTACGGGTTAGGATTAGGGGACGGGTTAGGGTAAGGCTTCGGGTAAGTGTTAGGGTTAGGGTTAGGTTTAGGGGACGGGGACGGGGACGGTTTAGGGGACAGGTTATGGTACGACAACGGTTTAAGGTGAGCATACGTGTTAGGGTATGTGTTAGTGTTAGTGTATGGGTTAGGGTTAGGTGACGGGTTAGGGTAAGGCTTCGGGTAAGGGTTAGGGTTAGGGTTAGGGTTAGGGGACGGGGACGGTTTAGGGGACAGGTTAGAGTTCGACAACGGTTTAGGGTGAGCGTACGTGTTAGGGTACGGATTAGTGTTAGCGTACGGGTTAGGATTAGGGGACGGGTTAGTGTAAGGCTTCGGGTAAGGGTTAGGTTTAGGGTAAGGGTTAGGGTTAGGGGACCGGGTCGGTTTAGAGGACAGGTTAGGGTACGACAACTGTTTAGGGTGAGCATACGCGTTAGGGTACGGGTTAGTGTTAGCGTACGGGTTAGGATTAGGGGACGGGTTAGTGTAAGGCTTCGGGTAAGGGTTAGGTTTAAGGTTAGGGTTAGTGTTAGGATTAGGGTTAGGGTTAGGGTTAGGGGACAGGGACGGTTTAGGGGACAAGTTAGTGTACGACAACGGTTTAGGGTGAGCGTACGTGTTAGGGTACGGGTAGTGTTAGCTTACGGGTTAGGATTAGGGGACGGGTTAGTGTAAGGCTTTGGGTAATGGTTAGGGTTAGGGTTAGTGTTAGGGTTAGGGTTAGGGGACGGGGACAGTTTAGGGGACATGTTAGGGTATGACAACTGTTTAGCGTGAGCGTACGTGTTAGGGTACGTGTTAGTGTTAGGTTACGGCTTAGGATTAGGGAGGGGTTAGGGAAAGGCTTCGGGTAAGGATTAGGGTTAGGGTTAGGCTTAGGGTTAGGGGACGGGGACAGTTTAGGGGACATGTTAGGGTACGACAATGGTTTAGGCTGAGCGTACGTGTTAGGGTATGGGTTAGAGTTAGGGTACGGGTTAGGATTAGGGGACGGGTTAGGGTAAGGCTTCGGGTAAGATTTAGGGTTAGGGTTTGGGTTAGGGTTAGGGTTAGGGGACGGGGACGGTTTAGGGGACAGGTTAGTGGACGACAATGGTTTAGGTTGAACGTACGTGTTAGGGTACGGGTTAGTGTTAGCGTACGGGTTAGGATTAGGGGACGGGTTAGGGTAAGGATTCGGGTAAGTGTTAGGTTTAGGGTTAGGGTTAGGGTTAGGGTTAGGGGACCGGGACGGTTTAGGGGACAGGTTAGGGTACAACAACTGTTTAGAGTGAGCGTATGTGTTAGGGTACGGGTTAGTGTCAGCGTACGCGTTAGGATTAGGGGACCGGTTAGGGTAAGGCTTCGGGTTAGGGTTAGGGTTAGGTTTAGGGTTAGGGTTAGGGGACGGGGACGATTTAGGGGACAGGTTAGGGTACGACAACGGTTTAGGGTGAGCGTACGTATTTGGTACGGGTTAGTGTTAGTGTACGTTTTAGGATTAGGTGACGAGTTAGGGTAAGGCTTCGGGTAAGTGTTAGGGTTAGGGTTAGGGTTAGGGTTAGGTTTAGGGGACGGGGACAGTTTAGGGGTGAAGTTAGGTTACAACAACGGTTTAGGGTGAGCATACGTTTTAGTGTACGGGTTAGTTTTAGCGTACGGGTTAGGATTAGGGGACGGGATAGGGTAAGGTTTCGGGTAAGGGTTAGGGTTAGGGTTAGGTTGAGGGTTTGGGTTAGGGGTCGGGGACGGTTTAGGGGACAGGTTAGAGTACGACAACGGTTTAGGGTGAGCATACGTATTAGGGTACGGGTTAGTGTTAGCGTACGGGTTAAGATTAGGGGACAGGTTAAGCTAAGGCTTCGGGTAAGGGTTAGGGTTAGGGTTAGGGTTAGGGGAAGGGATCGGTTTAGGGGACAGGTTAGGGTACAACAACGGTTTAGGGTGAGCGTACGTGTTAGGGTACGGGTTAGTGTTAGCGTACGGTTAGGATTAGGGGACGGGTTAGGGTAAGCCTTCGGGTAAGGCTTAGGGTTAGGGTTAGCGTTAGGGTTAGGGGACGGGGACGTTTTAGGGGACAGGTTAGGGTATGACAACGGTTTAGGGTGAGCGTATGTGTTAAGGTACGGGTTAGTGTTAGCTTATGTGTTAGGATTAGGAGACGGGTTAGGGTAAGGCTTCGGGTAAGGGTTAGGTTTAGGTTTAGGTTTAGGGTTAGGGTTAGGGGATGGGGACGGTTTAGGGGACAGGTTAGTGTAGGACAACGGTTTAGGGTGAGCGTACGTGTTAGGGTATGGGTTAGTGGTAGCGTACGTTTTAGGATTAGGGGCGGGTTAGGGCAAGGTTTCGGGTAAGGGTTAGGGTTAGGGTTAGGGATAGGCGACAGGGACGGTTTAGGGGACAGGTTAGGGTAAGACAACGGTTTAGGGTGAGCGTACGTGTTAGGGTATGGGTTAGTATTAGCGTACGGGTTAGGATTAGGGGACGGGTTAGGGTAAGGCTTCGTGTAAGGGTTAGGGTTAGGGTTAGGGTTATGGGACGGGGACGGGGACGGTTTAGGGGACAGGTTATGGTACGACAATGGTTTAGGGTGAGCGTACATTTTAGGGTACAGGTTAGTGTTAGCGTACGGGTTAGGATTAGGGGACGGGTTAGGGTAAGGCTTCGGGTAAGGGTTAGGGTTAGGTTTAGGGTTAGGGGACGGTGACGGGGACGGTTTAGGGGACAGGTTAGGGTACGACAACGGTTTAGGGTGAGCGTACGTGTTAGGGTACGGATTAGTGTTAGCATACGGGTTAGGATTAGGGGACGGGTTAGGGTAAGGCTACGGGTAAGGGTTAGGTTTAGGGTTAGGGTTAGGGTTAGGGTTAGGGGACCGGGACGGTTTAGGGGACAGGTTAGTGTACGACAACTGTTTAGGGTGAGCATACGTGTTAGGGTACGGGTTAGTGTTAGCGTACGGGTTAGGATTAGGGGACTGGTTAGGGTAAGGCTTCGGGTAAGGGTTAGGGTTAGGGTTAGGGTTAGGGTTAGTGTTAGGGTTAGGGGACGGGGACGGTTTAGGGAACAGTTTAGTGTACGACAATGGTTAAGGGTGAGCGTACGTGTTAGAGTACGGGTTAGTGTTAGCGTACGGGTAAGGATTAGGGGACGGGTTAGTGTAAGGCTTCGGGTAAGGGTTAGGCTTAGGGTTATGGTTAGGGTTAGGGGACGGGGACAGTTTAGGGGACATTTTAGGGTACGACAACGGTTTAGGGTGAGCGTACATGTTAGGGTACGGGTTAGTGTTACGGTATGGGTTAGGAATAGGGAACGGGTTAGGGTAAGGCTTCGGGTAAGTGTTAGGGTTAGGGTTAGGGTTAGGGCACTGGGATGGTTTAGGGGAGAGGTTAGGGTACGACAACGGTTTAGGGTGAGTGTACGTGTTACGGTACGGTTTAGTGTTAGCGTATGGGTTAGGATTAGGGGACGGGTAGGGTAAGGCTTCGGGTAAGTGTAAGGGTTAGGGTTAGGTATAGGGTTAGGGGACGGGTACGGGGACCGTTTAGGGGACAGGTTCTGGTACGACAATGGTCTAGGGTGATCGTACGTTTTAGGGTATTGGTTAGTGTTAGCGTACGGGTTACGATAAGGGGACGGGTTAGGGTAAGGCTTCGGGTAAGGTTTAGGGTTAGTTTTAGTGTTAGGGTTAGGGTTAGGGTTAGGGTTACGTGATGGGGAGGTTTAGGGGACTGGTTAGTGTACGACAACGATTTAGGGTAAGCGTACGTGTTAGGGTACTGGTTAGTGTTAGTGTACGGGTTAGGATTAGGGGACGGGTTAGGGTAAGGCTTCGGGTAAGGGTTAGGGTTAGGGTTATGGTTAGGGGACGGGGACGGGGACGGTTTAGGGGACAGGTTAGGGTACGACAACGGTTTTGGGTGAGCGTACGTGTTAGGGTACGGATTAGTGTTAGCGTACGGTTTAGGATTAGGGGACGGGTTAGGGTAAGGCTTCGGGTAAGGTTTAGGTTTAGGGTTAGGGTTAGGGTTAGGGTTAGGGGACCGGGACGGTTTAGGGGACAGGTTAGTGTACGACAACGGTTTAGGGTGAGCATACGTGTTAGGGTACGGGATAGTGTTAGCGTACGAGTTAGGATTAGGGGACTGGTTAGGGTTAGGCTTCGGGTAAGGGTTAGTGTTAGGGTTAGGGTTAGGGTTAGGGTTAGGGGACGGTTTAGGGGACAGTTTAGTGTACGACAATGGTTTAGGGTTAGCGTACGTGTTAGGGTACGGGTTAGTGTTAGCGTGCGGGTAAGGATTAGGGGACGGGTTAGTGTAAGGCTTCGGGAAAGGGTTAGGTTTAGGGTTAGGGTTAGGGGACGGGGACAGTTTAGGGGACATTTTAGGGTTCGACAACGGTTTAGGGTGAGCGTACGTGTTAGGGTACGGGTTAGTGTTAGGGTACGGGTTAGGAATAGGGAACGGGTTAGGGTAAGGCTTCGGTTAAGTGTTAGGGTTAGGGTTAGGGTTAGGGTTAGGGCACTGGGATGGTTTAGGGGAGAGGTTAGGGTACGACAATGGTTTAGGGTTAGTGTACGTGTTACGGTACGGGTTAGTGTTAGCGTATGGGTTAGGATTAGCGGACGGGTTAGGGTAAGGCATCGGGTAAGGGTTAGGGTTAGAGTTAGGTTTAGGGTTAGAGGACGGGGACGGGGACCTTTTAGGGGACAGGTTCTGGTACGACAATGGTTTAGGGTGATCGTACGTTTTAGGGTATGGGTTAGTGTTAGCGTACGTGTTAGGATTAGGGGACGGGTTAGGGTAAGGCTTCGGGTAAGGTTTAGTGTTAGGGTTAGTGTTAGGGTTAGGGTTAGGTTTAGGGGATGGCGATGGTTTAGGGGACAGTTTAGGGTACGAAAAAGGTTTAGTGTGAGCGTACGTGTTACGGTACGGGTTAGTTTTAGCGTACGAGTTAGGACTAGGGGACGGGTTAGGGTAAGGCTTCCGGTAAGGGTTAGGGTTAGGGTTAGGGTTAGGGGATGGGGACGGTTTAGGTGACAGGTTAGGGTATGACAACGGTTTAGGGTGAGTGTACGTGTTAGGGTACGAGTCAGTGTTAGGGTACGGGTTAGGATTAGGAGACTGTTTAGGGTAAGGCTTCGGATAAGTGTTAGCGTTAGGGTTAGTGTTAGGGTTACGTGATGGGGACGGTTTAGGGGACTGGTTAGGGTACGACAACGATTTAGGGTGAGCGTACGTGTTACGGTACTGGTTAGTGTTAGCGTACGAGTTAGGATTAGGGGACGGGTTAGGGTAAGCCTTCGGGTAAGGGTTAGGGTTAGGGTTAGGGTTAGGGTTATGGTTAGGTGACGGGGACGGTTTAGGGGAAACTTTAGTGTACGACAACGGTTTAGGGTGAGTGTACGTGTTAGGGTATGGGTTAATGTTAGCGTACGGGTTAGGATTAGGGGACGGGTTAGTGTAAGCCTTCGGGTAAGGGTTAGGTTAAGGTTAGGGTTAGGGTTAGGGTTACGGGACGGGGAGGGTTTAGGGGACAGGTTAGTGTACGACAACGGTTTAGGGTGAGCGTACGTGTTAGGATACAGGTTAGTGTTAGTGTACGGTTTAGGATTAGGGGACGGGTTATGGTAAGGCTTCGGGTAAGGGTTAGGGTTAGGGTTAGGTTTAGGGTTAGGGTTAGGGTTAGGGGATGGGCACGGTTTAGGGGACAGGTTAGGGTATGGCAACGGTTTAGGGTGAGCGTACGTGTTAGGTTACAGGTTAGTGTTAGTGTACGGGTTAGGATTAGGGTACGGGTTAGGGTAAGCCTTCGGGTAAGGGTTAGGTTTAGGGTAAGGGTTAGGGTTAGGGGACGGGGACGTTTTAGGGGACAGGTTAGGGTACGACAATGGTTTAGGGTGATCGTACCTTTTAGGGTATGGGTTAGTGTTAGCGTACGGGTTACGATTAGGGGACGGGTTAGGGTAAGGCTTCGGGTAAGGTTTAGGGTTAGGGTTAGTGTTAGGGTTAGGGTTAGGTTTAGGTGATGGCGATGGTTTAGGGGACAGTTTAGGGTATGACAACGGTTTAGCCTGAGCGTACGTGTTAGGGTATGGGTTAGTTTCAGCGTACGGGTTAGGACTAGGGGACGGGTTAGGGTAAGGCTTCGTGTAAGGGTTAAGGTTAGGGTTAGGGTTAGGTTTAGGGTTAGGGGATGGGGACGGTTTAGGGGACAGGTTAGGGTATGACAACGGTTTAGGGTTAGCGTACGTGTTAGGGTACGAGTTAGTGTTAGGGTACGGGTTAGGATTAGGAGACTGGTTAGGGTAAGGCTTCGGGTAAGTGTTAGCGTTAGGGTTAGAGTTAGGATTAGGCGACGGGGACGGTTTAGGGGACAGGTTTGTGTACGACAACAGTTTAGGGTGAGCGTACATGTTAGGGTACGGGTTAGTGTTAGCGTACGGGTTAGGATTAGGGGAGGGGTTAGGTTAAGGATTCGGGTAAGGTTTAGGGTTAGGGTTAGGGTTAAGGGACGGGGACGGTTTAGGGGACTGGTTAGGGTACGACAACGGTTTAGGGTTAGCGTACGTGTTAGGGTACGAGTTAGTGTTAGCGTACGGGTTAGGAATAGGGGACGGGTTAGGGTAAGGCTTCGGGTAAGGGTTAGTGTTAGGGTTAGGGTTAGGGTTAGGGTTACGTGATGGGGACGGTTTAGGGGACTGGTTAGGGTACGACAACGATTTAGGGTGAGCGTACGTGTTAGGGTACTGGTTAGTGTTATTGTACGGGTTAGGATTAGGGGACGGGTTAGGGTAAGGCTTTGGGTAAGGGTTAGGGTTAGGGTTATGGTTAGGGTTAGGGGACGGGGACAATTTAGGAGACAGGTTAGGGTACGACAACGGTTTAGGGTGAGCGTACGTGTTAGGGTACGGGTTAGTGTTAGCGTAACGGTTAGGATTAGGGGAACGGTTAGGATAAGGCTTCGGGTAAGGGTTAGGGTTAGGGTTAGGGTTAGGGTTATGGTTAGGGGACAGGGACGGTTTAGGGGACACGTTAGGTTAGGACAACGGTTTAGGGTGAGTGTACGTGTTAGGGTACGGGTTAGTGTTAGCGTACGGGTTAGGATTAGGGGACGGGTTATGGTAAGGCTTCGGGTAAGGGTTAGGGTTAGGGTTAGGTTTAGGGTTAGGGTTAGGGTTAGGGGTTGGGCACGGTTTAGGGGACAGGTTAGGGTACGACAACGGATTAGGGTGAGCGTACGTGTTAGGGTACGGGTTACTGTTAGCGTACGGGTTAGGATTAGGGGACGGGTTAGGGTAAGCCTTCGGGTAAGGGTTAGGTTTAGCGTAAGGGTTAGGGTTAGGGTTAGGGGACGGGGACGTTTTAGGGGACAGGTTAGTGTACGACAATGGTTTAGGGTGATCGTACGTTTTAGGGTATGCGTTAGTGTTAGCGTACGGGTTACGATTAGAGGACGGGTTAGGGTAAGGCTTCGGGTAAATTTTAGGGTTAGGGGTAGTGTTAGGGTTAGGGCTGGTTTAGGGGACGGCGATGGTTTAGGGGACAGTTTAGGGTACGACAACGGTTTAGCCTGAGCGTACGTGTTAGGGTACGGGTTAGTTTTAGCGTACGGGTTAGGACTAGGGGACGGGTTAGGGTAAGGCTTCGTGTAAGGGTTAGGGTTAGGGTTGGGGTTAGGTTTAGTGTTAGGGGATGGGGACGGTTTAGGGGACAGGTTAGTGTACGACAACGGTTTAGGGTGAGTGTACGTGTTAGGGTATGAGTTAGTGTTAGGGTACGGGTTAGGATTAGGAGACTGGTTAGGGTAAGTCTTCAGGTAAGTGTTAGCGTTAGGGTTAGAGTTAGGATTAGGCGACGGGGACGGTTTAGGGGACAGGTTTGTGTACGACAACAGTTTAGGGTGAGCGTACGTGTTAGGGTACGGGTTAGTGTTAGCGTACGGGTTAGGATTAGGGGAGGTGTAAGGTTAAGGATTCGGGTAAGGTTTAGGGTTAGGGTTAGGGTTAAGGGACGGGGACGGTTTAGGGGCCTGGTTAGGGTATGACAACGGTTTAGGGTGAGCATACGTGTCAGGGTACGAGTTAGTGTTAGCGTACAGGTTAGAAATAGGGGACGGGATAGGGTAAGGCTTCGGGTAAGGGTTAGTGTTAGGGTTAGGGTTAGGGTTAGGGTTACGGGACGGGGACGGTTTAGGGGACAGGTTAGTGTATGACAACGGTTTAGGGTGAGCGTACGTGTTAGGATACGCGTTAGTGTTAGCGTACGGGTTAGGATTAGGGGACGTGTTATGGTAAGGCTTCGGGTAAGGTTTAGGGTTAGGGTTAGGGTTAGGGGACGGGGACGGTTTAGGGGACTGGTTAGGGTACGACAACTGTTTAGGGTGAGCGTACGTGTTAGGGTACGGGTTAGTGTTAGCGTACGGTTTAGGATTAGGGGACGGGTTAGCGTAAGGCTTCGGGTAAGTGTTAGGTTAGGGTTAGGGTTAGGGGACGGAGATGGGTTAGGGGACAGGTTAGGGCACGACAACGGTTTAGGGTGAGCGTACGTGTTCAGGTACGGGTTAGTGTTTGCGTACGGGTTAGGATTAGGGGACGGGTTAGTGTAAGCCTTCGGGTAAGGGTTAGGATTAGGGTAAGGGTTAGGTTTAGGGGACGAGGACGGTTTAGGAGACAGGTTAGTGTAGGGCAACGGTTTAGGGTGAACATAAGTTTTAAGGTATGGGTTCGTTTCAGCGTACGGGTTAGGATTAGGTGACGGGTTAGGGTAAGGATTCAGGTAAGGTTTAGGGTTAGGGATAGGGTTAGGGTTAGGGGACGGGGAGGTGTTAGGGGCAAGGTTAGGATACGACAAAATTTTAGGGTGAGCGTACGTGTTAGGGTACGGGTTAGTGTTAGCGTACGGGTTAGGATTAGGGGATGGGTTAGGGTAAGGCTTCGGGTAAGTGTAAGTGTTAGGATTAGGTTTAGGGTTAGGGTTAGGGGACGGGGACAGTTTAGGAGACAGGTTCTGTTACGACAATGGTTTAGGGTGAGCGTACATGTTAGGGTATGGTTTAGTGTTAGCGTACGGGTTAGGATTAGGAGACGGGTTAGGGTAAGGCTTCGGGAAAGGGTTAGGGTTAGGGTTAGTGTTAGGGTTAGGGTTAGGTTTAAGGGACGGCGACGGTTTAGGGGAAAGGTTAGGGTACGACAACGGTTTAGTGTGAGCGTACGTGTTAGGGTATGGATTAGTTTTAGCGTACGGGTTAGGACTAGGGGACGGGTTAGGGTAAGGCTTCTGGTAAGGTTTAGGATTAGGGTTAGGGTTAGGTTTAGGGTTAGGGGATGGGGACGGTATAGGGGACAGGTTAGGTTATGACAACGGTTTAGGGTGAGTGTACGTGTTAGGGTACGAGTTAGTGTTAGGGTACGGGTTAGGATTAGGAGACTGGTTAGTGTAAGGCTTCGGGTAAGTGTTAGCGTTAGGGTTAGGGTTACGGGACGGGGACGGTTTAGGGGACAGGTTTGTGTACGACAACAATTTAGGGTGAGCGTACGTGTTAGGGTACGGGTTAGTGTTAGCGTACGGGTTAGGCTTAGGGGACGGGTTAGGGTAAGGATTCGGGTATGATTTAGGGTTAGGGTTAGGGGACGGGGACGGTTTAGGGCACTGGTTAGGGTATGACAACGGTTTAGGGTGAGCGTACGTGTTAGGTTACGATTTAGTGTTAGCGTACGGGTTAGGAATAGGGGACGGGTTAGGGTAATGCTTACGGTAAAGGTTAGGATTAGGGTTAGGGTTAGAGTTAGGGTTAGGGGACCGGGATGGTTTAGGGGACAGGTAAGTGTATGACAACGCTTTAGGGTAAGCGTACGTGTTAGGGTACGGGTTAGTGTTAGTGAACGGGTTAGGATTAGGGGACGGATTAGGGTAAGGCTTCGGGTAAGGGTTATGGTTAGGGTTAGGGTTAAGGTTAAGGATAGGAGACGGTGACGGGGACGGTTTAGGTGACACGTTAGGGTACGACAATGGTTTAGGGTGAACGTACGTGTTAGGGTACGGGTTAGTGTTAGCGTGCGGGTTAGGATTAGGGGACGGGTTAGGGTAAGGCTTCGAGTAAGGGTTAGGGTTAGGGCTAGGGTTAGGGTTAGAGGACGGGGATGGTTTAGGGGACAGGTTAGGGTACGACAACGGTTTAGGTTGAGCGTACGTGTTAGGGTAAGGGTTAATGTTAGCGTACAGGTTAGGATTAGGTGACGGGTTAGTGTAAGTCTTCGGGTAAGGGTTAGGGTTAGGGTTAGGTTTAAGGTTAAGTTTAGGAGACGGGGACGGGGACGGTTTAGGGGACAGGTTAGGGTACGACAATTGTTTAGGGTTAACGTACGTGTTACGGTACGGGTTAGTGTTAGCTTACGGGTTAGGATTAGGGGACGGGTTAGGGTAAGGCTTTGGGTAAGTTTTAGGGTTAGGGTTAGTGTTAGGGTTAGGGTTAGAGGACGGGGACGGTTTAGGGGACAGGTTAGTGTACGACAAAGATTTAGGGTGAGCTTACGTGTTAGGGTACGGGTTAGTGTAAGCGTACGGGTTAGGATTAGGGGACGGTTTAGGGTAAGGCTTCGGGTAAGGGTTATGGTTAGGGTTAGGGTTCGGGTTAAGGTTAGGGAATGGGGACTGTTTAGGGGACAGGTTAGGGTAAGACAACGGTTTAGGGTGAGCAGACATGTTAGGGCACGGGTTAGTGTTAGCGTACGGTTTAGGATTAGGGGACGTGTTAGTGTAAGGCTTCGGGTAAGGGTTAGGGTTAGGGTTAGGATTAGGGTTAGGGTTAGGAGACGGGGACAGTTTACAGGACAGTTTAGGGTACGAAAACGGTTTAGGGTGAGCGTACGTGTTAGGGTGTATGTTAGTGTTAGAGTACGGTTTAGGATTAAGGGACGGGTTAGTGTAAGGCTTCGGGTAAGGGTTAGGGTTAGGGTTAGGGTTAGGGGACGGGGACTTTTTAGGGGACAGGTTAGGGTATGACAAAGGTTTAAGGTGAGCGTACGTGTTAGGGTATGGGTTAGTGTAAGCGTTCGGTTTAGGATTAGGGGACGGGTTAGGGTAAGGCTTCGGGTAAGGGTTATGGTTAGGGTTAGGGTTAAGGTTAGGGAACGGGGACGGTTTAGGGGACAGGTTAGGGTATGACAACGGTTTAGGGTGAGCGTACGTGTTAGGGCACGTGTTAGTGTTAGCGTACGGGTTAGGAATAGGGGATGTGTTAGAGTAAGGCTTCAGGTAAGAGTTAGGGTTAGGGTTAGGGTTAGTGTTAGGGGATGGGGACGGATTATGGGACATGTTAGAGTACGACAACGTTTTAGGTTAAGTGTACGTGTTAGGGTGCGGGTTAGTGTTAGCGTACGGGTTAGGATTAGGGGACAGGTTAGGGTAAGGTTTCGGGTAAGGATTAGGGTTAGTGTTAGGGTTAGGGTTAGGTGATGGGGACGGTTTAGGGGACAGGTTAGGGTATGAGAACGGTTGAGGGTGAGTGTACGTGTTAGGGTATGGGTTAGTGTTAGCGTACGGGTTAAGATTAAGGGACGGGTTAGGGTAAGGCTTCGGGTAAGGGTTAGGTTTAGGGTTACGGTAAGGGCTAGGGTTCGGGGACGGGGACGGTTTGGAGGACAGGTTAGGGTACGAGAAATGTTTAGGGTGAGGGTACGTTTTAGGGTATGCTTTAGTGTTAGCGTACGGGTTAATTAGGGGACGGGTTAGGGTTATGCTTCCGGTAAGGCTTAGGGTTAGGGTCAGGGTTAGGGTTAGGGTTAGGGGATGGGGACGGTTTAGGGGACCGGTTAGATTTCGACAAGTCTTTAGGGTGAGCGTACATGTTAAGGAACGAGTAAGTGTTAGCGTACGGTTTAGGATTAGGGGACGGGTTAGGGTAAGGCTTCGGGTAAGGGTTAGAATTAGGGTTAGGGTTAGGGTTAGGGTTAGGGTTAGGGGACGGGGATGGTTTAGGGGACATGTTAGGGTACGACAACTGTTTAGGGTGAGCGTACGTGTTAGGTACGTGTTAGTGTTAGCGTACGGGTTAAGATTAGGGAATGTGTTAGGGTAAGGCTTCGGGTAAGGGTTAGGGTTAGGGTTACGGTTAGGGTTAGGGTTAGTGTTAGGGGACGGGGACGGTTTAGGGGACACGTTAGGTTACGACAACGGTTTAGGGTGAGCGTAAGTGTTAAGGTACGGGTTAGTGTTAGCGTACGGGTTAGGAGTATGGGACGGGTTAGTGTAAGGCTTTGGGTAAGGGTTAGGGGTAGGGTTAGGGTTAGGGTTAGGGGATGGGGATGGGGACGGGGACGGTTTAGTGAACAGGTTAGGGTAAGACAAAGGTTTAGGGTGAGCGTACGTGTTAGGGTACGGGTTAGTGTTAGTGTACGGGTTAGGATTAAGGGACGGGTTAGGGTAAGGCTTCGGGTAAGTGTTAGGGTTAGAGTTAGGGTTAGGGTTAGCGTTAGGGGATGGGGAAGGTTTAGGGGACAGGTTAGAGTACGACAACATTTTAGGGTGAGCGTACGTATTAGGGTACTGGTTAGTGTTAGCATACGCGTTAGTATTAGGGGACGGGTTAGTGTAAGGCTTCGGGTAAGGGTTAGGGTTAGGGTTAGGGTTAGGTTTAGGGTTAGGGGACGGGGCGGGGACGGTTTAGGGGACAGGTTAGGGTACAATAACAGTTTAAGGTGAGTGTACGTGTTAGGGTATGGGTTAGTTTTAGCGTACGCATTAGGATTATTGGACGGGTTAGGGTAAGGCTTTGGGTAAGGGTTAGAGTTAGGGTTAGGGTTAGGGTTAGGGAACGGGGATGGTTTAGGGGACAGGTTAGTGTACGACAAAGGTTTATGGTGAGCCTACGTGTTAGGGTATGGGTTAGTGTTATCGTACGAGTTAGGTTTAGGGGAAGGGTTAGGGTAAGTCTTCGGGTAAGGGTTAGGTTTAGGGTTAGGGTTAGGGTTAGGGGACGGGGACGGTAGAGGGAACAGGTTATGTTACGACAATGGTTTAGGGTGAGCGTACGTATTAGGGTACGGGTTAGTGTTAGCGTACGGGTTAGGATTAGGCGACGGGTTAGTGTAAGGCTTCGGGTAAGTGTTAGGGTTAGGGTTAGGGTTAGGGTTAGTGTTAGGGTTAGGGTTAGGGGACGCGGACGGTTTAGGGGACAGGTTAGGGTACGACAATGGTTTAGGGTGAGCGTACATGTTAGGGTATGTGTTAGTGTTAGCATACAGGTTAGGATTAGGGGACGGGTTAGGGTAAGGCTTCGGGTAAGGGTTATGGTTAGGATTAGGATTAGGGTTCGGGTTAGGGGACGGGAACGGTTTAGGGGACAGGTTAGGTTATGACAAATGTTTAGGGTGAGCGTACGTGTTAGGGTGCGGGTTACTGTTAGCGTACGTGTTAGGATTATGGGACGGGTTAGCGTAAGGCTTAGGGTAAGGTCTAGGGTTAGGGTTAGGTTTAGGGTTAGGGGACGGGGACGGGGACGGTTTAGGGGACAGGTTAGGATACGACAATGGTTTAGTGTGAGCATACGTGTTTGGGTACGGGTTATTGTTAGCTTACGGGTTAGGATTAGGGGACGGGTTCGGGTAAGGCTTTGGGTAAGTTTTAGGGTTAGCGTTAGGCTTAGGCTTAAGGGACGGGGATGGTTTAGGGGACAGTTTAGGGTACAACAACGGTTTAGGGTGAGCGTACGTGTTAGGGTACGGGTTAGTGTTAACGTACGGAGTAGGATTAGGGGACGGGTTAGGTTAAGGCTTCGGGTAAGGGTTAGGGTTAGGGTTAGGTTTAGGGTTAGGGTTAGGGGACGGGGACGGGGACGGTTTAGGGGACAGGTTAGGGTACGATAACAGTTTAAGGTGAGCGTGCGTGTTAGGGTATGTGTGAGTTTTAGCGTACGCCTTAGGATTAGTGGACGGGTTAGGGTAAGGCTTTGGGTAAGGGTTAGGGCTAGGGTTAGGGTTAGGGTTAGGGTTAGGTGACGGGGATGGTTTAGGGGACAGGTTACTGTACGACATCGGTTTAGGGTGAGCCTACATGTTAGGGTATGGGTTAGTGTTAGCGTACGAGTTAGGTGTAGGGGATGGGTTAGCGTAAGGCTTCGGGTAAGGGTTAGGGTTAGGGTTTGGGTTAGGGTTAGGGTTAGGGGACGGGGACGATTTAGGGAACAGGTTATGGTACGACAATTGTTAAGGGTGAGCGTACGTGTTAGGGTACGGGTTAGTGTTAGCGTACGGGTTAGGATTAGGGGACGGGTTAGTGTAAGGCTTCTGGTAAGGTTTCGGGTTAGGGTTAGGGTTAGGTTTAGGGTTATGGATAGGGGATGGGGAGGGGTATGGGGACATGTTAGGGTTCGACAATGGTTTAGGGTGAGCGTACATGTTAGGGTACGGGTTAGTGTTAGCATACAGTTTAGGATTAGGGGACGGGTTAGGGTAAGGCTTCGGGTAAGGGTTATGATTAGGGTTAGGGTTAGGGTTAGGCTTAGGGGACGGGAACGGTTTAGGGGACTGGTTAGGTTATGACAACGGTTTAGGGTGAGCGTACGTGTTAGGGTACGGGTTACTGTTAGCGTACGGGTTAGAATTAGGGGACGGTTTAGCGTAAGGCTTAGGGTAAGGGCTAGGTTTAGGGTTAGGTTTAGGGTTAGGGTTAGAGGACGGGGACAGTTTAGAGGACAGGTTAGTGTACGACAATGGTTTAGGTTAAGCGTAAGTGTTAGGGTACTGGTTTGTGTTAGTGTACGGGTTAGGTTTAGGGCACGGGTTAGGGTAAGGCTGCGGGTAAGGGTTAGGGTTAGGGTTAGGGTTAGGGTTAGGGGACGGAGACGGTTTAGGGGACACGTTAGGTTACGACAACGGTTTAGGGTGAGCGTACGTGTTAAGGTACGGGTTAGTGTTAGCGTACGGGTTAGGATTAGGGGACGGGTTAGGGTAAGGCTTTGGGTAAGGGTTAGGGGTAGGGTTAGGGTTAGGGTTAGGGGATGGGGATGGGTACGGGGACGGTTTAGGGGACAGGTTAGGGTAAGACAAAGGTTTAGGGTGAGCGTACGTGTTAGGGTACGGGTTAGTGTTAGCGTACAGGTTAGGATTAGTGGACGGGTTAGGGTAAGGCTTAGGGTAAGTGTTAGGGTTAGAGTTAGGGTTAGGGTTAGGGTTAGGGGATGGGGACGGTTTAGGGGACAGGGTAGGGTACGACAACGTTTTAGGGTGGTCGTACGTGTTAGGGTACTGGTTAGTGTTAGCGTACGCGTTAGGATTAGGGGACAGGTTAGGGTAAGTTTTCGGGTAAGGGTGAGGGTTAGAGTTAGGGCTAGGGTTAGGGGATGGGGACGTTTTAGGGGACAGGTTAGGGTATGACAACGGTTGAGGGTGAGCGTACGTGTTAGGGTACTGGTTAGTGTTAGCGTACGCGTTAGGATTAGGGGACGGGTTAGTGTAAGGGTTCGGGTAAGGGTTAGGGTTAGGGTTAGGGTTAGGGATAGGGGACGGGGACGGTTTAGGGGACAGGTTAGGGTACGACAAATGTTTAGTGTGAGCATACGTGTTAGGGTACGGGTTATTGTTAGCGTACGGGTTAGGATTAGGGGATGGGTTAGGGTAAGGCTTCGGGTAAGGTTTAGGGTTATTGTTAGGTTTAGGGTTAGGGGACGGGGACGGTTTAGGGGACAGTTTAGGGTACAACAGCGGCTTAGGGTGAGCGTACGTGTTAGGGTACGGGTTAGTGTTAACGTACGGAGTAGGATTAGGGGAGAGGTTAAGGGTAAGGCTTCGGGTAAGTGTTAGGGTTAGGGTTAGGGTTAGGGTTAGGGTTAGGGGATGGGGACGGTTTAGGGGACAGTTTAGGGTACAACAGCGGTTTAGCGTGAGCGTACGTGTTAGGGTACGGGTTAGTGTCAACGTATGGAGTAGGATTAGGTAACGGGTTAGGGTAAGGCTTCGGGTAAGTGTTAGGTTTAGGGATAGGGTTAGGGTTAGGGGACGGGGATGGGGAGGTTTAGGGGACAGGTTAGGGTACGATAACAGTTTAAGGTGAGCGTACGTGTTAGGGTATGGGTTAGTTTTGGCGTACGCCTTAGGATTAGTGGACGGGTTAGAGTAAGGCTTTGGGTAAGGGTAAGGGTTAGGGTTAGGGTTAGGGTTAGGGTTAGGGGACGGGGATGGTTTAGGGGACAGGTTAGTGTACGACAACGGTTTTGGGTGTGCCTACGTTATAGGGTACGGGTTAGTGTTAGCGTACGAGTTAGCATTAGGGGATGGGTTAGGGTAAGGCTTCGGGTAAGGGTTAGGTTTGGGTTAGGGTTAGGGTTAGGGGACGGGGACGGTTTAGGGAACAGTTTATGGTACGACAATGGTTTAGGGTGAGCGTACATGTTAGGGTACGGGTTAGTGTTAGCGTACGGGTTAGGATTAGGGGACGGGTTATTTTAAGGCTTCGGGTAAGAGTTAGGGTTAGGGTTAGGGTTAGGGTTAGGGTTAGGGGACGCGGATGGTTTAGGGGACAGGTTAGGGTACGACAATGGTTTAGGGTGAGCGTACGTGTTAGGGTACGGGTTAGTGTTAGCATACAGGTTACGATTAGGGGACGGGTTAGGGTAAGGCTTCGGATAAGTGTTATGGTTAGGTTTAGTGTTAGGGTTAGAGTTAGGGGACGGGAACGGTTTAGGGGACAGGTTAGGTTATGACAACGGTTTAGGGTGAGCGTACGTGTTAGGGTATGGGTTAGTGTTAGCGTACGGGTTAGGATTAGGGAATGTGTTAGGTTAAGGCTTCGGGTAAGGGTTAGGGTTAGGGTTATGGTTAGGGTTAGTGTTAGGGGACGGGGACGGTTTAGGGGACATGTTAGTTTACGACAAAGTTTTAGGGTGAGCGTACGTGTTAAGGTACCGGTTAGTGTTAGCGTACGGTTTAGGATTAGGGGACGTGTTAGTGTAAGGCTTTGGGTAAGGGATAGGGGTAGGATTACGGTTAGGGTTAGGGGATGGGGACGGGGACGGGGACGGTTTAGGGGACAGGTTAGTGTAAGACAAAGGTTTAGGGTGAGCGTACGTGTTAGGGTACGGGTTAGTGTTAGCGTACGGGTTAGGATTAGGGGACGGGTTAGGGTAAGGCTTCGGGTAAGGGTTAGTGTTAGAGTTAGGGTTAGGGTTAGGGTTAGGGGATGGGGACGTTTTAGGGGACAGGTTAGGGTACGACAACGGTTTAGGGTGAGCGTACGTGTTACGGTACTGGTTAGTGTTAGCGTACGCGTTAGGATTAGGGGACGGGTTAGTGTAAGGCTTCGGGTAAGTGTTAGGGATAGAATTAGGGCTAGGGTTAGGGTTAGGGGATGGGGACGTTTTAGAGGACAGGTTAGGGTACGACAACGGTATAGGGTGAGCGTACGTGTTAGGGTACTGGTTAGTGTTAGCGTACGTGTTATGATTAGGGGACGGGTTAGGGTAAGGCTTCGGGTAAGGCTTCGGGTAAGGGTTAGGTTTAGGGTTAGGGGACTGGGACGGTTTAGGGGACAGGTTAGGGTACGATAATGGTTTAGTGTGAGCGTACATGTTAGGTACGTGTTATTGTTAGCGTACGGGTTAGTATTAGGGGACGGGTTAGGGTAAGGCTTCGGGTAAGGATTAGGGTTAGTTTTAGTGTTATGGTTAGGGGACGGGGACGGTTTAGGGGACAGTTTAGGGTACAACAACGGTTTAGGGTGAGCGTACGTGTTAGGGTACGGGTTAGTGTTAACGTACGGAGTAGGATTAGGGAATGGGTAAGAATAAGGCTTCGGGTAAGGGTTAGGGTTAGGTTTAGGGTTAGGGTTAGGGGATGGGGACGGGGATGGTTTAGGGGACAGGTTAGGGTACGATAACAGTTTAAGGTGAGCGTACGTGTTAGGGTAAGGGATAGTGTTAGTGTACGGGTTAGGATTAGGGGACGGGTTAGTGTAAGGCTTCGGGTAAGGGTTAGGGTTAGAGTTAGGGTTAGGGTTAGGGTTAGGTTTAGGGTTAGGGTTAGGCGATGAGGACGGTTTATTGGACAGGTTAGGGTATGACAATGGTTTAGGGTGAGCGTACGTGTTAGGGTACGGGTTAGTGTTAGCATACAGGTTAGGATTAGGGGACGGGTTAGGGTAAGGCTTCGGGTAAGGGCTATGTTTAGGGTTAGGCTTAGGGTTAGTGTTAGGGTTAAGGTTAGGTTTAGGGAGCGGGAACGTTTTAGGGGACAGGTTACGTTATGACAATGGTTTAGGGTGAGCGTACGTGTTACGGTACGTATTACTGTTAGCGTACGGGTTAGGATTAGGAGACGGGTTAGCGTAAGGCTTAGGGTAAGGGCTAGGGTTAGGGTTAGGGTTAGGGTTAGTGTTAGAGGACGGGGACAGTTTAGGGGACAGGTTAGTGTACGACATGGGTTTAGGTTAAGCGTACGTGTTTGGGTACTGGTTAGTGTTAGTGCACGGGTTAGGTTTAGGGCACGGGTTAGGGTAAGGCTGCGGGTAACGTTTAGGGTTAGGGTTGGGGTTAGGGTTAGGGGACAGGGACGGTTTAGTGGATAGGTTAGGGTACGACTAGGTTTAGTGTGAGCGTACATGTTAGGGTATGGGTTAGTTTTAGCGTACGGGTTAGGATTAGGAGACGGGTTAGGGTAAGGCTTCGGATAAGTGTTAAGGTTAGGGTTAGGGTTAGGGGACAGGGACGGTTTACGGGACATGTTATGGTACGACAACGGTTTAGGGTGAGCGTACGTGTTTGGGTACGGGTTAGTGTTCGCGTACGGGTTAGGATTAGGGAATGTGTTAGGGTAAGGCTTCGGGTAAGGGTTAGGGTTAGGGTTAGGGTTAGGTTTAGTGTTAGGGGACGGGGACGGTTTAGGGGACATGTTAGGGTACGACAACGGTTTAGGGAGAGCGTACGTGTTAGGGTACGGGTTAGTGTTAGCGTACGGGTTAGGATTAAGGGATGGTTTTGTGTAAGGCTTCGGGTAAGGTTTAGGGTTAAGGTTAAGGTTAGGGTTCGGGTTAGGGGACGGGGACGGTTTAGGGGACAGGTTAGGGTACGACAACGGTTTAGGGTGAGCGTACGTGTTAGGGTACGGGTTAGTGTTAGCATACGGTTTAGGATTAGGGAATGGGTTAGGGTAAGGCTTCAGGTAAGGGTTAGGGTTAGGGTTAGGGTTAGGGTTAGGGTTAAGGGACGGGGACGGTTTAGGGCACAGTTTAGGGTACGACAACGGTTTAGGGTGAGGGTACGTGTTAGGGTACTGGTTAGTGTTAGCGTACGGGTTAGGATTAGGGGACGGGTTAGGGTAAGGCTTCGGGTAAGGGTTAGGGTTAGTGTTAGGGTTAGGGTTAGGGGACGGGGACGGGGACATTTTAGGGGACAGGTCAGATTACGAGAACGGTTTAGGGTTAGCGTACGTGTTATGGTACGGGTTAGTGTTAGCGTACGGGTTAGGATTATTGGACGGTTTTGGGTAAAGCTTCGGGTAAGGCTAATGGTTAGGCATAGGTTTAGGTTTAGGTTTAGGGTTAGGGTTAGGTTTAGGGTTAGGGTTAGGGTTAGGGGATGGGGACGGTTTAGGGGACAGGTTCGTGTACGACAATGGTTTAGGGTGAGTGTACGTGTTAGGGTATGGGTTAGTGTTCGCGTACGGTTTAGGATTAGGGGACGGGTTAGGGTAAGGCTTCGGGTAAGGGTTAGGGTTAGGGTTAGGTTTAGGGTTAGGGTTAGGGGACGGGGACGGATTAGGGGACAGTTTCGTGTACGACAACGGTTTAGGCTGAGCGTACGTGTTAGGGTATGTGTTAGTGTTAGCGTACGGGTTAGGATTACGGGACGGGTTAGTGTAAGGCTTCGGGTAAGGTTTATGGTTAGTTTTAAGGTTAGCGTTAGGGTTAGGGGACGGGGACGTTTTAGCGGACAGGTTAGGGTACGACAACGCTTTTGGGTGAGCGTACGTCTTAGGGTACGGGTTTGTGTTGGCGTACGGGTTAGGATTAGGGGACGGGTTAGTTTAAGGCATCGGGTGAGGGTTAAGGTTAGGGTTAAGTTTAGTGTTAGGTTTAGGGGTCGGGGACGGTTTAGGTTACAGGTTAGGGTACGACTATGGTTTAGTGTGAGCGTACGTGTTAGGGTACGGGTTAGTGTTAGCATACGGGTTAGGATTAGGGAACGGGTTAGGGTAAGGCGTCGTGTAAGGGTTAGGGTTAGTGTTAGGGTTAGGGTTAGGGTTAAGGGACGGGGACGGTTTAGGAGACAGTTTAGGGTACGACAACCGTTTAGGGTGAGGGTACGTGTTAGGGTACTGGTTAGTTTTAGCGTACGGGTTAGGATTAGGGGACTGGTTAGGGTAAGGCTTCGGGTAAGTGTTAGGGTTAAGGTTAGGGTTAGATTTAGGGTTAGAGGTTGGGGACGGTTTAGGGGACAGTTTAGGGTACGACAATGGTTTAGGGTGATTGTACGTGTTAGGGTACGGGTTAGTGTTAGCGTACGGTTTAGGATTAGGGGAGGGGTTAGGGCAAGGCTTTGTGTAAGGGTTAGGGTTAGGTTTAGGGTTAGTGTTAGGGTTAGGGTTAGGGGACGGTGACGGTTTAGGGGACAGGTTAGTGTACGACAACGGTTTAGGGTGAGCGTACGTGTTAGGGTATGGGTTAGTGTTCGCGTACGGTTTAGGATTAGGGGACGGGTTAGGGTAAGGCTTCAGCTAAGTGTTAGGGTTAGGGTTAGGTTTAGGGTTAGGGTTAGGGGACGGGCACTGATTAGGGGACAGGTTCGGGTACGACAACGGTTTAGGGTGAGCGTACGTGTTAGGGTATGGGTTAGTGTTAGCGTACGGGTTAGGATTAGGGGACGGTTTAGTGTAAGGCTTCGGGTAAGGATTATGGTTAGGTTTAAAGTTAGCGTTACGGGTAGGGGACGCGGACGGTTTAGGGGACAGTTTAGGGTACGACAACGCTTTAGGGTTAGCGTACGTCTTAGGGTACGGATTAGTGTTAGCGTACGGGTTAGGATTAGTGGACGGGTTAGGGTAAGGCTTCGGGTAAGGGTTAGGTTTAGGGTTAGAGTTTGGTTAGGGTTAGGGTTAGGGGACGGGGACGGTTTAGGGCACAGTTTAGGGTACGACAACGGTTTAGGGTGAGGGTACGTGTTAGGGTACTGGTTAGTGTTAGCGTACGGGTTAGGATTATGTGACGGGTTAGGGTAAGGCTTCGGGTAAGGGTTAGGGTTAGGGTTAGGGTTAGGGTTAGTGTTAGGATTAGGTGTTGGGGACGGTTTAGGGGACAGTTTAGGTTACGACAATGTTTTAGGATGATTGTACGTGTTAGGGTACGGGTTAGTGTTAGCGTACGTGTTAGGATTAGGGGACGGGTTAGGGTAAGACTACGGGTAAGGGTTAGGGTTAGGGTTAGGGTTAGGGGATGGGGACGGTTTAGGGGACAGGTTAGGGTACGTCAACTGTTTAGGGTGAGCGTACGTGTTAGGGTACTGGTTAGTGTTAGCTTACGGGTTAGGTTTAGGGGACGGGTTAGGGTAAGACTTCGGGTAAGTGTTAGTGTTAGGGTTAGGGGACGGGGATGGTTTACGGGACAGGTTAGGGTACGACAACGGTTTAGGGTGAGCGAACGTGTTAGGGTATGGGTTAGTGTTAGCGTAGGGTTAGGATTAGGGGACGTGTTATGGTAAGTCATCGGGTAAGGGTTAGGTTTACGGTTAAGTTTAGTGTTAGGGTTAGGGGTCGGGGACGGTTTAGGGGACAGGTTAGGGTACGACTATGGTTTAGGGTGAGCGTACGTGTTAGGGTACGGGTTAGTGTTAGCATACGGGTTAGGATTAGGGAACGGGTTAGGGTAAGGCTTCAGGTAAGGGTTAGGGTTAGGGTTAGGGTTAGGGTTAGGGTTAAGGGACGGGGACGGTTTAGGGCACAGTTTAGGGTACGACAACGGTTTAGGGTGAGGGTACGTGTTAGGGTACTGGTTAGTGTTAGCGTACGGGTTAGGATTATGTGACGGGTTAGGGTAAGGCTTCGGGTAAGTGTTAGGGTTAGGGTTAGGGTTAGGGTTAGTGTTAGGATTAGGTGTTGGAGACAGTTTAGGGGACAGTTTAGGTTACGACAATGTTTTAGGATGATTGTACGTGTTAGGGCACGGGTTAGTGTTAGCGTACGTGTTAGGATTAGGCGAGGGTTTAGGGTCAGGCTTCGGGTTAGGGTTAGGGTTAGGGTTAGGGTTAGGGTTAGGGTTAGGGTTAGAGGACCGTGACGGTTTAGGGGACAGGTTAGTGTACAACAACAGTTTAGGGTGAGCGTAGGTGTTAGGGTACAGTTTAGTGTTAGTGTACGAGTTAGGATTAGGGTACGGGTTAGGGTAAGGTTTCGGGTGAGGGTTTGGGTTAGGTTTAGGGTTAGGGTTATGGGACGGGAACGGTTTAGGGGACAGGTTAAGGTACGACAATGGTTTAGGGTGCGCGTACGTGTTAGGGTATGGGTTAGTGTTAGCGTACGGGTTAAGATTAAGGGACGGGTTAGGGTAAGGCTACGGGTAAGATTTAGGGTTAGGGTTAGGGTTAAGGGGCGAGTACAGTTTAGGGTATAGGTTAGGGTACGACAACAATTTAGGGAGAGCGTACCTGTTAGGGTATGGGTTAGGGTTAGCGTACGGGTTAGGATTAGGCTACGGGTTAGTCTAAGGCTTCGGGTAAGGTTTAGGGTTACGGTTATGGTTAGGGGACGGGGACGTTTTATGGGACAGGTTAGGGTACGACAACGGTTTAGGGTGAGCGTACGTGTTAGGGTACAGGTTAGTGTTAGCGTACGCGTTAGGATTAAGTGTCGGGTGAGTGTAAGACTTCGGGTAAGTATTAGGGTTAGGGTTAGGGTTAGGGGACGGGGATGGTTTAAGGGACAGGTCAGGGTACGACAACGGTTTAGGGTGAGCGTACGTGTTAGGGTACGGGTTAGTGTTAGCGTCCGTGTTAGGATTAGGGGATGGTTTAGCATAAGGCTTCGGGTAAGGGTGAGTGTTAGGGTTAGGTTTAGGGTTAACGTTAGGGGACGGGGACGGTTTAGGGGACAGGTTAGGGTATGACAACGGTTTAGGGTGAGCATACGTGTTAGGGTATGGGTTAGTGTTAGCGTACAGTTTAGGATTAGGGGACGGTTTAGGGTAAGGCTTCGGGTAAGGTTTAGGGTTAGGGTTAGGGTTAGTGTTAGGGTACAGGGACGGTTTAGGGGACAGGTTAGTGTACGACAACGGTTTAGGGTGAGCGTACGTGTTAGGGTATGGGTTAGTGTTCGCGTACGGTTTAGGATTAGGGGACGGGTTAGGGTAAGGCTTCAGCTAAGTGTTAGGGTTAGGGTTAGGTTTAGGGTTAGGGTTAGGGGACGGGCACTGATTAGGGGACAGGTTCGGGTACGACAACGGTTTAAGGTGAGCGTACGTGTTAGGGTATGGGTTAGTGTTAGCGTACGGGTTAGGATTAGGGGACGGTTTAGTGTAAGGCTTCGGGTAAGGTTTATGGTTAGGTTTAAAGTTAGCGTTACGGGTAGGGGACGCGGACGGTTTAGGGGACAGTTTAGGGTACGACAACGCTTTAGTGTTAGCGTACGTCTTAGGGTACGGATTAGTGTTAGCGTACGGGTTAGGATTAGTGGACGGGTTAGGGTAAGGCTTCGGGTAAGGGTTAGGTTTAGGGTTAGAGTTTGGTTAGGGTTAGGGTTAGGGGACGGGGACGGTTTAGGGCACAGTTTAGGGTACGACAACGGTTTAGGGTGAGGGTACGTGTTAGGGTACTGGTTAGTGTTAGCGTACGGGTTAGGATTATGTGACGGGTTAGGGTAAGGCTTCGGGTAAGGGTTAGGGTTAGGGTTAGGGTTAGGGTTAGTGTTAGGATTAGGTGTTGGGGACGGTTTAGGGGACAGTTTAGGTTA
The DNA here is from genome assembly GCF_963924675.1 of Phocoena phocoena. NCBI lineage: Eukaryota > Metazoa > Chordata > Mammalia > Artiodactyla > Phocoenidae > Phocoena > Phocoena phocoena. The sequence continues at coordinate 415,456 of NW_027077693.1, read as the reverse complement.
CGACAATGTTTTAGGATGATTGTACGTGTTAGGGTACGGGTTAGTGTTAACGTACGATTTAGGATTAGGGAACGGGTTAGGGTAAGGCTTCGGATAAGTGTTAGGGTTAGGGTTAGTGTTAGGGGACGGGGACGGTTTAGGGGACAGGTTAGGTTATGACAACGATTTAGGCTGAGCGTACGTGTTAGGGTATGGGTTAGTGTTAGCGTACGGGTTAGTATTAGGGGACGGGTTAGGGTAAGGCTTCAGGTAAGGGGTAGGGATAGGGTTAGGGTTAGGTTTAGTGGATGGGGACGGTTTAGGGGACAGGTTAGGGTACGACCACGGTTTAGGGTGAGCGTACGTGTTAGGGTATGTGTTAGTTTTAGCGAACGTGATAGGTTTAGGGGACGGGTTAGGGTAAGGCTTCGGGTAAGATTTAGGGTTAGGGTTAGGGAACGGGGACGGTTTAGGGGACATGTTAGGGTACGACAACTGTTTAGGGTGAGCGTACATGTTTGGGTACGGGTTACTGTTAGCGTACGGGTTAGGATTAGGGGACGGGTTAGGTTAAGCCTTCGGGTAAGGGTTAGGATAAGGGTTAGGTTTAGGTGACGGCGACGGTTTAGGGGACAGGTTAGGGTACGACAACGGTTTAGGGTGAGCGTACGTGTTAGGATATGGGTTAGTGTTAGCGTACGGGTTAGGATTATGGGATGGGTTAGGTTAAGGCTTCAGGTAAGTGTTTGGGTTAGGGTTAGTGTTAGGGTTAGGGCTAGGGTTAGGGTTATGGGACGGGGACCGTTTAGGGGACAGTGTAGGGTACGACAATGGTTTAGGGTGAGCGTACGTGTTTGGGTACATGTTAGTGTTAGCGTACGGGTTAGGATTAGGGGACGGGTTAGTTTAAGGCTTCGGGTAAGGGTTAGGGTTATGGTTAAGGTTAGGGTTAGGGGACGGGACGGTTTAGGGGACAGGTTAGGGTACGACAACGGTTTAGTGTGAGCGTACATGTTAGTGTACGGGTTAGTGATAGCCTACGGGTTAGGATAAAGGGACGGGTAAGTGTAAGGCTTTGGGTAGGGGTTAGTGTTAGGGTTAGGGTTAGGGTTAGTGTTAGGGGACGGGGACGGTTTAGCGGACAGGTTAGTTTAGGAGAACGGTTTAGGTTGAGCGTACGTGTTAGGGTACGGGATAGTGTTAGCATACGTGTTAGGATTGGGGACGTGTTAGTGGAAGGCTTCGAGTAAGGGTTAGGGTTAGGGTTAGGTTTAGGGGACGGGGACGGTTTAGGATACAGATTAGGATACGACAACAGTGTAGGTTGAGCGTACGTGTTAGGGTACGGGTTAGTTTTAGCGTACGGTTTAGGATTAGGTGACGGTTTAGCATAAGACTTCGGGTAAGGGTTAGGTTTAGGGTTATGTTTAGAGTTAGGGTTAGGGGACGAGGACGATTTAGGTGACAGTTTAGGGTACAGCAACGGTTTAGGGTTAGTGTAGGTTTTATGGTACGGGTTGTGGTTAGGGTTAGGGTTAGGGGATGAGGACGATTTAGGGGACAGGTTACCGTACGACAACGGTTTAGTGTGAGCGTACGTGTTAGGGTACGGGTTAGTGTTAGCGTATGGGTTAGGATTAGGGAACGGGTTAGGTTAAGGCTTCGGGTAAAGGTTAGTGTATGTCTTTTCTATTATATATTTGGCATATGGGCCGGAATCTGTGCTAATTTCAATCTCTGGTTTTATGCGGCACCCTAACTCACCTTTCCCCATAAGCAAGCGAAAGTTGTTTTTCTAAATTTGAAACCCTGTTCTCTATTGTAATTCAGTTCATGTGTAATCAAGTTTACATCTCGTGTATTAGTCATATCTTATGATGTTTCTTTTTCTCTGTGACGTATTTCACGTAGTATCACCGTACCTGAAGCCACTCAGTATGCCGCTTCGGGCCTGATGTCAGAGATTTCATTGCTGAGTGATATTCCATTGTACGTACGTACCACAAGTTCTTTATCCATTTTTCACTTTCTGGGATATTGAACTTGTACCGTAGACGAGGTTCTTGTAAACAGAGCCGTCCCAAACTTTGAGGCGGCTGTGTGTTTTTGATTTTAATTTCCCTAAGCTATAGGACCATAAGTGTAAGTGCCATAGGCTGTGTTTCTTCGTTTCTTACGTGTTTCAGGAAACACCATACACTTCTCCAGAGTGGCTGTTGGCAATTTACATCCCGCCCATCAGCAAAACAATGCTCCCTCGTCTCCATGGCCTGTCCTGCCTTTCTAGATTTTACACTTTTTTCAGATGGCCGTTTTGACCGGGGGGTAGTGAGAGTTCAATGTAGTGCAGATTTCCTTTACAGGCTTGCTTGGTTGGCCAAAAAGGGCGTATGCGTTTTTTCCTGAATATATTCAGGAAAAAACGCATACGCCCTTTTTGGCCAAGTGCATCATTGTCGACGTTCTGCCTCTTTTCCTATGCTTTAAGTGCAATTCCAGTCTACCCCCTGAAATCGTTTCCCTGAAATTCTGCCCCGCTTTCAAGTCCTCTTCGCAGGCTTACTTCAATATATTTTTGGACGTTAGCTGTCACTTATAACTCTGCAGGTTTGTGAATTACAGTGCCCCTGAGCTCTTTCTTCAACTCGCTTTCTTGTGAGCTGGGCAACAAATCCCATTATTGCTTCAAGGCCTAATGTGTTTATGGCAGGGCACACTGAGCCTTTGGTTAATTCCTCTTCCTGGTGGGAAATGAGCTTTACATTTACCAGTGCAGACACCTACAGCTAGTCTCTTATTGGTTCTCCCTATTCCTGTTCATCTTGCGCAGAAATTGCAAGCTGTGCCAAACAGGAGGTTAAAGGCACTGACTCTCCACGTGGGGAGAGAGTTAGTAAAGCGTCTGGAATGGTGAACCCGAATACCAGGGGACGAAAACTGAGATGCATTTAAAAAACGTTTCTGAATCACACGGTGGACCATGCTCTGGGTTTCCCATGCATGTTTTAGCTGAAGGAAGAATCCCTTGTACCTGGAGAGTTGGGACCCATGGAATGGGTACCATGCAGTATGACCAAAAGGTCTGCATTTGCTCACTGAACCTCATCAATTCTATCATCCCGAAGTATCCATCTTTATGTTTCACCCAGCTCTGTGTGTAGATGTGGTAAATCCAGGTTGCATCACAAGCCCTGATTGAATTATTTAAGAATTGCTCTCTATTTCACTGTCATTGTGTTTTGTTTTCGAAATTTATTTTGATACTGGGATTTATCGTATTTTCACTGCTGGTTTATCCGTCTGTACACACATTTGATTCACTTACTGAGACATATAAATCCATGGGTTTTAAGTTTCTTCCTATTCAGATATATTCCTAGGCGTTGAATATGTGGTGTTGAGTCCATTTCTTTAAGCAAGCGGTAGGTCTTGTGTATTAGAAATTTGGCTTATGGAACGTTATCTGTGCTAATTTAAATCTCTGGTTTCATCCGGCACCCCAACTCACCTTTCCCCATAAGCAAGCGCAAGTTGTATTTCTAAATTTGAGACCCTGTTCTCTATTGTAATTCAGTTCATGTGTAGTCAAGTTTACATCCCGTGTATTAGTCATACCTAATGATGTTTCTCTTTCTGTGTGACTTATTTCACGTAGAATCACCGTACCCGAATCCAGCCACTATGCCGCTACGGGCCTGATGACATAGATTTCATTGCTCAGTGATATTCCATTTTACGTACATACCACAACTTCTTTATCCATTTTTCGCTTTCTGGGATATTTAACTTGTACCGTAGATGAGGTTCTTGTAAACAGAGCCGTCGCAAACCTTGGGGTGGCTGTGTGTTTTTGATTTTAATTTCCCTAAGCTATAGGACCATAAGTGTAAGTGCCATAGGCTGTGTTGCTTCGTTTCTTACGTGTTTCAGGAAACACCATACACATCTCCAGAGCAGCTGTTGGCAATTTACATCCCGTCCATCAGCATAACAAGGCTCCCTGTTCTCCATGGCCTGTCCTGCCTTTCTGGATTTTACACTTTTTTCAGATGGCCCTTTTGACCGGGGGGCAGTGAGACTTCATTGTAGTGCAGATTTCCTTCTAAGGCTTGCTTGGTTGGCCAAAAAGTGCGTATACGTTTTTTCCTGAATATATTCAGGAAAAAACGCATACGCACTTTTTGGCCGAGTGCATCATTGTCGACGATCTGCCTCTTTTCCTATGCTTTAAGTGCAATACCAGTCTATCCCCTGAAATAGCTTTCCTGAAATTCTGCCCCGCTTTCAAATCCTCTTTGCAGGCTTACTTCAATATATTTCTTGAAGATAGCTGTCATTTACAACTCTGTAAGTTTGTGATTTACAGTGCCCCTGAGCTCCTTTCTTCAGCTAGCTTTCTTGTGAGCTGGCCGCAAAACCACCGGATTGCTTCAGGCCCTAATCTGGTTCCGGCAGGCATGCTGAGCCTTTGGCTAATTCTTCTTCCTTGTGGGAAATGAGCATTCCATTTGCCTGTGCAGACACCTACAGCTAGTCTCTCTTTGGTTCTCCCTATTCCTGTTCATCTTGTGCAGAAATCGCAAACTGTGCCAAAGAGGAGGTTAAAGGCACTGACTCTCCAAGTGGGGAGAGTGTTAGTAAAGCGTCTGGAATGGTGAACCTGAATACCAGGGGACAAAAACTGAGATGCATTTAAAAACTTTTCTCAATCACATGGTGGACCATACTCTGTGTTTCCCATGTATGTTTTAACTGACGGAAGATTCGCTTAAACCTGGAGAGTTGGGACCCATGGAATGGGTATCATGCAGTATGACTTCAAACGGTCTGCATTTGCTCACCAATCCTCACCAGTGCTATCAGCCCGAAGTGTCCAGCCCTATGTCTCACCAGCTCTGGGTGTCGATGTGGGAAATCCATGTTGCATCACAAGCCCTGAGTGAATTATTTAAGAATTCTTGTCTATTTCACTGTCATTTTGTTTTGTGTTTAAAATTTATTTTGGTAATGGGATTTATCGGATTTTCACTGCTGCGTTTTTGCCGCTGTACACATGCTTGATTCTCTTATGGAGACATATAAATCCATGGGTTTTAAGGTTGTTACCAGTCAGGTATATTCCTAAGTGTTGAATATGTGGTGTTGAGTCCACTTCGTTGAGCAAGGAGTAGGTCTTGTCTATTACATATTTGGCTTTTGGAACGGTATCTGTGCTAATTTCAATCTCTGGTTTTATGCAGCACCCCAACTCACCTTTCTCCATAAGAAAGCATAAGTTGGTTTCCTTAATTTGAGACCCTGTTCTGTTTTGTAATTCAGTGCATGTGTAGCCAAGTTTATATTCCATGTATTAGTGATATCTTATGTGTTTTTCTTTTAGTATTTTGTGACTTTTTATGATCATACTTAAGTCCTCTGGAGTTGTTACAAATGGCAATATTTCATTATTTTCCGGGCTGAGTAATATTCCACTCTACCTATGTACCTCATCTCTATCCATATTTTCCCTCCAGAGACATTTATGTCATATCCTAGTCGAGGATCTTTTAAACAGAGAGGCAGTAAACTTTGGCGTGCCTGTGTCCTCCCCATTTTTGTTTTTCCCAAGATATACGTCCATGAGTGCAAGTGCCCTGTGCTCTGTAGCTCATTTTTAGATGCTTTAGTAAACACAATACACTTATCCAGAGTGAACGTTGGCAACATACATTTCCACTATAAGCCTCACAGTGCTCCCTTTTCTCCTTGCCCTGTCCTGCATTTCTGGTGTTTACGCTTTATGAGGACGGCTCTTCTGACTGATGCAAAGTGATGTGTTTTGTAGTATTGATTTCCAGTGCCCACCTGTTTGGTTGGCTAAAAATGTGTATGCCCTTTTCTTGAATTTATACAGAAAAAGACGCATACACCCTTTTTGGCCAACTGCAATGTTGGCAATGTTCAGCCCCTTTTCTTGTGCTTAATGGCGAGTCTTTTCTACCTCTTCCAATCCCTTTCCTGCCATTCTCTGTTGCTTACAAGTCCTTTTTTCTGACCTTCCTCAAGACATTTTTCAGTGATAGATATTTTGAGCTCTGCAGTTTTGTGAATTTTGTGCCCCTGAGTTCCATTTTTCCACTTGTGTTTATGGGAACTGGACACAAAGCAGCGGGATTTCCTCAAGCCCTATTCTGTTTCCATGGGCAACCCTAGCCTTTGGTTAATTCGTCTTCCTGATTGGAAATTAGAGTGACATGTGCCTGTCTGAACACCTAGGACTTGTCTCTCATTGTTCCTCCTCCTTCTGCTTCATCCTCTGGACAAATTCCAAACTGTGCACAACAGGATGTTGACAGTGCTGACATCTCCAAGTGGGGAGACTGTTAGTAAAGACTCTGGAGGGGTGAACCCGAGCACCAGGTGATGAGGAGATGAGATTCCTTTTCCAAACTCTTCCCGATCAGACGGTATACCATCCTCTGTGTGTGACAGGCATGTTTTAGCTGTAGGAAGGGTCCCATTCATGTGAGGAGAACACCAGGGCTTTTTCAAAATCAGTGTCTCTCCGCAACCCAAACTGGGGGATTTTTTAAGCTATGGTTACACATATGTTCATTAAGGGCCTTGAGAAGTAGGCAGAGTCCAAACTTTAGATGATTGAAGTCTTCAGGGTCAGAAACACTCACCACCGGCTTCCCTTAGGTTCGATTTTAACTGTCAGTGATAGATGATGTCAATAAAAATATCTATTCTTTTTCAGATCATTTCCCCTTATAGGTTATTGAAAAATATTGAGTGTAGTTCCCTGTGCTATACAGTAGTTCCTTGTTGATGATCGATTTTATACATAGCATTGTGTATGTGTTAATCCCAAACTGTTAATTTATCCCTCCTCCCACCCTTTCCCATTTGGTAATAATAAATTATAAGATTTTATACTTCTCAGAAATGGGGAAGCTGAAAGAGAGGTATCATTTTCAATGGAAAAGCATTTAAAACAAGATTGAAGCTTTAAGCAAGATTATTAGATGTACATGCTTGGAAAGAAATCACTTCGTTTCTCTAATATTGACCTGACACATAAGACAAACATTTTCACTGAACTTGCTTATAAGAAAGTGATGGAAATATCAAATGGAAGTGTTAGAAACATCTTATTTCTAACAGTGTATAACATCTTATACACTGTTCTCTGTTAATTACAGTATGGCTCACACATCTGTTCATTAAAGTTACAATGTTCTCAATTTCTGTTACTGATCCTCCAGAGTGTACCCCAACAAGTGTCCCCCTGCCCAGTGTCACTGGAGCCAACAGATTGAGACTGAGTTTGGTTCAGAAGCAAAGGAAACTTTATATTTTGATCAGAGAATGGAGAGGTGAGAGCATGTGCTACCCTGTGGGCTGTGGGCTGGGCTGCTGTGTAGAGATCCTGTCAGAGTCAGTGGGAGGGAGGCGGTGGAACTCTCGAGGGCCCTGTTGGCTACAGCTCAGGCTCTATATCGCAGAGTCTGCACTGGGCCCCAGGAGCTGATGTGTCGACCCAGCCATTCTGCACTAGGAAATCTGGTCTGAAGTGCCGGGTGTGGGACCTCTGTATGCGGGACCCTAGGAGCACGTGAAATTAGACAAAGCACAAAGGATAAAAATGGTTAGACTTTATTTTATTGCCCAGATTCTATTTTTATCTCCCAGGGATTTTTAAGGGGCTTTGCCTGGGACAAACCTCTCTTCTGCCTTTTGTCCCCTTCCTCATTCTTGGAGTGCTATGGGTGCAGACCTTTCTTCTGTAACTGCTCAGTGCTGAGTTAGGAGCCCTCACACTTGTGGGCGAGTGTCAGAACTTCTTCCCAGCAGTCTCCTGGTGACGTTGATTGTCCCCAGGTCTCCTGCCTCCGTGCTCGTCCGCCTGAGCACCAGTATTGGAAGTGTTATAGATTCTAATGATCTTTAAGGGTCCAGGAAGGAGATGTGCAGTGACGCTGTGAGGTCCAGTTTCACCCCGCCCCACATTTGTTGGGCCACCTTAGGCTGACCGTTTCTGCCAGCCTAGATGCTCTGACCAGTAGTCTGCACTTTCTTCAATTAGGCCCCTGAATTAACGTAAAAACAGCACCAGGTGTCAGGACCCTGCCCGCTCAACTCCCAGACAGTCCAGGGTCAGTGGTGATGAAGGACCATGATGGCCACTGAGTCAACAGCCTTTTGAAGTAAACAGGAGTCCAGCCGGTCTTATTGGCCACCATCATCACGGTGTCTGTAGGCTTTTCTATGGTGACAGCGTGATATACGGTTCCCCCGCCAAGACTATTAGCTCCCCTCCGGGTGCAGTAAGTCCTGCAAGCAGTAGTCTACTCTTTTGAGACACACTCTTGTTGTTTTATGAGAGAAACTCCAGGTCAAATGATGATCACACGAGTTGTCATGGTGCCCCGTTGCTCCCGGTTATCTCTCTGGAGGTTGGAGTTGGAGGGCCTCCACACTCGAGGTCAGTGTGCCCACGGAGCAAACCCTGCAACTTCAGGGCATGGTTGGGGGTTAGGATCACCACGTGGGGTCCGTTTCCCTTAGGAGGGAGGTGGCCTTTTGGGCTGCTGATTTCCAGGTTTTTAGATACTGCCAGTATCTTGGCCAGATGTGGCAGTGGGCCAAGTCCCTTGGTGACCGTAGTTTATCCTACCTGGATGGCATTCTTGCATTGTTCCATTTCAAGTGGTCCCAGTTTTTACACTAATACTCCAATGGCGATTCACCTTTCACCAGGAATGTAAAGGTCAAAGGGTTTAGCTAAATTAGGGAGTTCCAGGGCAAGGGTCTGAATTGACTGCTCTTTCCATTCTTGAAAGGCCACTTCTGGATTCTATTCAAAAGAATCATCAACTTTTCCTTTCAGTGTTTCATATAGAGGCCCAGCTAGTAGACTGTAGTTAGGGATCCAGAAGCAGCAAACCCTGGCCTCCCCAGGAACCCCTAAGCTGTCTTCTAGTTTTAGAAAGGGGTAAGGCTGTAAATTGTTTCTTCCCTTTCCTGGGATGGGCTTCTCCAACCTTCTGTGAGAATTAAGCCCAGGCAGGTCACTGTAGTCTGTGCTATCTGAGCTTCTTCTTGGACAACTTCTATCCTTTATTGGCTTGGTAGTTCAGAGGCCTCCTTAGTAGGGGTGATGATCAGAATGTCATCTGCATATGGAAGGAGTGTTTCCTTTTCCAGAAGTAGAACTTTTAGGTCTTTAGCTGAGCTTTCCCCAAAAATGGTGTGGGAATTTTTGAACCCTTGGTGCAAGATGGCCCGGAAGTATTGTTTTAGTTGTATGTTGAGTCCTGCCACTCACAAGCCAAAATGTCTTGTGACTCTGGGACTAATGGAATACAGAAGAAGGCATCATTGAACACTAATACAGAATACCAAGTCCTGGTGGTTGGTAAAATGACCAGCAGGCTGTAGGATTTAGGAACTACTGGAGGTATATCCTCGGTGGCTTCACCGACTGTCCTTACATCTTTTACCAGGACTCCAGCAGCCCATGGGGCTATCGAGGTCAGGCCAATCGCAGGATATGGAGCTCACCCGAGCAGGTACCCCACCCCCACCGCAGCCCACGGGGATCTCGTGGTCAGGTCCCTCCCAGGACATGGGGTTCCCTGGGCAAGTCCCCTGCAGCCCATGAGGCTCTCGTGGTCAGGCCCCTCCCAGGATACAGAGCTACCCTTGCAGGTACCTTGGCAGGGCTGGGCACACAGGAACCGTGCACATAGCCCTCATTGCAGAGCACTCCCAGCTCACCTGTCGCTCAGATCTGACACAGAGCACCTCAGAGCAGGACTTGAACGAACAAACAGCAGCTCCAACAGGTCTGTGACCCTGGGCATCACTCTGTGCGGCCTCCCTCCACCTGGTCTTCCAGAGACTTCCACTGCACCCGGGGCACCAGGCCTCTGTCTCCACCCACCACCCACCCATCCTCTCCCTGACACCTGGGTTGCTCTCATTAGGAGAGGGTTTTCTTGAAGTTGTCTCCCACTCACGGGCCAGATAATATGATTAGAAAACAAGCCAGAGCTGCAGCCCCTTGTCTATCCTGACTCTCAGGAGCCCACACCTGTTCCTTGGAGCTGGCCGATTCAGCAAGTTCCATTTTCTGCAACTGTGAGCCCCTGAGGGGTGATTATTGGCTGGCCTGGGAAGCCTGACCGTGCCGGCCAGCCCTCCCCAGGTGTGCCTGGGTTCAGATCAATATAAATACCGCCCCAGGCAGCAAGAGCCCCTGCAGCTGTGCCTGACGCCATTTTCTCTGCCCTGTCAGCAGTCTCGGGGCTGGGCTGGTGGGAGGGAGTGAGAGGCCACGGCTTTGTGGGTGTCCCAGTGTGAGTGGGGCTCTGCTGGACTTTCTGCAGCAGTTGCCAAGATGCCACCTGCTAAAGAAGAGGATGTGTCACCCGTAGCTGCTGCTGGAATTTCTCCCTGGGCAGAGGTGAGGAAGGAAGAATGCAGTGGGGGCCGGGACAGCAGGGGTATCTCAGGCAGGGAAATGGAAAGCTTCCAGAAGAGCACCCAGGGCCAGGACCATCCTGGCTGACCTGCAGGCACCAAGTCGGCTGGCATGCTGTCGCTCATGTGGTTCCATGGCCCTTCCTCTAGGCTTTCAACTCCTTGTACATATTCAGGTGTTTTACCTGGGAAGGGTGGGAACATTGCAGCAGCAGCTGGCCTGGGGCTCGGCCCATGTTTACTCACAGATGCCTCAGCATGGTCCCTTAGCTTTGGATGAGGACGCTTGTTGCGTGGGGCCTGCTGGCTGAATGGGAGATGATTCCCCACCACTGACCAACTTCAGAATTGTTTACAACTGGAGCAAGTGCCCTGATATGATTTTCCTCTGTGTAACTGGTGGGTTCTGTTTTCATTTTTCTTTTTATCATTTTTGGTTCAAGGTAGATTTTATTCCTCTTTTCTGTATTTACAGATATATGCATGGAAATAATTTATTCATATAAATACATGTATGTGAAGGGCAGAATATTTTTTCTGTTTTACTTTTTTTAATTTTATTTTTTTAAATTTTATTTTATTGTTTGTAGAGCAGGTTCTTATTGGTTATCTATTTTATACATATAAATGTATACATGCCAATCCCAATCTCTCAACTCCTCCCACCACCACCCCCGCAACAGCTTTCCTCCCTTGGTGTCCATGCGTTTGTTGTCTACATCTGTTGCTCTATTTCTGCCTTGCAAAACGGTTCATCTGTACAATTTTTTTACGTTCCACATATATGCATTAATATACAAGATTTGTTTTGTTTTTCTCTTTCTGACTTACTTCACTCTGTATGACAGTCTCTAGGTCCATCAACGTCTCTACAAATGACCCAATTTCATTCCTTTTTATGGCTTAGTAATATTCCATTTTATATATGTACCACATCTTTATGCATTCGTCTGTCTGTGGGCATTTAGGTTGCTTCCATTACCTGGATATTGTAAATAGTGATGCAATGAACATTGCGGTGAATGTCTCTTTTTGATTTATGGTTTTGTCTGGGTATATGCCCAGTAGTGGGATTGCTGTATCGTATGGTAATTCTATCGTTAGTTTTATAAGAAACTCCATAATGCTCTCCACAGTGACTGTATCAATTTACATTCCCAACAATAGTGGAAGAGGGTTCCTTATATCCACACACTCTCCAGCATTTGTTGTTTGTAGATTTTCTGATGATGCCCATTCTAACAGGTGTGAGATGATACACCATGGATGGGTCCATTTCGTTGAGCAAAGAGTAGGTCTTGTCTATTACATATTTGGCTTATGGAACGGTATGTGTGCTAATTTCAATCTCTGGTTTTATACAGCACCCCAACTCAACTTTCCCCTTAAGCAAGCATAAGTGTTTATCTAAATGTGAGACTGTTCGGTTTTGTAATTCAGTTTATGTGTAGCCAAGTTTACACGCCCTCTATTAGTGATATCTTATGATAATTATCTTTCTCTATGCAACATATATCTCTTAGAATCATCATACTTAAATCCACTCAATTTGCTGCTACAGGCCTGATGACATTGATTTTGTTGCTGAGTGATATTCCGATGTACGTAAGTAGCACAAATTCTTTAGCCATTTATTTCTTTCGGGGATACTTAATTTGTACTGGACTCGAGATTCTTGTAAACACAGCAGCCTTAAATTTTGTGTTGGCTGTGTCTTGTTGATTTTAATATTCCTAAGCTATAGGGCCATAAATGGAAGTGCCCTAGCTCTGTAGCTTTGTTTTTTAGATGTTTCAGGATACACCATAAACATCTCCAGAGTGTCTGTTGGCAATTTACAATCCGCCCATCAGCATAACAAGGCTCCCTGTTCTCCATGGCCTGTCCTGCCTTTCTGGATTTTACACGTTTTTCAGATGGCCCTTTTGACGAATGGGAAATGAGACTTCATTTTAGTGCAGATTTCCATTGCTCGAGTGCTTGGTTGGCCAAAAAGGGCATATGCGTTTTTTGCCTGAATATAATCAGGAAAAAATGTATACGCACTTTTTGTCCAAGTGCATCACTGTCAAAGATCTGCCGCATTTCATATGCTTTAAATGCAAATCCGATCTACCTCCTGAAATATGATTCCTGCAATTCTGCCTCGTTTACAAGTCCTCTTCGCAGACTTACTTCAATATATTTTTGCCAATAGCTGTCATTTATAACTCTGCAGGTGTGTGAATTACAGTGCCCGTGATTTCCTTTCTTAACTCACTTCCTTGTAAGCTGGCCACAAAACCGCAGGTTTCCTTCAGGCCATAATCAGGGTCTGGCACGGCACTCTGACCCTTTGGTTTATTACTCTTCCTGGTGGGAAATTATAGTTAAATGTGTCCGTCCAGACATCTGCCTCACTCCCAGCCCCTTGGTGATGTGGGCCCTCTGGTGAGAGTCTGAGCCTTGTTGGTTTCCTCACACTTCTGTGAGGTGGGCCCTCTTCTCTGAGGTCACTCCTGCCTGGCTGGCACACACCGCTTTGGTGACTTCGGCCCTCTGGTGGCAGTTGGAGCCTGATGGGAGCCTCGTCCCCTCTGTGATGAGACACTCTGGCGTCAGGACCTAACTGCTGGGTTCCCACATTTTCTGATATGTGCTAAGTGGTGCGAGGGCACTCCTGCCAGGTTCCCATTCACATGGGCATGTGGGCCTTCTGCTCTAAGGTCCCAATGCCTGTGTTGTTCACAGTTTAATGACGTTGGCTCTCTGGTGTTAGTTCACTCAGGCCTAGATCCCATAGACTCTGTGCTCTGAGCCGCCTGCTGGTAGGTTCCAACTGCTGGATTCCCACCTTTTTTATTCTTTGGGCCCTCTGTTTTCAGGCTCCTCCTGCCTGCCTCACTCCCAGCCCCTTTTTGATGTAGGTCCTCTGGTTTGAGGCCACATGTGCCAGTTTCCTCACCTTTATTGATGTGGCCCCACTGGTGTGAGGACACTCCTGCCTGGTTCCCATCCCCTTGGTGATGTGGGCCCTCTGTTGAGAGTCTGATCCTGGCTGCATTCCTCACACTTCTGGGAGGTGGGCCCGCTGCTGTGAGGTCACTCCTGCCTGGCTGGCACACATCACCTTGGCGATGTGGGCCCTCAGTTGGGAGTTGGTGCCTGTTAGGAGTCTCCTCCCCTCGGTAATGAGGACCCTCTGGCATCAGGCCCTAACTCATGGGCTTCCAGAAGTTTCTGATGTGCGCCCTGTAGTGCGAGTACACTCCTGCCAGTGTCCCATCCCCATGGGGATGTGGGCTTTCTGCTCTGAGGTCCCAACTGCTGGGTTGCTCACAGTTTCATGTTGAAGGCCCTCTGGTGTGAGTTCACTCTGGCCTGGACCCCATAGACTCGCTGCTCCTGGTGCCTGATGGGAGGTTCCAACTCTGGGATTCCTCACCTTTTTTATTCAATGCACGCCTGTTTTGAGGCTCCTCCTTCCTGCCTCACACCCAGCCCCTTGGTGATGTGTATCCTTTGGTTTGAATCCTCGTGTGCTGGGTCCCTCACCTTTCGATAATGTGGCCCCACTGGTGTGAGGACACTCCTTCCTGGTTCCCATCCCCTTGGTGATGTGGGCCCTCCAGTGAGAGTCTGATCCTGGCTGGGTTCCTCACCATTCTGTGAGGTGGGCCTTCTGCTGTGACGTCAATCCTGCCTGGCTAGCTCGTGTTGCCTTGGTGACGTCAGGTCTCTGGTGGCATTTGGAGCCTGCTGGGAACCTCCTCCCCTCAGTGATGAGGGCCCTCTGCTGTCAGGCCCTAAGTCCTGGGATACACAAATTTTCTGAGGTGCGCCCTGTGGTGCGACAACACTCCTGCCAGGTTCCCATCCCCATGGGGATGTGGGCTTTCTGCTCTGAGGTCCCAACGGCTGGGTTGCTCACAGTGTCAGAATGTGGGCCCTCTGCTGTGAGTTCACTCCGGCATGGATCCCATAGCCTCGGTGCTCTGTGCCACCTGCTTGGAGTTTCCAACTGCGGGATTCCTCACCTTTTTTATTCTATGGGCCCTGTGTTGTGAGACTCCTCCTGCCTTCCTCACTCCGAGCCCCATGGTGATGTGTGTCCTCTGGTTTGAGGCCACGTGTGCTGGGTCCCTCACTTTTCGATGATGTGGCCCCACTGGTGTGAGGACACTCCTGCCTGGTTCCCATCCCCTTGGTGATGTGGGCCCTCTGCTGAGAGTCTGACCTTGGCTGAACTCCTCAAACTTCAGGGAGGTGGGGCCTCTGCTGTGAGGTCACTCCTGCCTGGCTGGCACACGTTGCCTTGGCCACATGGGTCCACTGGTTGCAGATGGAGCGTGCTGGGAGCCTCTTCCCCTCGGTGATGAGGACCCAGTGGCGTCAGGCCCTAACTGCTGGGCTCCCCACATTTTCAGATTTGCGCCTAGTGGTGCGATGACACTCCTGCCAGGTTCCCATCCCCATGGGGATGTGGGCCTTCTATTCTGAGCTCCCAACGGCTGGGTTGCTCACACTTTCATGATGTGCGCCCTCTGCTGTGAGGTCAATCCTGCCTGGCTGGCACACGTCGCCTTGGCGACATGGGCACTCTGGTGGCAGTTGGAGCGTGCTGGGACCTCCTCCCCTCAGTGATGAGGGCCTTCTGGTGTCAGGCCCTAAGTGCTGGGCTCCACACATTTTCTGATGTGTGCCCAGTGGTGCGAGGACACTCCTCACAGGTTCCCATCCCCATGGGCATGTGGGACTTCTGTTCTGTGGTCCCAACGGCTGGGTTGTTCACAGTTTCATGACGTGGGCCCTTTGCTGTGTATTCACTCTGTTCTGTATCCCATAGCGTCGGTGCTCTGGGCCACCAGCCTGGAGTTTCCAACTCCTGGATTCCTCACCTTTTTTATTCTATGGGCCCTCTGTTGTGAATCTCCTCCTGTATGCCTCACTCCCAGCCCCTTCGTGATGTGTGTCCCCTTGTTTGAGGCCACATGTGTTGTGTTCCTCATCTTTCACTGATGTGGCCCCACTGGTTTGAGGACACTCCTGCCTGGTTTCAATCCCCTTGGTGATGTGTGCCCTCTGGTGAGAGTCTGATCCTGTTTGGGTTCCTCACACTTCTGTGAGGTGGGCCGTCTGCTCTGTGGTCATTCCTGCCTGGCTGGCACACACCTCCTTGGCAACATCGGCCGTCTGGTGGAAATTGCAGCCTGCTGGTAGCCTCCTCCCCTCGGTGATGAGGGCCTTGTGGCATCAGGCCCTAACAGCTGGGTTCCCACATTTTCGGATACATGCTAAGTGGTGCGAGGACACTCCTGCGAGGTTCCCATCCCCATGGGGTTGTGGGCCTTCTGCTCTGAGGTCCCACTATCTGGGTTGCTCATAGTTTCATGATGTGGGCCCTCTGCTGTGAGTTCACTGCAGCCTGGATCCCATAGACTGGGTGCTCTGGGCCACCTGTTGGGAGGTTCAAACTTCTGGATTACTCAGCTTTTTTATTCTATGGGCCTTGTGTTGTGAGGCTTCTCCTGACTGCCTCACTCTGAGCCCTTTTGAATTGTGGGTCTTCTGGTTTAGCCACATGTTCTGGGTTCCTCACCTTTTGATAATGTGGCCACAATGGTGTGAGGGTACTCCTGCGTTGTTCCGATCCCCTTGGTGATGTGGGCTCTCTGGTGAGATTCTTATCCTGGATGGGTTCTTCACCCTTCTGTGAGGTGGGCCCTGTGCTGTGAGGTAACTCCTGTCTAGCTTGCTCCCATTGCCTTTGTGACGTCGGCCCTCTGGTGGCATTTGGAGCCTGCTGGAAGCCTCCTCTCCTCAGTGATGAGGGTCCTCTGGCGTCCGGCTCTAACTGCTGGGCTCCCCATATTTTTTGATGTGTGCCCACTGGTGCGATGACACTCCTGCTTGGTTCCCTTCCCCATGGGGATGTGGGCCTTGTACTCTGAGATCACAACGGCTGGGTTGCTTACAGTATCACGATGAAGGCCCTCTGCTGTGAGTTCACTGTGGCCTGGATCCGATAGCCTCGGTCCTCTGGGCCACCTCCTGGGAAGTTCCAACTGCTGGATTCCTCACCTTTTATATACAATGGGTCATGTGTTGTGAGGTTAATCCTGCCTGCCTCACTCCGAGACCCATGGTGATGTGGGTCCTCTGGTTTGAGGCCACATGTTCTGAGTACCTCAACTTTCGATGATGTGGCCCCATGGGTGTGAGGACACTCCTGCCTGGTTCCCATCCCCTTGGTGATGTGGGCCCTCTGCTGAGAGTCAGATCCTGGCTGGATTCATCACACGTCTGAGAGGAAGGCCCTCTGCTGTGAGGAACATGCTGGGAGCCTCCTCCCCTCGGTGATGAGGGTCCCCTTGCGTCAGGCCCTAAGTACTGGGCTCCCCACATTTTCTGATGTGTGCCCACTGGTGCGATGACACTCCTGCCAGGTTCCCATCCCCATGGGGTTTGGGCCTTCTACTGAAAGTCTCAAAGACTGGGTTGCTCACAGTTTCATGTTGTGGGTCCTCTGCTGTGAGTTTACTGAGGCCTGGATCACATAGATTGGGTGCTCTGGGCCGCCTGCTGGGAGGTTCCCACCTGGATTCCTCAACTTTTTTATTCTATGGGCTCTGAGTTGTGAGGCTACTCCTGCCTGCCTCACTCTGAGCCCATTTGAGATGTGGGTTCTCTGGTTTAGGCCACATGTGCTGGGTTCCTCACCTTTCTATGATGTTGCCACACTGGTGTGAGGACACTCCTGCCTGGATCGTATCCCATTGGTCATGTGGGCACTCTGGTGAGAGTCTTATTCTGTCTAGGCTCCTCACCCTTCTGTGAGGTAGGCCCTCTGCTGTGAGGTCACTCCTGCCTGACTGGCACTCGTCACCTTGGGGACGTTGTACCTCAGCTGGGTGTTGGTGACTGCTGGGAGTCTCCTCCCCTCGGTAATGAGGGCTCTCTGGCGTCAGGCCTTAACTCCTGGGCTCCCAAAATTTTTTGATGTGCGCCCTGTGGTGCGAGTACACTCCTGCAAGGTTCCCAACCCCATGGGAATGTGGGCCTTCTGCTCTGAGTTCCCAATGCCTGGGTTGCTCACAGTTTCATGATGAGGGCCCTCTGCTGTGAGTTCACTGTGGCCTGGATCCCATAGCCATGGTGATCTGGGCTGCCTGCTGGGAAGCTCCAACTGCTGTATTCCTCACCTTTTTTATACAATGGGCCATGTGTTTTAAGGTTAAACCTGCCTGCCTCACATCGAGACCCATGGTGATGTGGGTCCTCTGGTTTGAGGCCACATATTCTGGGTACCTCAACTTCGATTTTGTGGCCTCATGGGTGTGAGGACACTGCTACCTGGTTCCCATCCCCTTGGTGATGTGGGCCCTCTGGTGAGAGTCTGATCCTGGCTGGGTACCTTAAACTTCTGTGAGGTGTGCCCTCTTATGTGAGGTCAATCCTGCCTGACTGCCTCAGGTCGCCTTGGCGATGTGGGGACTCTGTTGGCCCCTGGAGCATGCTGGGAGCATCTTACCCTCGTTAATGAGGGCTCTGGATAAAACGTATATGTCCTTTTTGGCCAAGTACATCATTGTCGACGTTCTGCCTCTTTTCCTATGCTTTAAGTGCAATTCCAGTCTATCCCCAGAAATTGTTTTCCTGAAATTCTGCCCCGCTATCAAGTCCTGTTCGCAGGCTTACTTCAATACAATTTTGGACGATAGCTGTCATTTATAACTCTGCAGGTTTGTGAATTACAGAGACCTTGAACTCCTTTCTTCAACTCACTATCTTGTGAGCTGGGCACAACACCACAGAATTTCTTCAAAACCTAATCTGGTTACGGCAGGGCACGCTGAGCCTTTGGTTAATTCCTCTTCCTGGTGGGAAATGAGCGTTACATTTACCCGTGCAGACACCTACAGCTAGTCTATAATTGGTTCTCCCTATTCCTGTTCATCTTGCGCAGAAATTGCAAGCTGTGCCAAACAGGAGGTTAAAGGAACTGACTCTCCAAGTGGGGAGAGTGTTAGTAAAGCGTCTGGAATGGTGAACACGAAAAACAGGGGACGAAAACTGAGATGCATTTAAAAACGTTTCCCAATCACACGGTGGACCATACTCTGTGTTTCCCATGCATGTTTTACCTGAAGGAAGAATCCCTTGAACCTGGAGAGTTGGGACTCTTGGAATGGGTACCATGCAGTATGACTTCAAATGGTCTGCATTTGCTCACCGAAACTCACCAATGCTATCAGCCCGAAGTGTCCAGCCTTATGTCTCACCCAACTCTGGTTGTAGATGTGGTAAATCCAGGTTGCATCACAAGCCCTGAGTGAATTATTTAAGAATTGCTCTCTATTTCACTGTCATTGTGTTTTGTTATTGAAATTTATTTTGATAATGGGTTTTATCGGATTTTCACTGCTGCATTTATGCTGCTGTACACACACTTGATTCTCTTACGGAGACATATAAATTCATGGGTTTTAAGATTCTTCCCAGTCAGGTGTATTCCTAAGCGTTGAATATGTGGTGCTAAGTCCATCTCCTTGAGCAAAGATTAGGTCTTGTCTATAACATATTTGGCTTACGGAACGGTATCTGTGCTAATTTTAATCTCTGGCTTTATGCAGCACCGCAACTCACCTTTCCCCATAAGCAAGCACAAGTTGGTTTTCTAAAGTTGAGACCCTGTTCTCTATTGCAGTTCAGTTCATGTGTAGTCAAGTTTATATCCCGTGTATTAGTGATATCTTATGATGTTTCTTTTTCTGTGTGACTTATTTCACGTAGAATCACCCTACCTGAATCCACTCAGTATGCCACTACGGCCTGATGACATAGATTTCATTGCTGAGTGATATTCCATTGTACGTACGTACCACAACTTTTTTATCCATTTTTCGCTTTCTGGGATATTTAACTTGTACCATAGACAAGGTTCTTGTAGAAAGAGCCGTCCCAACCATTGGGGTGCCTGTGTGTTTTTCATTTTAATTTCCCTAAGCTATAGGACCATAAGTTTAAGTGCCATAGGCTTTGTTGCTTCGTTTCTTACGTATTTCAGGAAACACCATACACTTCTCCAGAGTGGCTGTTGGCAATTTACATCCCGACCATCAGCATAACAAGGCTCCCTGTTCTCAATGGCCTGTCCTGCCTTTCTGGATATTACACTTTTTCCAGATGGCTCTTTTGACCGGGGGGCAGTGAGACTTCATTGAAATGCAAATTTCCTTTACAGGCTTGTTTGGTTGGCCAAAGAGGGCGTATGTGTTTTTTCCTGAATATATTCAGGAAAAAACGCATACGCCCTTTTTGGCCAAGTGCATCATTGTCGACGTTCTGCCTCTTTTCCTATGCTTTAAATGAAATTGCGCTCTACGCCCTGAAATCCTTTTCCTGAAATTCTGCCCCGCTTTCAAGTCCTCTTCACAGACTTACTTCAGTATATTTTTGGACGATAACTGTGATTTATAACTCTGCAGGTTTGTGAATTACAGTGCCCCCGAGCTCCTTTCTTCAACTCGCTTTCTTGCAGCTGGCTGAAAATCTGGAGGATTGCTTCAGGTGCTACTCTGGCTCTGACATGGCATGTTGAGCCTTTGGTTAATTCCTCTTCCTGGTGTGAAATGAGCATTACATTTGCCCGAGCAGGCACCTACGGCTAGTCTCTGATTGGTTCTCCCTATTACTGTTCATCTTGTACAGAAATTTCGAACTCTGCCAAACAGGAGGTTAAAGACACTGACTCTCCAAGTGGGGAGAGTGTTAGTCAAGCATCTGGAATAGTTAACACAAGTGCCAGGGGATAAAAACTGAGATGCGTTTAAAAACATTTCCCAGTCATACTGTGGACCATACTCTGGTTTTCTCATTCATGTTTTAGCTGAAGGAAGTATGCCTTGAACCTGGAGTGTTGGGACCCATGGAATGGGTACTATGCAGTATGACTACAAAGTGTCTGCATTTGCGCACCGAACGTCACCAATGCTCTCAGCCCGAAGTGTCCAGCCTTATGTCTCACCCAGCTCTGGGTGTAGATGTGGTAAATCCAGGTTGCATGAGAAGCCCTGAGTGAATTATTTAAGGATTGCTCTCTACTGCACTGTCATTGTGTTTGTTTTTGAAATTTATTTTGATAATGAGATTTTTCGGATTTTCACTGCTGAGGTTAGGCCGCTGTACACACGCTTGATTCTCTTACAGAGACATATAAATCCATGGGTTTTAACATTTTTCCTAGTCAGGTATATTCCTCGGCGTTGAATATGGGGTGTTGAGTCCATTTCGTTGAGCAAGGAATAGGTCTTCTCTATTACATATTTGGGTTTTAGAACGGTGTCTGTGCTAATTTCAATCTCTGGTTTTATGCAGAACCCCACCTCACCTTTCCCATTAAGCAAGCATAACTTGGTCTTCTTAATTTGAGACCCTCTCCTCTTTTGTAATTCAGTTCATGTATAGCCAAGTTTACATTCCCTGTATTAGTGACATCTTATGATGTTTCTCTTTCTGTGTGACTTATTTCACGTATTATCATCGTACCTGAATCCAGTCATTATGCCGCGACGGGCCTGATGACATAGATTTCTTTGCTGGGTGATATTCCATTGTACGTACGTACTGCAATATCTTTGTCTATTTTTCGCCTTTTGGCATATATAACTTGTAGCGTAGACGAGGTTCTTGGAAACAGAGCATCCGAAACTTTGGGGTGGATGTGTGTTTTTGATCTTAATTTTCCTAACCTATAGGACAATAAGTGGAAGTGCGTTGGCTCTGTTGCTTTGTTTTTTAGGTATTCAGGAAACACCATATATTTCTCCAGAGTGTCTGTTGGCAATTTACATCACAACCATCATCATAACAAGGCTCTCTGTTCTCCATGCCCTGTCGTGCCTTTCTGGATTTTACTCTTTTTCAAGATGGCCCTTTTGAACGGGGGGCAGTGAGACTTCATTGTAGTGCAGATTTCCTTTACGTGCTTGCTTGGTTGGCCAAAAAGAGCGTATGCGTTTTTTCCTGAATATATTCAGGAAAAAATGCATACGCCCTTTTTGGCCAAGTGCATCATTGTCGACGTTCTGCCTCTTTTCCTATGGTTTCAGGGCAATTCCAGTCTACCCCCTGCAATCGTTTTCCTGAAATTCTGCCGCGCTTTCAAGTCCCCTTCGCAGGCTTACTTCAATATATTTTTGGAGGATAGCTGTCATTTATAACTCTGCAGGTTTGTGAATTACAGTGTCCCTGAGCTCCTTTCTTCAACTCGCTTTTTTGTGAGCGGGCACAAAATCGCAGGATTGCTTCAGGGCCTAATCTGTTTCTGGTAGGGCATGCTGAGATTTTGTTTAATTTCTCTTCCTGGTGGGAAATGAATGTTACATTTGCCCGTGCAGACAGCTACAGCTAGTCTCTCATTGGTTTTCCCTATTCCTGTTCATCTTGCACAGAAATTGCAAGCTGTGCCAAAGAGGAGGTTAAAGGCACTGACTCTCCATGTGGGGAGAGTGTTGGTAAAGCGTCTGGAATGGTGAACCTGAGGACCAGGATACCAAAACTGAGATGCATTTTAAATCCTTTCCCAATCACATGGTAGACCATATTCTGGGTTTCCCATGCATGTTTTAGGTGAAGGAAGAATCCCTTGAACCTGGAGAGTTGGGACCCATGGAATGGGTACCATGCAGTATGACTGCAAGGGGTCTGTATTTGCTCACCAAAACTCACCAATGCTATCAGTCTGAAGTGTCCAGCCTTATGTCTCAACCAGCTCTGGGTGTAGATGTGGTAAATCCCAGTTGCACCACATGCCCTGAGTGAATTGTTTAAGAATTGCTCTCAATTTCACTGTCTTTGTGTTTTGTTTTTGAAATTTATTTTGATAATGGGATTTATCGGATTTTCACTGCTGCGTTTATGCCGCTGTACACACGCTTGATTCTCATATGGAGACATATAAATCCATGGGTTTTAACATTTTTCCTAGTCAGGTATATTCCTAGGCGTTGAATATGTGGTGTTGAGTCCATTTCTTTCAGCAAGGAGTAGGTCTTGTCTATTACATATTTGGCTTATGGAATGTTATCTGTGCTAATTTCAGACTCTGGTTTTATGCAGCACCCCAAGACACCTTTCCCCTTAAGCAAGCATTAGTTGGTTTTCTAAATTTGAGACCCTGTTCTGTTTTGTAATTCAGTTCATGTGTAGTCAAGTTTACATTCCGTGTATTAGTGATATCTTATGATGTTTCTTTTTCTGTGTGACGTAGTTCACGTAGAATCACCGTACCTGCATCCACTCACTATGCCGCTACGGGCCTGATGACACAGATTTCACTGCTGAGTGATATTGCATTGTAGGTACGTGCCACAACTTCTTTATCCATTTTATGCTTTCTGGGATATTTACCTGATACTGTAGACGAGCTTCTTGTGAACACAGCCGTCCCAAATATTGGGGTGGCTGTCTCTTTTTTATTTTAATTTCCGTAAGCTATAGGACCATAAGTGGAAGTGCCATAGGCTGTGTTGCTTTGTTTCTTATGTGTTTCAAGAAACACCATACACTTCTCCAGGGTGGTTGTTGGCAATTTACATCCTGACAATCAGCATAACAAGGCTCCCTTTTTTCCATGTACTGTCCTGCCTTTCTGCATTTTACACTTTTTTCAGATGGCCCTTTTGCCCTGGGGGCAGTGAGACTTCATTGTAGTGCAGATTTCCTTTACAGGCTGCTTGGTTGGCCACAAAGGGCGTATGCGTTTTTTCCTGAATATATTCAGGAAAAAACGCATACGCCCTTTTTGGCCAAGTGCATCATTGTCGACGTTCTGCCTCTTTTCCTATGCTTTCAGGGCTATTCCAGTCTACCTACTGCAATCGTTTTCCTGAAATTCTGCCCCGCATTCAAGTTCCCTTCGCAGGCTTACTTCAATATATTTTTGGAGGATAGCTGTCATTTATAACTCTGCAGGTTTGTGAATTACAGTGCCCCTGAGCTCCTTTCTTCAACTCGCATTCTTGTGACCTGGGCCCAAAACCGCAGGATTGCTTCAGGCCCTAATCTGTTCCCGGCAGGGCACTCTGAGCCTTTGGTTAATTCCTCTTCCTGGTGGGAAATGAGCATTACATTTGCCCGTGCAGACACCTACAGCTAGTCTCTCATTGGTTCTCCCTATTCCTGTTCATCTTGCACAGAAATTGCAAGCTGTGCCAAAGAGGAGGTTAAAGGCACTGACTCTCCAAGCGGGGAGAGTGTTAGTAAAGCATCTGGAATGGTGAACCCGAGGACCAGGATACGAAAACTGAGATGCATTTTAAATCATTTCCCAATCACATGGTGGGCCATACTCTGGGTTTCCCATGCATGTTTTAGCTGGAGGAAGAATCCCTTTAACCTGGAGAGTTGGGACCCATAGAATGGGTACCATGCAATATGATGTCAAAGGGTCTGCATTTGCTCACCAAAACTCACCAATGCTATCAGCCTGAAGTGTCCAGCCTTATGTCTCAACAAACTCTTGGTGTGGATGTGGTAAATCCCGGTTGCATCACATGCTCTGAGTGAATTATTTGAGAATTGCTCCCTATTTCACTGTCTTTGTGTTTTGTTTTTGAAATTTATTTTGATAATGGGAATTATCGGATTTTCACTGATGCGTTTATGCCGCTGTACCCTGGCTTGATTCTCTTACGGAGACATATAAATCCATGGGTTTTAAGATTCTACCTAGTCAGGTATATTCTTAGGCGTTGAATATGTGGTGTTGAGTCCATTTCGTTGTGCAAGGAGTAGGTCTTGTCTATTACATATATGGCTTATGGAAAGTTATCTGTGCTAATTTCAGTCTCTGGTTTTATGCAGCACCCCAACGCATCTTTCCCCATAAGCAAGCACTAGTTGGTTTTCTAAATTTGAGACCCTGTTCTGTTTTGTAATTCAGTTCATGTGTAGTCAAGTTTACATTCCGTGTATTAGTGATATCTTATGATGTTTCTTTTTCTGTGTGACGTAGTTCACGTAGAATCACCATACCTGCATCCACTCATTATTCCGCTAGGGGCCTGATGACACAGATTTCATTGCTGAGTGATATTCCTTTGTACGTACCTACCACAAATTCTTTATACAGTTTTTGCTTTCTGCGATATTTACCTGGTAGTGTAGACGAGCTCCTTGTGAACACAGCCGTCCCAAACTTTGTGGTGGCTGTCTCTTTTTGATTTTAATTTCCCTAATCTATAGGACCATAAGTGGAAGTGTCATAGGCTGTGTTGCTTTGTTTCTTACGTGTTTCAGGAAACACCATACACTTCTCCACGGTGGCTGTTGGCAATTTACATCCTGCCAATCAGCATAACAAGGCTCCCTGTTCTCCATATCCTGTCCTGCCTTTCTGGATTTTACACTTTTATCAGGTGGCCCTTTTGCCAGGTAGGGGCAGTGAGACTGCATTTCAGTGCAGATTTCTTTATAGGCTTGCTTGGTTGACCCAAAGGGGCGTATGCGTTTTTTCCTGAATATATTCAGGAAAAAACGCATACGCCCTTTTTGGCCAAGTGCATCATTGTCGACGTTCTGCCTCTTTTCCTGTGCTTTAAGGGCAATTCCAGTCTAGCTCCTGCAATCGTTTTCCTGAAATTCTGCCCTGCTTTCAAGTCCTCTTCGCAGCCTTAGTTCAGTATATTTTTGGACGATAGCTTTCATTTACAACTCTGCACGTTTGTGAATGACAGTGCCCCTCAGCTCCTTTCTTCAACTCCCCTTCTTGTGAGCTGGGCACAAAACCGCAGGATTGCTTCAGGCCCCAATCTGTTTCGGGCAGGGCACTCTGATCCTTTGGGTAATTCCTCTTCCTGGTGGGCAATGAGCGTTACATTTGCCCGTGCAGGCACCTACTGCTTGTCTCTCATTGTTTCTCCCTATTCCTGTTCATCTTGTGAAGAAATTGCGAAATGTGCCAAACAGGAGTTTAAACGCACTGTCTCTCCAAGTGGGCAGAGTGTTAGTAAAGCATCTGGAATGGTGAACCTGAGGAAGAGGATACGAAAACTGAGATGCATTTTAAATCGTTTCCCAATCACATGGTGGACCATACTCTGGGTTTCCCAATCATGCTGTAGCTGAATAAAGAATCCCTTGAACCTGGAGAGTTGGGACCCATGGAATGGGTACCATGCAGTATAACTTCAAAGGGTCTGCATTTGCTCACAGAAACTCACCAATGCTATCAGCCCCTTGTGTCCAGCCTTATGTCTCACCCAGCTCTGGGTGTTGATGTGGTAAAACCAGGTTGCATCACAAGCCCTGAATGAATTATTTAAGAATTGCTCTCTATTTCACTGTCATTGTGTTTTGTTTTTGTAGTTTATTTTGATAACGGTATTTATCGGATTTTCACTGCTTCGTTTATGCCGCTGTACACACGCTTGATTCTCTTATGGAGACATATAAGTCCATGGGTTTTAAGATTCTTACTAATCAGGTATATTCCTAGGCATTGAATATCGCTTGTTGAGTCCATTTCATTGAGCAAGGAGTAGGTTTTGACTATTACATATTTGGCTTATGGAACGGTATCTGTGCTAATTTCAATCTCTGGTTTTATGCAGCACCCCAACTCACCTTTCCCCTTAAGGAAGCATAAGTTGGTTTTCTTAATTTGAAACCCTCTTCTCTTTTGTAATTCAGTTCATATGTAGCCATGTTAACATTCCATGTATTAGTAATATCTTATGTCTTTTTCTTTTTGAATTATATGACATCGAATGATCACACGTAACTCCTCTGGAGTTTTTACAACTGGCCATATTTCATTGATTTCCAGGCTGAGTAATATTCCACTCTACATAAACACCACATCTCTATCCATTTTTTCTCTGCAGAAACATTTAAGTTATATCCTAGTCGAGGAACTTTTAAACAGAGAGGTGTAAACATTGGGGTGCCTGTGTCCTCTCGATTTTTGTTTTTCCCAAGATATACTTCCATGAGTGCAAGTGCCCTGTGCTCGGTAGCTCATTTTTTAGATGCTTTAGTAAACACAATACACTTATCCGGAGTGACCGTTGGCAATATACATTTCCACTATAAGACTCACAGGGCTCCCTTTTCTCCTTGCCCTGTCCTGCATTTCTGGTGTTTACACTTTATGAGGACGGCTCTTCTGACTGATGCAAAGTGATATGTTTTGTAGTATTGATTTCCAGTGCCCACCTGTTTGGTTGGCTAAAAAAGTGTATGCCCTTTTCTTGAATATATACAGAAAAAGACGCATACACCCTTTTTGGCCAACTGCAATGTTGGCAATGTTCAGCCCCTTTTCTTGTGCTTAATGGCGAGTCCTTTCTACCTCTTCCAATCCCTTTCCTGCCATTCTCCGTTGCTTACAAGTCCTTTTCTCTGACTTTCCTCAAGACATTTTTCAGTGATAGATATTTTCAATTCTGCAGTTTCGTGAATTTTAGTGCCCCTGAGTTCCATTTTCCAACTTGTGTTTATGGGAACTGGCCACAAAGCATCAGGATTCCTCAAGCCCTATTCTGTTTCCATGGGCAACCCTAGCCTTTGGTCAATTCGTCTTCCTGATTGGAAATTAGAGTGACATGTGCCTGTCCGAATACCTAGGACTTGTCTCTCATTGTTCCTCCTCCTTCCGCTTCATCCTCTGGACAAATTCCAAACTGTATGCAACAGGGTGTTGACAGTGCTGACATCTCCAAGTGGGGAGACTGTTAGTAAAGACGCTGGAGTGGTGAACCCTAGCACCAAGAGATGAGGAGATGAGATGCCTTTTCCAAACTTTTCCCGATCAGACGGTATACCATCCTCTGGGTGTGACAGGCATGTTTTAGGTGTAGGAAGGGTCCCATTCATGTGAGGAGAACACCAGGGGATTTTCAATTTCAGTGTCTCTCCGCAACCCAAACTGGGGAATTTTTAAAGCTACGGCTACACATATGTTCATTAAGGGCCTTGGGAAGTAGGCAGAGTCCAAACTTTAGATGATTGAAGTCTTCAGGGTCAGAAGCACTCACCACTGTCTTCCCTTAGGTTCCATTTTTACTGTCATTGATGGATAATGTCAATAAAAATATCTATTCTTTTTCAGATCATTTCCCCTTATAGGTTATTGCAAAATATTGAGTGTAGTTCCCTGTGCTATACAGTAGTTCCTTGCTGATGATTTCATACATAGCAGTGTGTATGTGTTAATCCCAAACTGTTAATTTATCCCTCCTCCTACCATTTCCCTTTGGTAATAATAAATTATAAGATTTTATGCTTCTCAGAAATGGGGGAGCTGAAAGAGAGGTATCATTTTCAATGCAAAAGCATTTAAAACAAGATTGAAGCTTTAACCAAGATTATTAGATGTACATCCTTGGAAAGAAATCACTTTGTTTCTCTAATATTGACCTGACAAAGAAGACAGACCTTTTCACTGAACTTGCTTATAATAAAGTGATGGAAATATCAAATGGAAGTGTTAGAAACATCTTATTTTACCCGAGCCTTATACACTGTTCTATGTTAATTACAGTTTGTCTCACACATCTGTTCATTGAAGTTACAATGTTCTCAATTTCTGTTACTGATCCTCCAGAGTGGACGCCAACAAGTGTCCCCCTGCCCAGTGTCATTGGAGCCAATAGATCGAGACTGAGTTTGGTTCAAAAGCAAAGGAAACTTTATATTTTGATCAGAGAATGGAGAGGTGCTACCCTGTGGGCTGTGGGCTGGGCTGCTGTGTAGAGATCCTGTCAGAGTCACTGGGAGGGAGGGGGCTGAGCTCTCGAGGACCTGGTTGGCTGCAGCTCAGGCTCTATGTCACGGAGTCTGAACTGGGCCCCAGGAGCTGAAGTGTCATTGAGCCATTCTGCTCTAGGAAATCTGGTCTGAAGTGCCGGGTGTGGAACCTCTGTATGCGGGACACTAGGAGCACCTGAAATTAGACAAAGCACAAAGGATAAAAAAGGTTAGACTTTATTTTATTGCCCAGATTCTATTTTTATCTCCCAGGGATTTTTAAGGGGCTTTGCCTGGGACAAACTCCTCTTCTGCTTTTTGTCCCTTTCCTCATTCTTGGAGTGCTATGGGTGCAGACCCTTCTTCTCTAAATGCTGAGTGCTGAGTTAGGAGGCCTCATACCCGTGGGCGAGGGTCAAAACTTCTCCCCAGCAGCCTCCAGGTGACGTTGATTATCCCCAGGCCTCCTGCCTCCCTGCTCGTCCGCCTGAGCACCAGTATTGGAAGTGTTATAGATTCTAATGACCTTTAAGGGTCCAGAAAAGAGATGTGCAGTGGCGCTGTGAGGTCCAGTTTCACCCCGCCGCACATTTGTTCAGCCACCTTAGGCTGACCGTTTCTGCCAGCCTAGATGCTCTGACTGACCGTTTCTGCCAGCCTAGATGCTCTGACCAACAGTCTGCGCTTTCTTCCATTAGGCCCCTGAATTAATGTAAAAAACAGCACCAGGTGTCAGGACCCTGCCCGCTCAGCTCCCAGACACTCCAGGGTTAGTGGTGATGAAGGATCATGATGGTCACTGAGTCAAGAGCCTTTGGAAGTAAACAGGAGTCCAGCCGGTCTTATTGGCCACCATCATCAGGGTGTCTGTAGGCTTTTCTATGGTGACAGCATGATATACGGTTCCCCTGCCAAGATTATTAGCTCCTCTCTGGGTACAGTAAGTACTGCAAGCAGTAGTCTACTCTTTTGGGACACACTCTTGTTGTTTTATGAGAGAAACTCCAGGTCAAGTGATGGTCACACGGGTCGTCATGGTGCCCCGTTGCCCCCGGTTATCTCTCTGGAGGTTGGAGTTGGAGGGCCTCCTCAATCGAGGTCAGTGTGCCCACGGAGCAAACCCTGCAACTTCAGGGCATGGTTGGGGGTTAGGATCGCCACGTGGGGTCCGTTTCCCTTAGAAGGGAGGTGGCTTTTTGGGCTGCTGATATCTAGGTTTTCAGATACCACCAGTATCTTGGCCAGATGTGGCAGTGGGCCAAGCCCCTTGGTGACCATAGTTTATCCTACCTGGATGGCATTCTTGCATTGTTCCATTTCAAGTGGTCCCAGTTTTTGCACTAATACTCCAATGGCGATTCACCTTTCACCAGGAATGTAAAGGTCAAAGGGTTTAGCTAAATTAGGGAGTTCCAGGGCAAGGGTCTGAATTGACTGCTCTTTCCATTCTTGAAAGGCCACTTCTGGATTCTATCCAAAAGGATCATCATCTTTTCCTTTCAGTGTTTCATATAGAGGCCCAGCTAGTAGACTGTAGTTAGGGATCCAGAGGCAGGAAACCCTGGCTTCCCCAGGAACCCCTAAGCTGTCTTCTAGTTTCAGAAAAGGGTAAGGCTGTAAATTGTTTCTTCCCTTTCCTGGGATGGGCTTCTCCGACCTTCTGTGAGAATGAAGCCCAGGCAGGTCACCGTAGTCTGTGATATTTGAGCTTTTTCGTGGACAACTTCTATCCTTTATTGGCTTGGTAGGTCTGAGGACTCCTTAGTAGGGCTGGCGATCAGAATGTCGTCTGAATATTGAAGGAGTGTTTCCTTTTCCAGAGGTAGAACTTTTAGGTCTTTAGCTGAGCTTTCCCCAAAGATGGTGTGGGAATTTTTGAACCCTTGGGGCAAGACAGCCTGGAAGTATTGTTTTAGTTGTATGTTGAGTCCTGTCACTGACAAGCCAAAATTTCTTGTGACTCTGGGACTAATGGAATACAAAAGAAGGCATCATTGAAGAGTAATACAGAATACCAAGTCCTGGTGGTTGGTAGAATGACCAGCAGGGTGTAGGATTTAGGAACTACTGGAGGTATATCCTCAGTGGCTTCACTGACTGTCCTGACATCCTTTACCAGGACTCCAGCAGCCCATGGGGCTCTCGAGGTCAGGCCAATCCCAGGATATGGAGCTCACCTGGGCAGGTACCCTACCCCCACCCCAGCCCACGGGGCTCTCGTGTTCAGGCCCCTCCCAGGATATGGGATTCCCTGGGCAGGTCCTCTGCAGTCCATGGGGCTCCCGTGGTCAGGCCCCTCCCAGGATACAGAGCTACCCTTGCAGGTACCGTGGCAGGGCTGGGCACACAGGGACCGTGCACATAGCCCTCATTGCAGAGCACTCCCAGCTCACCTGTCGCTCAGATCTGACACAGAGCACCTCAGAGCAGGACTTGAACTAACAAAGAGCAGCTCTGACAGGTCTGTGACCCTGGGCATCACTCTGTGCGGCCTCCCTCCACCTGGTCTTCCAGAGACTTCCACTGCACCCGGGGCACCAGGCCTCTGTCTCGACCCACCACCCACCCCTCCTCTCCCTGACTCCTGGGTTCCTCTCATTAAGAGAGGGTTTTCTTGAAGTTGTCTCCCACTCATGGGCCAGATAATATGATTAGAAAACAAGCCAGAGCTGCAGCCCCTTGTCTATCCTGACTCTCAGGAGCCCACACCTGTTCCTTGGACCTGGCCGATTCAGCAAGTTCCATTTTGTGCAACTGTGAGCCCCTGAGTGGTGATTATTGGCTGGCCTGGGAAGCCTGACCGTGCCGGCCAGCCCTCCCCAGGTGTGCCTGGGTTGAGATCAATATAAACACCGCTCCAGGCAGCAAGAGCCCCTGCAGCTGTGCCTGACGCCATTTTCTCTGCCCTGTCAGCAGTCTCGGGGCTGGGCTGGTGGGAGGGAGTGAGAGGCCACGGCTTTGTGGGTGTCCCAGTGTGAGTGGCGCTCTGCTGGTCTTTCTGCAGCAGTTGCCAAGATGCTACCTGCTAAAGAAGAGGATGTGTCACCCACACCTGCCGCTGGAATTTCTCCCTGGGCACAGGTGAGGAAGGAAGAAAGCAGTGGGGGCCGGGACAGCAGGGGTATCTCAGGCAGGGAAATGGAGAGCTTCCAGAAGAGCACCCAGGGCCAGGACCCTCCTGGCTGGCCTGCAGGCACCAAGTCGGCTGGCATGCTGTCCCTCATGTGGCTCCATGGCCCTTCCTCTAGGTTTTCAAGTCCTTGTACATATTCAGGTGTTTAGCCTTGGAAGGGTGGGAACATTTCAGCAGCAGATGGCCTGGGGCTCAGCCCACGTTTACTCACAGATACCTCGGCACGGTCCCCCAGCTTTGCAGTGAGGACGCTTGTTGCGAGGAGCATGCTGGCTGAGTGGGAGATGATTCCCCACCACTGACCAACTTCAGAATTGTTTGCAATTGGAGCAAGTGCCCTGAAACGGTTTTCCTCTGTGTAACTGGTGGGTTCTGTTCTTTTTTATCTTTTTTTCGTTTTTGGTTCAAGGTAGATTTTATTCCTCTTTTGTGTATTTACAGATATAAGCATGGAAATAATTTATTCATATAAATACATGTATGTGAAGGGAAGAATATTTTTTCTGTTTTATTTTTTTAATTTTATTTTTTTATTTTGAATTTAATTTTATATTTTTATACAGCAGGTTGTTTTTGGTTATCTACTTTATACATATAAATGTATACATACCAATCCCAATATCTCAACTCCTCCCACCACCATCCCCAACAGCTTTCCCCCCTTGTTGTCCATACGTTTGTTGTATACATGTGTTGCTCTATTTCTGCCTTGCAAAACGGTTCATCTGTACAATTTTTCTAGGTTCCACATATATGCATTAATATACAAGATGTGTTTTTCTCTTTCTGACTTACTTCACTCTGTATGACAGTCTCTAGATCCATCAACGTCTCTACAAATGTCCCAATTTCATTCCTTTTTATGGCTTAGTAACATTCCATTTTATATATGTACCACATCTTTATGCATTCGTCTGTCTGTGGGCATTTAGGTTGCTTCCATTACCTGGATAGTGTAAATAGTGATGCAATGAACATTGTGGTGAATGTCTCTTTTTGATTTATGGTTTTGTCTGGGTATATGCCCAGTAGAGGGATTGCTGTATCATATGGTAATTCTATTCTTAGTTTTATAAGAAACTCCATAATGTTCTCCACAGTGACTGTATCAATTTACATTCCCAACAATAGTGGAAGAGGATTCCTTATCTCCACACCGTTTCCAGCATTTGTTGTTTGTAGATTTTCTGATGATGCCCATTCTAATAGGTGTGAGGTGATACACCATGGATGAGTCTATTTCGTTGAGCAAAGAGTAGGTCTTGTTTATTACGTATTTGGCTTATGGAATGGTATGTGTGCTAATTTCAATCTGTTTTTATACAGCAGCCCAACTCAACTTTCCCCTTAAGCAAGCATAAGGTTTTTATCTAACTGTGAGACTCTGTTCGGTTTTGTAATTCATTTTATGTGTAGCCAAGTTTACACTCCCTCTATTAGTGATATCTTATGATAATTATCTTTCTTTGTGTGACATATTTCTCTTAGAATCATCATAATTAAATCCACTCAATTTGCTGCTACAGGCCTGATGACATTGATTTCACTGCTGAGTGATATTCCGTTGTACGTAAGTAGCACAACTTCTTTATCCATTTTTTTCTTTCTGGGATATTTAATTTGTACTGGACTCGAGGTTCTTGTAAACACAGCAGCCCTAAATTTTGTGTTGGCTGTGTCTTGTTGATTTTAATTTTCCTAAGCTATAGGGCCAAAAGTGGAAGTGCCCTAGGCTCTGTAGCTTTGTTTTTTAGATGTTTCAGGATACACCATGAACATCTCAAGAGTGTCTGTTGGCAATTTACATCCCGCCCATCAGCATAACACGGCTCCCTGTTCTCCATGGCCTGTCCTGTGTTTCTGGTTTTTACACTTTATTCAGATGGCCTTTTTGACGAATGGGAAATGTGACTTCATTGTAGTGTGGATTTCCATTGCTGGAGTGCTTGGTTGGCCAAAATGTTCATATGCGTTTTTTCCTGAATATATTCAGGAAAAATGTATACGCACTTTTTGTCCATGTGCATCACTGTCAAAGATCTGCCGCTTTTCATATGCTTTAAATGCAATTCCAATCTACCTCTTGAAATATGATTCCTGCAATTCTGCCTCGTTTTCAAGTCCTCTTTGCAGACTTACTTCGATATATTTTTGCCAATAGCTGTCATTTATCTCTGCAGGTTTGTGAATTACAGTGCCCCTGAGCTCCTTTCTTAACTCGCTTCCTTGTAAGCTGGCCACAAAACTGCAGGTTTCCTTCAGGTCGTAATCAGGGTCCGGCACGGCACTCTGAGCCTTTGGTTAATTCCTCTTCCTGGTGGGAAATTAGAGTTAAATGTGCCCCTCCAGACACCTGCCTCACTCCCAGCCACATGGTGATGTGTGTCCTCAGGTTTGAGGCCATATGTGATGGGTTCCTCATCTTTTGATGATGTGGCCCCACTGGTGTGTGGACACTCCTGCCTGGTTCCCATCCCCTTGGTGATGTGGGCCCTCTGGTGAGACTCTGATCCTGGTTGGGTTCCTCACACATCCGTGAGGTGAGCCCTCTTCTCTGAGGTCACTCCTGCCTGGCTGGCACAACCCGCCTTGCTGACTTCGGAACCCTGGTGGCAGTTGGAGCCTGCTGGGAGCCTCCTTCCCTCGGTGATGAGGCCCTCTGGCGTCAGGCCCTAATGGCGGGGTTCCCACATTTTCTGATACGTGCTAAGTGGTGCGAGGGCACTCCTGCCAGGTTCCCATCCTCATGAGCGTGTGGGCCTTCTGTTCTGAGGTCCTAACGGCTGGGTTGCTCACACTTTCATGATATGGGCCCTCTGCTGTGAGGTCAATCCTGCCTGGCTGGCGCACGTCGCCTTGGCAACGTGGATCCTCTGGTGGCAGTTGGAGCGTGCTGGGGCCTCCTCCCCTCAGTGATGAGAGCCTTCTGGTGTCAGGCCCTAAGTGCTGGGCTCCACACATTTTCTGATGTGTGCCCAGTGGTGCGAGTCACTCCTGCCAGGTTCCCATCCCCATGGGCATGTGGGACTTCTGTTCTGTGGTCCCAACTGCTGGGTTGCTCACAGTTTCATGATGTGGGCCCTTTGCTGTGTGTTCACTCTGGCCTGTATCCCATAGTGTCAGTGCTCTGGGCCTCCCGCTTGGAGATACCAACTTCTCGATTCCTCACCTTTTTTATTCTATGGGCCCTCGGTTGTGCGTCTCCTACTGCATGCCTCACTCCCAGCCCGTTCGTGATATGTGTCCCCTTGTTTGAGGTCACATGTGCTGTGTTCTTCACCTTTCTATAATGTGGCCACACTGGTGTGAGGACACTCTTGCCTGGTTCCCATTCCCTTGGGGATGTTGGCCCCACTGGTGTTAGGACAGTCTTGCCTGGTTCCCATCACCTTGGTGATGTTGGCCCTCTGGTGAGAGTCTGATCCTGGTTAGGTTCCTCACCCTTCTGTGAGGTGGGCCCTCTGCTCTGAGGTCACTCCTGCCTGGCTGGCACACCCCGCCTTGGCAACGTCGGCCATATGGTGGCAGTTGGAGCCTGCTGGGAGCCTCCTCCCCTCGGTGATGAGGGCCCTCTGGCCTCAGGCCCTAACTGCTGGGTTCCCACATTTTCTGATTCGTGCTAAGTGGTGCAAGGACACTCCTGCCAGGTTCCCATCCCCATGGGGATGTGAGCCTTCTGCTCTGAGGTCCCAACGGCTGTGTTGCTCAAAGTTTCATGATGAGGGCCCTCTGGTGTGAGTTCACTCCGGCCTAGATCCCATAGCCTCGCTGCTCCTGGCTGCCTACCGGAGGTTCCAACTGTGGGATTCCTCACCTTTTTTATTCTATGTTCCCTCTGTTTTGAGGATCCTCCGGCCTGCCTCACTCCCAGCCCCTTGGTGATGTCTGTCCTCAGGTTTGAGGCCACGTGTGCTGGGTCCCTCAAATTATGGTGATGTAGCCCCACTGGTGTGAGGACACTCCTGCCTGGTTCCCATTCCCTTCGTGATGTTGGACCTCTGGTGACAGTCTGATCCTTGTTGGGTTCCTCACACTTCTGTGAGGTGGGCTTTCTGCTCTGAGGTCACTCCTGCCTGGCTGGCACACCCCACCTTGGTGACATCAGCCTTATGGTGGCAGTTGGAGCCTGCTGGGAGCCTCCTCCCCTCGGTGATGAGGGTCCTCTGGCCTCAGGTCCTAAGTGCTGGGTTCCCACATTTTCTGATTCGTGGAAGTGGGCCGAGGACACTCCTGTCAGGTTCCCATCCCCATAGGGATGTGGGCCTTCTTCTCTGAGGTCCCATCCACCGGGTTGCTCACAGTTTCATCATGTGGGACCTCTGCTGTGAGTTCGCTGTGGCCTGGATCCCATAGACTCTGTGCCCTGGGCGGCCTACTGGCCGGTTCCAACTGCTGGATTCCTCACAACTTTTATTCTGTGGGCTCTGTTTTGTGAGGATACTCCTGCTTGCCTCACTCCTAGCCCCTTGGAGATGTGGGTCCCCTGTTTTAGGCCACATGTTCTGGGTTCCTCACCTTTCTATAATGTGGCCACACTGGTGTGAGGACCCTCCTGCCTGGTTCCGATCCCCTTGGTGATGTGGGCCCTCTGGTGAGAGTCTTATCCTGGCTGGTTTCCTCACCCTTCTGTGAGGTAGGCCCTCTGTGGTGAGGTCACTCCTGCCTGGCTGGCACACATCACCTTGGTGACGTGGGCCCTCAGTTGGGAGTTGGTGTCTGCTGCGAGTCTCCGTCCCTCGGTAATGAGGGCCCTCTTGCGTCAGACCCTAACTCCTGGGCTCCCAAAATTTGCGGATGTGCGACCTGTGGTGCGAGTACACTCCTGTCAGGTTCCCAACCCCATGGGAATTTGGGCCTTCTGCTCTGAGGTCCCAAAGACTGGGGTGCTCACAGTTTCATGATGAGGGCCCTCTGATGTGCGTTCATTCCGGCCTAGATCCCAAAGGGTTGCTGCTCCTGGGCGCCTGCTGGGAGGTTCCAACTGCGGGATTCCTCACCTTTTTTATTCTATGGGCCCTCTGTTTTGAGGCTCCTCCTGCCTGCCTCAATCCCAGCTCCCTTGTGATGTGTGTCCTCTGGTTTGAGGCCACGTGTGCTGGGTCCCTCACTTTTCGGTGATGTGGCCCCACTAGTGTGAGGACACTCCTGCCTGGTTCCCATTCCCTTGGTGATGTGGCCCCTCTGGTGAGAGTCTGATCCTCGCTGGGTTCCTTACCGTTCTGTGAGGTGGGCCCTGTGCTCTGAGGTAACTCCTGCCTGGCTTGCTCCAATTGCCTTGGTGACGTCGGCCCTCTGGTGGCAATTGGATCCTTTTGGAGATTCCTATCCTCGGTGATGAGGTCCCTCTGGCGTCAGGCTCTAACTGCTGGGCCCCCCAGGTTTTCTGATGTGAGCCCAGTGATGCCAGGCCACTCGTGAAATGTTCCCATCCCCATGGTGATATGGGCCTTCTGCTCTGAGGTTCCAATGACTGGGTTGCTCACAGTTTCCTGATGTTAGCTCTCTGGTGTTAGTTCACTCATTCCTAGATTCCATAGCCTCTGTACTCTTGTCCACCTGCTGGGAAGTTCCAACTGCTGGGTTCCTCACCTTTTTTATTCTTTGGGCCCTGTGTTGGGAGGCTCCTCCTGCCTGTGTCACTCCCAGCCCCTTGGTGATGTAGGTCCTCTGGTTTGTGGCCACATGTGCCAGTTTCCTCATCTTTTAATGATGTGGCCCCACTGGTGTGAGGACACTCGTGCCTGGTTCCTGTCCCCTTGGTGATATGGGCCCTCTGGTGAGAGTCTGATCCTGGTTGGGTTCCTCACACTTCTTTGAGGTGGGCCGTCTGCTGTGAGGTCACTCCTGCCTGGCTGGCACACCCCTCCTTGGTGACGTGGGCCCTCTTGTGGTAGTTGGAACATGCTGGGAGCCTCCTCCCCTCAGTGATGAGGGCCCTCTGGCGTCAGGCCCTAACTGCTGGGTACCCACATTTTCTGATATGTGCTAAGTGGTGCAAGGACACTCCTGCCATGCTCCCAACACCTTGGGGATGTGGACCTTCTGCTCTGAGGTCCAAATGGCTGGGTTGCTCGCAGTTTCATGATGTGGACCCTCTGCTGTGAGTTTACTGCGGCCTGAATCGCATAGACTTGGTGCTCTTAGCCGCCTGCTGGAAGGTTCCCATTGCTGGATTCCTCAGCTTTTCTATTCTATGGGCCCTGTGTTGTGAGGCTACTCCTGCCTGCCTCATTCCGAACCCCTTGGAGATGTGGGTCTTCTGGTTTAGGCCACATGTGCTGGGTTCCTCACCTTTCTATGATGTGGCCACACTGGTGTGAAGACTCTCCTGCCTGGTTCTGATCACCTTGGTGATGTGGGCCCTCTGGTGAGAGTCTTATCCTGGCTGTGTTCCTCACCCTTCTGTGAGGTAGGCCCTCTGCGGTGAGGTCACACCTACCTCGCTGTCACACGTCACCTTGGCGACGTGGGCCCTCAGTTGGGTGTTGGTGCCTGATTGGAGTCTCCTCCCCTTGGTAATGAGGGCCCTCTGGCGTCAAGCCCCAACTCCTGTGCTCCCTAAATTCTCTGATGTGTGCCCTGTGGTGCGAGTACACTTCTGACAGGTTCCCAACCCCATGGGAATATGGGCCTTCTGCTCTGAGATCCCAACGCCTAGGTTGCTCACAGTTTCATGATGACGGCCCTCTGGTGTGAGATCACTCCGGCCTGGATCCCATAGTCTCGCTGCTCCTGGCCGCCTGCTGGGAGGTTCCAACTGCGGGATTCTTCACCTTTTTAATTCTATGGTTCCTCTGTTTTGAGGCTCCTCCTGC
Organism: Phocoena phocoena; assembly: GCF_963924675.1. Taxonomy (NCBI): domain Eukaryota; kingdom Metazoa; phylum Chordata; class Mammalia; order Artiodactyla; family Phocoenidae; genus Phocoena; species Phocoena phocoena. Next base: position 377,332 of record NW_027077693.1, on the reverse strand, counting down.
CTGCCTCAATCCCAGCTCCCTTGTGATGTGTGTCCTCTGGTTTGTGGCCACGTGTGCTGGGTCCCTCACTTTTCGGTGATGTGGCCCCACTAGTGTGAGGACACTCCTGCCTGGTTCCCATTCCCTTGGTGATGTGGGCCCTCTGGTGAGAATCTGATCCTCTTTGGTTCTTCACACTTCTGTGAGGTTGACCCTCTGCTCTGAGATCACTCCTGCCTGGTTGTCGCACTCCGCATTGGCAACGTCGCCCCTCTGGTAGCAGTTGGAGCTGGCTGGGAGCCACCGCCCCTCGGTGATGAGGGCCCTCTGGCATCAGGCACTAATTGCTGGGCTCCCCACATTTTTTCATGTGTGCCCACTCTTGCGATGACACTCCTGCTTGTTTCCCTTCCCCATGGGGATGTGGGCCTTCTGCTCTGAGGTCACAACGGCTGGGTTGCTTACAGAATCACAATGAGGGCCCTCTGTTGTGAGTTCATGCCGGCCTGGATCTCATAGACTCAGTGCTCTGGGCCGCCTGCTAGGAAGATCCAGCTGCTGGTTTCCACACAATCTGTATACAATGGGACATGTGAGGTTAATCCTGCCTGCCTCACTCCGAAACCCATGGTGATGTGGGTCCTCTGATTTGAGGCCACATGTGCTGGGTACCTCAACTTTTGATGATGTGGCCCCACGGGTGTGAGGACACTCCTGCCTGGTTCCCATCACCTTGGTGATGTTGGCCCTCTGGGGAGAGTCTGATCCTGGCTGGGTTCCTTACCATTCTGTGCGGTGGGCCCTCTGATGTCAGGTCACTCCTGCCTGGCTAGCTTACATCGCCTTGGTGACGTGGGCCCTCTGTTGGCCACTAGAGCATGCTGGGAGCCTCCTACTCCCGTGAATGATGGCCCTGGAAAAAACGCATATGCCCTTTTTGGCCAAGTGCTTCATTGACGAGGTTCTGCCACTTCTCTTATGCTTTCAGAGCAATTCACGTCTACCTCCTGAAATTGGATTCCGGCAATTCTGCCCCACTTTCAAGTCCTCTTTGCAGCCTTAATTCAATATATTTTTCTACAATTTCTGTCATTGATAAGTCTGCAGGTATGTGAATGACAGTGCCCCTGAGCTCCTTTCCTCAACTCGCTTTCTTGTGAGCTGGCCACAAAATCGCAGGATTGCTTCAGGCCCTAATCTTGTTCCAGCATGGCATGCTGAGCCTTTGGTTAATTCCTCTTCCTGTTGGGAAATGAGTGTTAAAATTGCCCGAGCATACTGGGCATATACCCTGAGAAAACCAAAATTCAAAAAGAGTCATGTACCAAAATGTTCATTGCAGCTCTATTTACAATAGCCCGGAGATGGAAAGAACCTAAGCGCCCATCATTGGACGAATGGATAAAGAAGATGTGGCACATATACACAATGGAATATTACTCAGCCTTAAAAAGGAATGAAACTGAGTTATTTGTAATGAGATGGATAGACCTAGAGTCTGTCATACAGAGTGAAGTAAGTCAGAAAGAAAAAGACAAATACCGTATGCTAACACATATATATGGAATTTAAAGGAAAAAAATGTCATGAAGAACCTAGGGATAAGACAGGAATAGAGGCGCAGACCTACTGGAGAACGGAATTGAGGATATGGGGAGGGGGAAGGGTGAGTTTTGACAGGGCGAGAGAGAGTCATGGATATATACACACTAACAAATGTAGTAAGGTAGATAGCAAGGGGGAAGCAGCAACAAGGCACAGGGATATTAGCTCGGGGCGTTGGGACAACCTGGAGGGGTGGGAGGGAGAGAGAGGGAGGGAGGGAGACACAAGAGGGAAGACACATGGGAGTATATGTATTTGTATAGCTGATTCACTTTGTTATAAAGCAAAAACTAACACACCATTGTAAAGCAATTATACCCCAATAAAGATGTTAAAAAAAAAAATTTGTCCGAGCACACGCCTACAGATAGTCTCCCGTTGGTTCTCCGTATTCCTGTTCATCTTGCGCAGAAATTGCAAGCAGTGCCAAACAGGAGGTTAAAGGCACTGACTCTACAAATGGGGAGAGTGTAAGAAAAGGGTCTGGAATGGTGAACCTGAGTACCAGGGGACGAAAACTGACATGCATGTAAAAAGGTTTCCCAGTCACACGCTGGAGAATACTCTGGGTTTCCCATGCAAATTTTAGCTGAAGGAAGAATCCCTTGAACCCGGAGAGTTGGGAACCATGGAATGGGTGCCAGGCAGTATGACATCAAAGGGTCTGCATTTGCTCACTCAAACTCACCAATGCAATCAGCCCAAAGTGTCCAGCCTTATCTCTCACCCAGCTCTGGGTGTAGATGTGGTAAATCCAGGTTGCATCACAAGCCCTGTGTGAGTTATTTAAGAATTGTTCTCTATTTCACTGTCATTGTGTTTTCTTTTTGAAATTTTTTTTGATACTGGGATTTATCCGATTTTCAATGCTGCGTTAATGCCGCTGTACACACTCTTGATTCTCTTACGGAGACATATAAATCCATGGGTTTTAAGATTCTTCCTAGTCAGGTATATTCCTAGGCGTTGAATATGTGGTGTTGAGTCCATTTCGTTGAGCAAGGAGTAAGTCTTGTCTATTATATATTTGGCTTATAGAACGGTATCTGTGCTAATTTCAGTCTCTGGTTTTATGCAGCACCCCAAGGCACCTTTCCCCATAAGCAAGCACTAGTTGGTTTTCTAAATTTGAGACCCTGTTCTGTTTTGTAATTCAGTTCATGTGTAGTCAAGTTTATATTCCGTGTATTAGTGATATCTTATGATGTTTCTTTTTCTGTGTGACTTATTTCACGTAGAATCACCGTACCTGAATCCACTCACTATGCCACTACGGGCCGGATGACACAGATTTCATTGCTGAGTGGTATTCCATTGTACGTACGTACCACAACTTCTTAATCCATTGTATGCTCTCTGAGATATTTACCTGGTACTGTAAACGAGGTTCTTGTAAACAGAGAGGTCCCAAACTTTGAGGTGGCTATGTGTTTTTGATTTTAATTTCCCTAAGCTGTAGGACCATAAGTGGAAGTGCCATAGGCTGTATTGCTTTGTTTCTCATGTGTTTCAGGAAACACATAACACTTCTCCAGAATGGCTGTTGGCAATTTACATCATATGAATCAGCATAATAAGGATCAATGTTCTCCATTGCCTGTCCTCCATTTCTAGATTTTACAATTTTTTTAAATGGCCCTTTTGCCCTGGGGGGCACTGAGACTTCATTGTAGTGCAGATTTCTTTACAAGCTTGCTTGGTTGGTCAAAAAGGGCGTATGCGTTTTTTCCTGAATATATTCAGGAAACACGCATACGCCCTTTTTGGCCAAGTGCATCATTGTCGACGTTCTGCCTCTTTTCCTATGCTTTAAGGACAATTCCAGTCTACCCCCTGCAATCGTTTTCCTGAAATTCTGCCCCGCTTTCGAGTCACCTTCGCAGGCTTACTTCAATATATTTATGGAGGATAGCTGTTTTTCATAACTCTGCAGGTTTGTGAATTACAGTGCCCCTGAGCTCCTTTCTTCAACTCGCTTTCTTGTGAGCTGGGCAAAAAACCGTAGGATTGCTTCAGGCCCTAATCTCTTTCCGGCAAGGCACGCTGAGCCTTTGTTTAAATCCTCTTACTGGTGGGAAATGAGCGTTACTTTTGCCCGTGCATACACCTACAGCTAATCTCTCATTGGTTCTCCCTATTCCTGTTCATCTTGTGCAGAAATTGCAAGCTGTGCCAAACAGGAGGTTAAAGGCACTGACTCTCCAAGAGGGGAGAGTGTTAGTAAAGCATCTGGAATGGTGAACACGAGGACCAGGATACGAAAACTGAGATGCATTTTAAATCATTTCCCAATCACACGGTGGACCATACTCTGGGTTTCCCATGCATGTTTTAGATGGAGGAAGAATCCCTTGAACCTGGAGATTTGGGACCCATGGAATGGGTACCATGAAGTATGACATCAAAGGGTCTGCATTTGCTCACCGAAACTCACCAATGCTATCAGCCTGAAGTGTCCAGCCTTACGTCTCAACCAGCTCTGGGTGTAGATGTGGAAAATCCGGGTTGCATCACATGCCCTGAGAGAATTATTTAAGAATTGATCTCTGTTTCATTGTCTTTGTGTTTTGTTTTTGAAATTTATTTTGATAATGGGATTTATCGGATTTTCACTGCTGCGTTTATGCCACTGTACACACGCTTGATTCTCTTACGGAGACATATAAATCCATGGGTTTTAAGATTCTTCCTAGTCAGGTATATTCCTAGGCGTTGAATATGTGGTGTTGAGTCCATTTCGTTGAGCAAGGAGTAGGTCTTGTCTATTACATATTTGGCTTATGGAATGTTATCTGTGCTGATTTCAGTCTCTGGTTTTACGCAGCACCCCAAGGCACCTTTCCCCATAAGCAAGCACTGCTTGGTTTTCTAAATTTGCGACCCTGTTCAGTTTTGTAATTCAGTTCATGTGTAGTCAAGTTTACATTCCGTGTATTAGTGATATCTTATGATGTTTCTTTTTCTGTGTGACGTAGTTCATGTAGAATCACCGTACCTGCATCCACTCACTATGCCGCTACGGGCCTGATGACACAGATTTCATTGCTGAGTGATATTGCATTGCACGTACGTGCCACAACTTCTTTATCCATTTTATGCTTTCTGGGATATTTACCTGGTATTGTAGAGGAGCTTCTTTGGAACACAGCCGCCCCAAACTTTGGGGTGGCTCTCTGTTTTTTTCCCTAAGCAATAGGACCATAAGTGCAATTGCCATAGGCTGTGTTGTTTTATTTCTTATGTGTTTCAGGAAACACCATACACTTCTCCAGGGTGGCTGTTGGCAATTTACATCCTGCCAATCAGCATAACAAGGCTCCCTGTTCTCCATATCCTGTCCTACCTTTCTGGATTTTACACTGTTTTCAGATGGACCTTTTGCCCAGGGGGCAGTGAGACTTCATTGTAGTGCAGATTTCCTTTACATGCTTGCTTGGTTGGCCAAAAAGTGCCTATGCGTTCTTTCCTGAATATATTCAGGAAAAAAACGCATACGCCCTTTTTGGCCAAGTGCATCATTGTCGAAGTTCTGCCTCTTTTCCTATGCTTTCAGGGCAATTACAGTCTACCCCCTGCAATCGTTTTCCTGAAATTCTGCCCCGCTTTCAAGTCCCCTTCGCAGGCTTACTTCAATATATTTTTGGAGGATAGCTGTCATTTATAACTCTGCAGGTTTGTGAATTACAGTGCCCCTGAGCTCCTTTCTTCAACTCGCTTTCTTGTGAGCTGGGCACAAAACCGCAGGATTGCTTCAGGCCCTAATCTGTTTCCGGCAGGGCACACGGAGCCTTTGGTTAATTCCACTTCCTGGTGGGCAATGAGCGTTACATTTGCCCGTGCAGACACGTATAGCTAGTCTCTCATTGGTTCTCCCTATTCCTGTTCATCTTGCACAGAAATTGCAAGCTGTGCCAAAGAGGAGGTTAGAGGCACTGACTCTCCAAGCGGGGAGAGTGTTTGAAAAGCATCTGGAATGGTGAACCCTAGGACCAGGATATGAAAACTGAGATGCATTTTAAATCGTTTCCCAATCAAACGGTGGACCATACTGTGGGTTTCCCATGCATGTTTTAGCTGGAGGAAGAATCCCTTGAACCTGGAGAGTTGGGACCCATGGAATGGGTACCATGCAGTATGACTTCAAAGGGTCTGCATTTGCTCACCGAAACTCACCAATGCTATCAGCCTGAAGTGTCCAGCCTTATGTCTCAACCAACTCTGGGTGTAGATGTGGTCAATCCCGGTTGCATCATATGCCCTGAGTGAATTATTTAAGAATTGCTCTCTATTTCACTGTCTTTGTGTTTTGTTTTTGAAATTTATTTTGATAATGGGATTTATCGGTTTTTCACTGCTGCGTTTCAGCCGCTGTATACACGCTTCATTCTCTTACGGAGACATATATATCCATGGGTTTTAAGATTCTTCCTGGTCAGGAATATTCCTAGGCGTTGAATATGTGGTGTTGGGTCCATTTCGTTGAGCAAGGTGTAGGTCTTGTCTATTACATATTTGGCTTATGGAAAGTTATCTGTTCTAATTTCAGTCTCTGGTTTTATGCAGCACCCCAAGGCACCTTTCCCCATAAGCAAGCACTAGTTGGTTTTCTAAATTTGAGACCCTGTTCTGTTTTGTAATTCAGTTCATGTGTAGTCAAGTTTACATTCCGTGTATTAGTGATATCTTATGATGTTTCTTTTTCTGTGTGACGTAGTTCACGTAGAATCACCGTACCTGCATCCACTCACTATGCCGCTACGGGCCTGATGACACAGATTTCATTGCTGAGTGATATTGCATTGTACGTACGTGCCACAACTTCTTTACCCATTTTTTGCTTTCTGGGATATTTACCTGATACTATAGACGAGCTTCTTGTGAACACAGCCGTCCCAAATATTGGGGTGGCTGTCTGTTTTTGATTTTAATTTCCGTAAGCTATTGGACCATAAGTGGAAGTGCCATAGGCTGTGTTGCTTTGTTTCTTACGTGTTTCACGAAACACCATACACTTCTCCAGGGTGGCTGCTGGCAATTTACATCCTGCCAATCAGCATAACAAGGCTCCCTGTTCTCCATATCCTGTCCTACCTTTCTGGATTTTACACTTTTTTCAGATGGCCCTTTTTCCCGGGGGCAGTGAGACTTCATTGTAGTGAAGGCTTGTAGTGGAGGATTTACTGGCTTCCTTGGTTGGCCAAAAAGGGCGTATGCGTTTTTCCTGAATACAGGAAAAAACGCATACGCCCTTTTTGGCCATGTGCATCATTGTCGACGTTGTGCCTCTTTTCCTATGCTTTCAGGGCAATTCCAATCTACCCCTTGCAATCGTTTTCCTGAAATTCTGCCCCGGTTTCAAGTCCCCTTCGCAGGCTTACTTCAATATATTTTTGGAGGATAGCTGTCATTTATAACTCTGCAGGTTTGTGAATTACAGTGCCACTGAGCTCCTTTCTTCAACTCGCTTTCTTGTGAGCTGGGCACAAAACCGCAGGATTGCTTCAGGCCCTAATCTGTTTCCGGCAGGGCATGCTGAGCCTTTGGTTAATTCCTCTCCCTGTTGGGAAATGAGCGTTACATTTGCCCGTGCAGTCACCTATAGCTAGTCTCTCATTGGTTCTCCCTATTCCTGTTCATCTTGCACAGAAATTGCAAGCTGTGCCAAAGAGGAGGTTAAAGGCACTGACTCTCCAATCCGGGAGAGTGTTAGTAAAGCATCTGGAATGGTGAACCCGAGGACCGGGATACGAAAACTTAGATGCATTTTAAATCGTTTCCCAATCACACGGTGGACCATACTGTGTGTTTTCCATGCATGTTTTAGCTGGAGGAAGAATCCCTTGAACCTGGAGAGTTGGGACCCATGGAATAGGTACCATTCAGTATGACTTCAAAGTGTCTGAATTTGCTCACCGAAACTCACCAATGCTATCAGTCTGAAGTGTCCAGCCTTATGTCTCAACCAGCTCTGGGTGTAGATGTGTTAAATCCCGGTTGCATCACATGCCCTGAGTGAATTATTTAAGAATTGCTCTCTATTTCACTGTCTTTGTGTTTTGTTTTTGAAATTTATTTTGATAATGGGATTTATCGGATTTTCACTGCTGCGTTTACGCCGCTGTACACACGCTTGGTTCTCTTATGGAGACATATAAATCCATGGGTTTTAAGATTCTTCCTAGTCAGGTATATTCCTAGGCGTTGAATATATGGTGTTGAGTCCATTTCGTTGAGCAAGGAGTAGGTCTTGTCTATTACATATGTGGCTTATGGAAAGTTATCTGTGCTAATTTCAGTCTCTGGTTTTATGCAGCTCCCCAACGCACCTTTCCCCATAAGCAAGCACTAGTTGGTTTTCTAAATTTGAGACCCTGTTCTGTTTTGTAATTCAGTTCATGTGTAGTCAAGTTTACATTCCGTGTATTAGTGATATCTTATGATGTTTCTTTTTCTGTGTGACGTAGTTCACGTAGAATCACCGTACCTGCATCCACTCACTATGCCGCTACGGGCCTGTGGACACAGATTTCATTACTGAGTGATATTGCATTGCACGTACGTGCCACAACTTCTTTATCCATTTTTTTCTTTCTGGGATATTTACCTGGTACTGTAGACGAGCTTCTTGGGAACACAGCCGTCCCAAATTTTGGGGTGGCTCTCTGTTTTTGATTTTAATTTCCCTAAGCAATAGGACCATAAGTGCAATTGCCATAGGCTGTGTTGCTTTATTTCTTACGTGTTTCAGGAAACACCATACACTTCTCCAGGGTGGCTGTTCACAATTTACATCCTGCCAATCAACATAACAAGGCTCCCTGTTTTCCATATCCTGTCCTTCCTTTCTGGATTTTACACTTTTTTCAGATGGCCCTTTTGCCCGGGGGGCAGTGAGATTTCATTGTAGTGCAGATTTCCTTTACAGGCTTGCTTGGTTGTCCAAAAAGTGCGTATGCGTTTTTTCCTGAATATATTCAGGAAAAAACGCATACGCACTTTTTGGCCAAGTGCATCATTGTCGACGTTGTGCCTCTTTTCCTATGCTTTCAGGGCAATTCCAGTCTACCCCCTGCAATCGTTTTCCTGACATTCTGCCCCGCTTTCAAATCCCCTTTCCAGGCTTACTTCAATATACTTTTGGAAGAGAGCTGTCATTTATAACTCTGCAGGTTTGTGAATTACAGTGCCCCTGAGCTCCTTTCTTCAACTCGCTTTCTTGTGAGCTGGGCACAAAACCGCAGGATTGCTTCAGGCCCTAATCTGTTTCCGGCAGGGCACACTGAGCCTTTTGTTAATTCCTATGCCTGGTTTGAAATGAGCGTTACATTTGCCCGTGCAGACACCTACACCTAGTCTCTCATTGATTCTCCCTATTCCTGTTCATCTTGCACAGAAATTGCAAGCTATGCCAAAGAGGAGGTTAAAGGCACTGACTCTCCAAGCGGGGAGAGTGTTAGTAAAGCATCTGTAATGGTGAACGCGAGGACCAGGATACGAAAACTGAGATGCATTTTAAATCGTTTCCCAATCACACGGTGGACCATACTATGAGTTTTCCATGCATGTTTTAGCTGGAGGAAGAATCCCTTGAACCTGGAGAGTTGGGACCAATGGAATTCGTACCATGCAGTATGACTTCAAAGGGTCTGCATTTGCTCACCGAAACTCACCAATGCTATCAGCCTGAAGTGTCCAGCGTTATGTCTCAACAAGCTCTGGGTGTAGATGTGTTAAATCCCGGGTGCATCACATGCTCTGAGTGAATTATTTAAGAATTGCTCTCTATTTCACTGTCTTTGTGTTTTGTTTTTGAAATTTATTTTGATAATGGGATTTATCGGATTTTCACTGCTGCGTTTCGGCCGCTGTACACACGCTTGATTCTCTTACGGAGACATATAAATCCATGGGTTTTAAGATTCTTCCTAGTCAGGTATATTCCTAGGCGTTGAATATGTGGTGTTGAGTCCATTTCGTTGAGCAAGGAGTAGGTCTTGTCTATTATATATTTGGCTCATGGAATGTTATCTGTGCTAATTTCAGTCTCTGGTTTTATGCAGCACCCCAAGGCACCTTTACCCATAAGGAAGCACTAGTTGCTTTTCAAAATTTGAGACCCTGTTCTGTTTTGTAATTCAGTTCATGTGTAGTCAAGTTTACATTCCGTGTATTAGTGATATCTTATGATGTTTCTTTTTCTGTGTGACGTAGTTCACGTAGAATCACCGTATCTGCATCCACTCACTATGCCGCTACGGGTCTGATGACACCGATTTCATTGCTGAGTGATATTGCATTGCACGTACCTGCCACAACTTCTTTATCCATTTTTTGCTTTCTGGGATACTTACCTGGTACTGTAGACAAGCTTCTTGGGTACACAGCCGTCCCAAACTTTGGGGTGGCTCTCTGTTTTTGATTTTAATTTCCCTAAGCAATAGGCCCATAAGTGCAATTGCCATAGGCTGTGTTGCTTTATTTCTTACGTGTTTCAGGAAACACCATACACTTCTCCAGGGTGGCTGTTCACAATTTACATCCTGCCAATCAGCATAACAAGGCTCCCTGTTCTCCATATCCTGTCCTACCTTTCTGGATTTTACACTTTTTTCAGATGGCCCTTTTGCCCGGGGGGCAGTGAGACTTCATTGTAGTGCAGATTTCCTTTACAGGCTTGCTTGGTTGGCCAAAAAGGGCGTATGCGTTTTTTCCTGAATATATTCAGGAAAAAACGCATACGCCCTTTGTGGCCAAGTGCATCATTGTCGACGTTCTGCCTCTTTTCCTATGCTTTCAGGGCAATTCCAGTCTACCCCCTGCAATCGTTTTCCTGAAATTCTGCCCCGCTTTCAAGTCCCCATCGCAGGCTTACTTCAATATATTTTTGGAGGATAGCTGTCATTTATAACTCTGCAGGTTTGTGAATTACAGTGCCCCTGAGCTCCTTTCTTCAACTCGCTTTCTTGTGAGCTGGGCACAAAACCGCAAGACTGCTTCAGGCCCTAATCTGTTTCCAGCAGGTCACACTGAGCCTTTGCTTAATTCCTCTTCCTGTTGGGCAATGAGCGTTACATGTGCCCGTGCAGACACCTACAGCTAGTCTCTCATTGGTTCTCCGTATTCCTGTTCATCTTGCACAGAAATTGCAAGCAGTGCCAAAGAGGAGGTTAAGGGCACTGACTGTCCAAGCGGGGAGAGTGTTAGTAAAGCATCTGGAATGGTGAACCCGAGGACCAGGATACGAAAACTGAGATGCATTTTAAATCGTTTCCCAATCACACGGTGGACGATACTCTGGGTTTCCCATGCATGTTTTAGCTGGAGGAAGAATCCCTTGAACCTGGAGAGTTGGGTCCCATGGAATGGGTACCATGCAGTATGACTTCAAAGGGTCTGCATTTGCTCACCGAAACTCACCAATGCTATCAGCCTGAAGTGTCCAGCCTTATGTCTCAACCAGTTCTGGGAGTAGATGTGGTCAATCACGGTTGCATCACATGCCCTGAGTGAATTATTTAAGAATTGCTCTCTATTTCACTGTCTTTGTGTTTTATTTTCGAAATTTATTTTGATAATGGGATTTATCGGATTTTCACTGCTGCGTTTCGGCCACTGTACACACGCTTGATTCTCTTACGGAGACATATATATCCATGGGTTTTAAGATTCTTCCTAATCAGGTTTTTTCCTAGGCATTGAATATGTGGTGTTGGGTCCATTTCGTTGAGCAAGGAGTAGGTCTTGTCTATTACATATTTGGCTTATGTAAATTTATCTGTGCTAATTTCAGTCTCTGGTTTTATGCAGCACCCCAAGGCACCTTTCCCCATAAGCAAGCACTAGTTTGTTTTCTAAATTTGAGACCCTCTTCTGTTTTGTAATTCAGTTCATGTGTAGTCAAGTTTACATTCCGTGTATTAGTGATATCTTATGATGTTTCTTTTTCTGTGTGACGTAGTTCACGTAGAATCACCGTACCTGCATCCACTCACTATGCCGCTACGGTTCTGATGACACAGATTTCATTGCTGAGTGATATTGCATTGTACGTACGTGCCACAACTTCTTTATCCATTTTTTGCTTTCTGGGATATTTACCTGATACTATAGACGAGCTTCTTTTGAACACAGCCGTCCCAAATATTGGGGTGGCTGTCTGTTTTTGATTTTAATTTCCGTAAGCTATAGGACCATAAGTGGAAGTGACATAGGCTGTGTTGATTTGTTTCTTACGTGTTTCAGGAAACACCATACACTTCTCCAGGGTGGCTGCTGGCAATTTACATCCTGCCAATCAGCATAACAAGGCTCCCTGTTCTCCATATCCTGTCCTACCTTTCTGGATTTTACACTTTTTTCAGATGGCCCTTTTGCCCGGGGGGCAGTGAGACTTCATTGTAGTGCAGATTTCCTTTACAGGCTTGCTTGGTTGGCCAAAAAGGGCGTATGCGTTTTTTCCTGAATATATTTAGGAAAAAACGCATACGCCCTTTTTGGCCAAGTGCATCATTGTCGACGTTCTGCCTCTTTTCCTATGCTTTCAGGGCAATTCCAGTCTACCGCCTGCAATGGTTTTCCTGAACCTCTGCCCCGCTTTCAAGTCCCCTTCGCAGGCTTACTTCAATATATTTTTGGAGGATAGCTGTCATTTATAACTCTGCAGTTTTGTGAATTACAGTGCCCCTGAGCTCCTTTCTTCAAATGGCTTTCTTGTGAGCTGGGCACAAAACCGCAGGATTGCTTCAGGCCCTAATCTGTTTCCGGCAGGGCACGCTGTGCCTTTGGTTAATTCTCTTCCTGGTGGGAAATGAGCGTTACATTTGCCCGGGCAGACACCTATAGCTAGTCTGTCATTGGTTCTCCCTATTCCTGTTCATCTTGCACAGAATTTGCAAGCTGTGCCAAACAGGAGGTTAAAGGCACTTACTCTCCAAGCGGGGAGAGTGTTAGTAAAGCATCTGGAATGGTGAACCCGAGGACCAGGATACGAAAACTGAGATGCATTTTAAATCGTTTCCCAATCACACGGTGGACGATACTCTGGGTTTCCCATGCATGTTTTAGCAGGAGGAAGAATGCCTTGAACCTGGAGAGTTGGGACCCATGGAATGGGTACCATGCAGTATGACTTCAAAGGGTCTGCATTTGCTCACCGAAACTCACCAATGCTATCAGCCTGAAGTGTCCAGCCTTATGTCTCAACCAGCTCTGGGTGTAGATGTGGTCAATCCCGGTTGCATCACATGCCCTGAGTGAATTATTTAAGAATTGCTCTCTATTTCACTGTCTTTGTGTTTTGTTTTCGAAATTTATTTTGATAATGGGATTTATCGGATTTTCACTGCTGCGTTTCGACCACAGTACACACGCTTGATTCTCTTACGGAGACATATATATCCATGGGTTTTAAGATTCTTCCTAGTCAGGTATATTCCTAGGCGTTGAATATGTGGTGTTGGGTCCATTTCGTTGAGCAAGGAGTAGGTCTTGTCTATTACATATTTGGGTTATAGAAAGTTATCTGTGCTAATTTCAGTCTCTGGTTTTATGCAGCACCCCAACGCACCTTTCCCCATAAGCAAGCAGTAGTTGGTTTTCTAAATTTGAGACCCTGTTCTGTTTTGTAATTCAGTTCATGTGTAGTCAAGTTTACATTCCGTGTATTAGTGATATCTTATGATGTTTCTTTTTCTGTGTGACGTAGTTCACGTAGAATCACCGTACCTGCATACACTCACTATGCCGCTACGGGCCTGATGACACAGATTTCATTGCTGAGTGATATTGCATTGTACGTACGTGCCACAACTTCTTTATCCATTTTTTGCTTTCTGGGATATTTACCTGATACTGTAGACGAGCTTCTTGTGAACACAGCCGTCCCAAATATTGGTTTGCTGTCTGTTTTTGATTTTAATTTCCGTAAGCTATAGGACCATAAGTGGAAGTGCCATAGGCTGTGTTACTTTGTTTCTTACGTGTTTCAGGAAACACCATACACTTCTCCAGGGTGGCTGCTGGCAATTTACATCCTGCCAATCAGCATAACAAGTCTCCCTGTTCTCCATATCCTGTCCTACCTTTCTGGATTTTACACTTTTTTCAGATGGCCCTTTTGCCTGGGGGGGCAGTGAGATTTCATTGTAGTACAGATTTCCATTACAGGCTTGCTTGGTTGGCCAAAAAGTGCGTATGTGTTTTTTCCTGAATATATTCAAGAAAAAACGCATACGCCCTTTTTGGCCAAGTGCATCATTGTCGGCGTTGTGCCTCTTTTTCTATGCTTTCAGGGCAATTCAGGTCTACCCCCTGCAATCGTTTTCCTGAAATTCTGCCCCGCTTTTAAGTCCCCTTCGCAGGCTTACTTCAATATATTTTTGGAGGATAGCTGTCATTTATAACTCTGCAGGTTTGTGAATTACAGTGCCCCTGACCTCCTTTCTTCAACTCGCTTTTTGTGAGCTGGTCACAAAACCGCAGGATTGCTTTAGGCCCTATTCTGTTTTCAGTAGGGCACGCTGAGCCTTTGCTTAATTCCTCTTCCTTGTCGGCAATGAGCGTTACATTTGCCCGTGCAGACACCTACAGCTAGTCTCTCATTGGTTCTCCCTATTCCTGTTCATCTTGCACAGAAATTGCAAGCTGTGCCAAACAGGAGGTTAAAGGCACTGACTCTCCAAGCGGGGAGAGTGTTAGTAAAGCATCTGGAATGGTGAACCCGAGGACCAGGATACGAAAACTGAGATGCATTTTAAATCGTTTCCCAATCACACGGTGGACGATACTCTGGGTTTCCCATGCATGTTTTAGCTGGAGGAAGAATGCCTTGAACCTGGAGAGTTGGGACCCATGGAATGGGTACCATGCAATATGACTTCAAAAAGTCTGCATTTGCTCACCGAAACTCACCAATGCTATCAGCCTGAAGTGTCCAGCCTTATGTCTCAACCAGCTCTGGGTGTAGATGTGGTCAATCCCGGTTGCATCACATGCCCTGAGTGAATTATTTAAGAATTGCTCTCCATTTCACTGTCTTTGTGTTTTGTTTTCGAAATTTATTTTGATAATGGGATTTATCGGATTTTCACTGCTGCGTTTCGGCTGCTGTACACACGCTTGATTATCTTACGGAGACATATATATCCATGGGTTTTAAGATTCTTCCTAGTCAGGTATATTCCTAGGCGTTGAATATGTGGTGTTGGGTCCATTTGGTTGAGCAAGGAGTAGGTTTTGTCAATTACATATTTGGCTTATGGAAAGTTATCTGTGCTAATTTCAGTCTCTGGTTTTATGCAACACCCCAAGGCACCTTTCCCCATAAGCAAGCACTAGTTGGTTTTCTAAATTTGAGACCCTGTTCTGTTTTGTAATTCAGTTCATGTGTAGTCAAGTTTACATTCCGTGTATTAGTGATATCTTATGATGTTTCTTTTTCTGTGTGACGTAGTTCACGTAGAATCACCGTACCTGCATCCACTCACTATGCCGCTACGGGCCTGATGACACAGATTTCATTGCTGAGTGATATTGCATTGCACGTACGTGCCACAACTTCTTTATCCATTTTTTGCTTTCTGGGATATTTACCTGATACTGTAGACGAGCTTCTTGTTAACACAGCCGTCCCAATTATTGGGGTGGCTGTCTGTTTTTGATTTTAATTTCCGTAAGCTGTAGGACCATAAGTGGAAGTGCCATAGACTGTGTTGCTTTGTTTCTTACGTGTTTCAGGAAACACCATACACTTCTCCAGGGTGGCTGCTGGCAATTTACATCCTGCAAATCAGCATAACAAGGCTCCCTGTTCTCCATATCCTGTCCTACCTTTCTGGATTTTACACTTTTTTCAGATGGCCCTTTTGCCCGGGGGGCAGTGAGACTTCATTGTAGTGCAGATTTCCTTTACAGGCTTGCTTGGTTGGCCTAAAGTGCGTATGCGTTTTTTCCTGAATATATTCAGGAAAAAACGCATACGCCCTTTTTGGCGAAGTGCATCATTGTCGACGTTCTGCCTCTTTTCCTATGCTCTCAGGGCAATTCCAGTCTACCCCCTGCAATGGTTTTCCTGAATCTCTGTCCCACTTTCAAGTCCCCTTCGCAGGCTTACTTCAATATATTTTTGGAGGATAGCTGTCATTTATAACTCTGCAGGTTTGTGAATTACAGTGCCCCTGAGCTCCTTTCTTCAACTCGCTTTCTTGTGAGCTGGGCACAAAACCGCAGGATTGCTTAAGGCCCTAATATGTTTCCGGCAGGGCACGCTGAGCCTTTGGTTAATTCCTCTTCCTGGTGGGAAATGAGCGTTAGATTTGCCCGTGCAGACACCTATAGCTGGTCTCTCATTGGTTCTCCCTATTCCTGTTCATCTTGCACAGAAATTGCAAGCTGTGCCAAAGAGGAGGTTAAAGGCACTGACTCTCCAAGCAGGGAGAGTGTTAGTAAAGCATCTGGAATGGTGAACCCGAGGACCAGGATACGAAAACTGAGATGCATTTTAAATCGTTTCCCAATCACACGGTGGACGATACTCTGGGTTTCCCATGCATGTTTTAGCTGGAGGAAGAATCCCTTGAACCTGGAGAGTTGGGACCCATGGAATGGGTACCATGCAGTATGACTTCAAAGGGTCTGCATTTGCTCACTGAAACTCACCAATGCTATCAGCCTGAAGTGTCCAGCCTTATGTCTCAACCAGCTCTGGGTGTAGATGTGGTCAATCCCGGTTGCATCACATGCCCTGAGTGAATTATTTAAGAATTGCTCTCTATTTCACTGTCTTTGTGTTTTGTTTTCGAAATTTATTTTGATAATGGGATTTATCGGATTTTCACTACTGCGTTTCGGCCGTTGTACACACGCTTGATTCTCTTACGGAGACATATATATCCATGGGTTTTAAGATACTTCCTAGTCAGGTATATTCCTAGGCGTTGAATATGTGGTGCTGGGTCCATTTCGTTGAGCAAGGAGTAGGTCTTGTCTATTACATATTTGGCTTATGGAAAGTTATCTGTGCTAATTTCAGTCTCTGGTTTATGCAGCACCCCAACGCACCTTTCCCCATAAGCAAGCACTAGTTGGTTTTCTAAATTTGAGACCCTGTTCTGTTTTGTAATTCATTTCATGTGTAGTCAAGTTTACATTCCGTGTATTAGTGATATCTTATGATGTTTCTTTTTCTGTGTGACGTAGTTCACGTAGAATCACCGTACCTGCATCCATTCACTATGCCGCTACGGGCCTGATGACACAGATTTCATTGCTGAGTGATATTGCGTTGCACGTACGTGCCACAACTTCTTTATCCGTTTTTTGCTTTCTGGGATATTTACCTGGTACTGTAGACGAGCTTCTTGGGAACACAACCGTCCCAAACTTTGGGGTGGCTCTCTGTTTTTGATTTTAATTTCCCTAAGCAATAGGACCATAACTGCAATTGCCATAGGCTGTGTTGCTTTATTTCTTACGTGTTTCTGGAAACACCATACACTTCTCCAGGGTGGCTGTTCACAATTTACATCCTGCCAATCAGCATAACAAGGCTCCCTGTTCTCCATATCCTGTCCTACCTTTCTGGATTTTACACTTTTTTCAGATGGCCCTTTTGCCCGGGGGGCAGTGAGACTTCATTGTAGTGCAGATTTCCTTTACAGGCTTGCTTGGTTGGCCAAAAAGGGCGTATGCGTTTTTTCCTGAATATATTCAGGAAAAAACGCATACGCCCTTTTTGGCCAAGTGCATCATTGTCGACGTTCTGCCTCTTTTCCTATGCTTTCAGGGCAATTCCAGTCTACCCCCTGCAATCGTTTTCCTGAAATTCTGCCCCGCTTTCAAGTCCCCTTCGCAGGCTTACTTCAATATATTTTTGGAGGATAGCTGTCATTTATAACTCTGCAGGTTTGTGAATTACAGTGCCCCTGAGCTCCTTTCTTCAACTCGCTTTCTTGTGAGCTGGGCACAAAACCGCAGGATTGCTTCAGGCCCTAATCTGTTTCCGGCAGGGCACACTGAGCCTTTGGTTAATTCCTCTTCCTGGTGGGCAATGAGCGTTACATTTGCCCGTGCAGACACCTATAGCTAGTCTCTCATTGGTTCTCCGTATTCCTGTTCATCTTGCACAGAAATTGCAAGCTGTGCCAAAGAGGAGGTTAAAGGCTCTGACTCTCCAAGCGGGGAGAGTGGTAGTAAAGCATCTGGAATTGTGAACCCGAGGACCAGGATACGAAAACTGAGATGCATTTTAAATCATTTCCCAATCACACGGTGGACGATACTCTGGGTTGCCCATGCATGTTTTAGCTAGAGGAAGAATCCCTTGAACCTGGAGAGTTGGGACCCATGGAATGGGTACCATGCAGTATGACTTCAAAGGGTCTGCATTTGCTCACCGAAACTCACCAATGCTATCAGCCTGAAGTGTCCAGCCTTATGTCTCAACCAGCTCTGGGTGTAGATGTGGTCAATCCCGGTTGCATCACATGCCGTGAGTGAATTATTTAAGAATTGCTCTCAATTTCACTGTCTTTGTGTTTTGTTTTTGAAATTTATTTGGATAATGGGATTTATCGGATTTTGACTGCTGCGTTTCGGCCGCTGTACACACGCTTGATTCTCTTACGGAGACATATATATCCATGGGTTTTAAGATTCTTCCTAGTCAGGTATATTCCTAGGCGTTGAATATGTGGTGTTGGGTCCGTTTCGTTGAGCAAGGAGTAGGTCTTGTCTATTACATATTTGGCTTATGGAAAGTTATTTGTGCTAATTTCAGTCTCTGGTGTTATGCAGCACCACAAGGTACCTTTCCCCAGAAGCAAGCACAAGTTGATTTTCTAAATTTGAGACCCTGTTCTGTTTTGTAATTCAGTTCATGTGTAGCCAAGTTTACATTCCGTGTATTAGTGATATCTTATGATGTTTCTTTTTCTGTGTGACGTAGTTCACGTAGAATCACCGTACCTGCATCCACTCACTATGCCGCTACGGGCCTGATGACACAGATTTCATTGCTGAGTGATATTGCATTGTACGTACGTGCCACAACTTCTTTACCCATTTTTTGCCTCCTGGGATATTTACCTGATACTGTAGACGAGCTTCTTGTGAACAGAGCCGTCCCAAATATTGGGGTGGCTGTCTGTTTTTGATTTTAATTTCCGTAAGCTATAGGACGATAAGTGGAAGTGCCATAGGCTGTGTTGCTTTGTTTCTTATGTGCTTCAGGAAACACCATACACTTCTCCAGGGTGGCTGCTGGCAATTTACATCCTGCCAATCAGCATAACAAGGCTCCCTGTTCTCCATATCCTGTCCTACCTTTCTGGATTTTACACTTTTTTCAGATGGCCCTTTTTCCCGGGGGCAGTGAGACTTCATTGTAGTGAAGGCTTGTAGTGGAGGATTTACTGGCTTCCTTGGTTGGCCAAAAAGGGCGTATGCGTTTTTCCTGAATACAGGAAAAAACGCATACGCCCTTTTTGGCCAAGTGCATCATTGTCGACGTTGTGCCTATTTTCCTATGCTTTCAGGGCAATTCCAATCTACCCCTTGCAATCGTTTTCCTGAAATTCTGCCCCGGTTTCAAGTCCCCTTCGCAGGCTTACTTCAATATATTTTTGGAGGATAGCTGTCATTTATAACTCTGCAGGTTTGTGAATTACAGTGCCACTGAGCTCCTTTCTTCAACTCGCTTTCTTGTGAGCTGGGCACAAAACCGCAGGATTGCTTCAGGCCCTAATCTGTTTCCGGCAGGGCATGCTGAGCCTTTGGTTAATTCCTCTCCCTGTTGGGAAATGAGCGTTACATTTGCCCGTGCAGTCACCTATAGCTAGTCTCTCATTGGTTCTCCCTATTCCTGTTCATCTTGCACAGAAATTGCAAGCTGTGCCAAAGAGGAGGTTAAAGGCACTGACTCTCCAATCCGGGAGAGTGTTAGTAAAGCATCAGGAATGGTGAACCCGAGGACCGGGATACGAAAACTGAGATGCATTTTAAATCATTTCCCAATCACACGGTGGACCATACTGTGTGTTTTCCATGCATGTTTTAGCTGGAGGAAGAATCCCTTGAACCTGGAGAGTTGGGACCCATGGAATAGGTACCATTCAGTATGACTTCAAAGTGTCTGAATTTGCTCACCGAAACTCACCAATGCTATCAGTCTGAAGTGTCCAGCCTTATGTCTCAACCAGCTCTGGGTGTAGATGTGTTAAATCCCGGTTGCATCACATGCCCTGAGTGAATTATTTAAGAATTGCTCTCTATTTCACTGTCTTTGTGTTCTGTTTTTGAAATTTATTTTGATAATGGGATTTATCGGATTTTCACTGCTGCGTTTACGCCGCTGTACACACGCTTGGTTCTCTTACGGAGACATATAAATCCATGGGTTTTAAGATTCTTCCTAGTCAGGTATATTCCTAGGCGTTGAATATATGGTGTTGAGTCCATTTCGTTGAGCAAGGAGTAGGTCTTGTCTATTACATATGTGGCTTATGGAAAGTTATCTGTGCTAATTTCAGTCTCTGGTTTTATGCAGCTCCCCAACGCACCTTTCCCCATAAGCAAGCACTAGTTGGTTTTCTAAATTTGAGACCCTGTTCTGTTTTGTAATTCAGTTCATGTGTAGTCAAGTTTACATTCCGTGTATTAGTGATATCTTATGATGTTTCTTTTTCTGTGTGACGTAGTTCACGTAGAATCACCGTACCTGCATCCACTCACTATGCCGCTACGGGGCTGTGGACACAGATTTCATTACTGAGTGATATTGCATTGCACGTACGTGCCACAACTTCTTTATCCATTTTTTGCTTTCTGGGATATTTACCTGGTACTGTAGACGAGCTTCTTGGGAACACAGCCGTCCCAAACTTTGGGGTGGGTCTCTGTTTTTGATTTTAATTTCCCTAAGCAATAGGACCATAAGTGTAATTGCCATAGGCTGTGTTGCTTTATTTCTTACGTGTTTCAGGAAACACCATACACTTCTCCAGGGTGGTTGTTCACAATTTACATCCTGCCAATCAGCATAACAAGGCTCCCTGTTCTCCATATCCTGTCCTACCTTTCTGGATTGTACGCTTTTTTCAGATGGCCCTTTTGCCCTGGGGGCAGTGAGATTCCATTGAAGTGCAGATTTCCTTTACAGGCTTGCTTGGTTGGCCAAAAAGTGCGTATGCGTTTTTTCCTGAATATATTCAGGAAAAAACGCATACGCACTTTTTGGCCAAGTGCATCATTGTCGACGTTGTGCCTCTTTTCCTATGCTTTCAGGGCAATTCCAGTCTACCCCCTGCAATCGTTTTCCTGACATTCTGCCCCGCTTTCAAATCCCCATTCCAGGCTTACTTCATTATACTTTTGGAAGATAGCTGTCATTTATAACTCTGCAGGTTTGTGAATTACAGTGCCCCTGACCTCCTTTCTTCAACTCGCTTTCTTGTGACCTGGGCACAAAACAGCAGGATTGCTTCAGGCACTAATCTGTTTCCAGCAGGGCACACTGAGCCTTTCGTTAATTCCTCTTCCTGGTGGGAAATGAGCATTACATTTGCCCGTGCAGACACCTACAGCTAGTCTCTCATTGGTTCTCCCTATTACTGTTCATCTTGCACAGAAATTGCAAGCTGTGCCAAAGAGGAGGTTAAAGGCACTGACTCTCCCAGCGGGGAGAGTGTTAGTAAAGCATCTTGAATGGTGAACCCGCGGACCAGGATACGAAAACTGAGATGCATTTTAAATCGTTTCCCAATCTCAGGGTGGACGATACTCTGGGTTTCCCATGCATGTTTTAGCTGGAGGAAGAATCCCTTGAACCTGGAGAGTTGGGACCCATGGAATGGGTACCATGCAGTATGACTTCAAAGGGTCTGCATTTGCTCACCGAAACTCACCAATGCTATCAGCCTGAAGTGTCCAGCCTTATGTCTCAACCAGCTCTGGGTGTAGATGTGGTCAATCCCGGTTGCATCACATGCCCTGAGTGAATTATTTAAGAATTGCTCTCTATTTCACTGTCTTTGTGTTTTGTTTTGAAATTTATTTTGATAATGGGATTTATCGGATTTTCACTACTGCGTTTCGGCCGTTGTACACACGCTTGATTCTCTTATGGAGACATATATATCCATGGGTTTTAAGATACTTCCTAGTCAGGTATATTCCTAGGCGTTGAATATGTGGTGCTGGGTCCATTTCGTTGAGCAAGGAGTAGGTCTTGTCTATTACATATTTGGCTTATGGAAAGTTATCTGTGCTAATTTCAGTCTCTGGTTTATGCAGCACCCCAACGCACCTTTCCCCATAAGCAAGCACTAGTTGGTTTTCTAAATTTGAGACCCTGTTCTGTTTTGTAATTCAGTTCATGTGTAGTCAAGTTTACATTCCGTGTATTAGTGATATCTTATGATGTTTCTTTTTCTGTGTGACGTAGTTCACGTAGAATCACCGTACCTGCATCCATTCACTATGCCGCTACGGGCCTGATGACACAGATTTCATTGCTGAGTGATATTGCGTTGCACGTACGTGCCACAACTTCTTTATCCATTTTTTGCTTTCTGGGATATTTACCTGGTACTGTAGACGAGCTTCTTGGGAACACAACCGTCCCAAACTTTGGGGTGGCTCTCTGTTTTTGATTTTAATTTCCCTAAGCAATAGGACCATAACTGCAATTGCCATAGGCTGTGTTGCTTTATTTCTTACGTGTTTCTGGAAACACCATACACTTCTCCAGGGTGGCTGTTCACAATTTACATCCTGCCAATCAGCATAACAAGGCTCCCTGTTCTCCATATCCTGTCCTACCTTTCTGGATTTTACACTTTTTTCAGATGGCCCTTTTGCCCGGGGGGCAGTGAGACTTCATTGTAGTGCAGATTTCATTTACAGGCTTGCTTGGTTGGCCAAAAAGGGCGTATGCGTTTTTTCCTGAATATATTCAGGAAAAAACGCATACGCCCTTTTTGGCCAAGTGCATCATTGTCGACGTTCTGCCTCTTTTCCTATGCTTTCAGGGCAATTCCAGTCTACGCCCTGCAATCGTTTTCCTGAAATTCTGCCCCGCTTTCAAGTCCCCTTCGCAGGCTTACTTCAATATATTTTTGGAGGATAGCTGTCATTTATAACTCTGCAGGTTTGTGAATTACAGTGCCCCTGAGCTCCTTTCTTCAACTCGCTTTCTTGTGAGCTGGGCACAAAACCGCAGGATTGCTTCAGGCCCTAATCTGTTTCCGGCAGGGCACACTGAGCCTTTGGTTAATTCCTCTTCCTGGTGGGCAATGAGCGTTACATTTGCCCGTGCAGACACCTATAGCTAGTCTCTCATTGGTTCTCCGTATTCCTGTTCATCTTGCACAGAAATTGCAAGCTGTGCCAAAGAGGAGGTTAAAGGCTCTGACTCTCCAAGCGGGGAGAGTGGTAGTAAAGCATCTGGAATTGTGAACCCGAGGACCAGGATACGAAAACTGAGATGCATTTTAAATCATTTCCCAATCACACGGTGGACGATACTCTGGGTTGCCCATGCATGTTTTAGCTAGAGGAAGAATCCCTTGAACCTGGAGAGTTGGGACCCATGGAATGGGTACCATGCAGTATGACTTCAAAGGGTCTGCATTTGCTCACCGAAACTCACCAATGCTATCAGCCTGAAGTGTCCAGCCTTATGTCTCAACCAGCTCTGGGTGTAGATGTGGTCAATCCCGGTTGCATCACATGCCGTGAGTGAATTATTTAAGAATTGCTCTCAATTTCACTGTCTTTGTGTTTTGTTTTTGAAATTTATTTGGATAATGGGATTTATCGGATTTTGACTGCTGCGTTTCGGCCGCTGTACACACGCTTGATTCTCTTACGGAGACATATATATCCATGGGTTTTAAGATTCTTCCTAGTAAGGTATATTCCTAGGCGTTGAATATGTGGTGTTGGGTCCGTTTCGTTGAGCAAGGAGTAGGTCTTGTCTATTACATATTTGGCTTATGGAAAGTTATTTGTGCTAATTTCAGTCTCTGGTGTTATGCAGCACCACAAGGTACCTTTCCCCAGAAGCAAGCACAAGTTGATTTTCTAAATTTGAGACCCTGTTCTGTTTTGTAATTCAGTTCATGTGTAGCCAAGTTTACATTCCGTGTATTAGTGATATCTTATGATGTTTCTTTTTCTGTGTGACGTAGTTCACGTAGAATCACCGTACCTGCATCCACTCACTATGCCGCTACGGGCCTGATGACACAGATTTCATTGCTGAGTGATATTGCATTGTACGTACGTGCCACAACTTCTTTACCCATTTTTTGCTTTCTGGGATATTTACCTGATACTGTAGACGAGCTTCTTGTGAACAGAGCCGTCCCAAATATTGGGGTGGCTGTCTGTTTTTGATTTTAATTTCCGTAAGCTATAGGACGATAAGTGGAAGTGCCATAGGCTGTGTTGCTTTGTTTCTTATGTGCTTCAGGAAACACCATACACTTCTCCAGGGTGGCTGCTGGCAATTTACATCCTGCCAATCAGCATAACAAGGCTCCCTGTTCTCCATATCCTGTCCTACCTTTCTGGATTTTACACTTTTTTCAGATGGCCCTTTTTCCCGGGGGCAGTGAGACTTCATTGTAGTGAAGGCTTGTAGTGGAGGATTTACTGGCTTCCTTGGTTGGCCAAAAAGGGCGTATGCGTTTTTCCTGAATACAGGAAAAAACGCATACGCCCTTTTTGGCCAAGTGCATCATTGTCGACGTTGTGCCTCTTTTCCTATGCTTTCAGGGCAATTCCAATCTACCCCTTGCAATCGTTTTCCTGAAATTCTGCCCCGGTTTCAAGTCCCCTTCGCAGGCTTACTTCAATATATTTTTGGAGGATAGCTGTCATTTATAACTCTGCAGGTTTGTGAATTACAGTGCCACTGAGCTCCTTTCTTCAACTCGCTTTCTTGTGAGCTGGGCACAAAACCGCAGGATTGCTTCAGGCCCTAATCTGTTTCCGGCAGGGCATGCTGAGCCTTTGGTTAATTCCTCTCCCTGTTGGGAAATGAGCGTTACATTTGCCCGTGCAGTCACCTATAGCTAGTCTCTCATTGGTTCTCCCTATTCCTGTTCATCTTGCACAGAAATTGCAAGCTGTGCCAAAGAGGAGTTTAAAGGCACTGACTCTCCAATCCGGGAGAGTGTTAGTAAAGCATCTGGAATGGTGAACCCGAGGACCGGGATACGAAAACTGAGATGCATTTTAAATCGTTTCCCAATCACACGGTGGACCATACTGTGTGTTTTCCATGCATGTTTTAGCTGGAGGAAGAATCCCTTGAACCTGGAGAGTTGGGACCCATGGAATAGGTACCATTCAGTATGACTTCAAAGTGTCTGAATTTGCTCACCGAAACTCACCAATGCTATCAGTCTGAAGTGTCCAGCCTTATGTCTCAACCAGCTCTGGGTGTAGATGTGTTAAATCCCGGTTGCATCACATGCCCTGAGTGAATTATTTAAGAATTGCTCTCTATTTCACTGTCTTTGTGTTTTGTTTTTGAAATTTATTTTGATAATGGGATTTATCGGATTTTCACTGCTGCGTTTACGCCGCTGTACACACGCTTGGTTCTCTTACGGAGACATATAAATCCATGGGTTTTAAGATTCTTCCTAGTCAGGTATATTCCTAGGCGTTGAATATATGGTGTTGAGTCCATTTCGTTGAGCAAGGAGTAGGTCTTGTCTATTACATATGTGGCTTATGGAAAGTTATCTGTGCTAATTTCAGTCTCTGGTTTTATGCAGCTCCCCAACGCACCTTTCCCCATAAGCAAGCACTAGTTGGTTTTCTAAATTTGAGACCCTGTTCTGTTTTGTAATTCAGTTCATGTGTAGTCAAGTTTACATTCCGTGTATTAGTGATATCTTATGATGTTTCTTTTTCTGTGTGACGTAGTTCACGTAGAATCACCGTACCTGCATCCACTCACTATGCCGCTACGGGCCTGTGGACACAGATTTCATTACTGAGTGATATTGCATTGCACGTACGTGCCACAACTTCTTTATCCATTTTTTGCTTTCTGGGATATTTACCTGGTACTGTAGACGAGCTTCTTGGGAACACAGCCGTCCCAAACTTTGGGGTGGGTCTCTGTTTTTGATTTTAATTTCCCTAAGCAATAGGACCATAAGTGTAATTGCCATAGGCTGTGTTGCTTTATTTCTTACGTGTTTCAGGAAACACCATACACTTCTCCAGGGTGGTTGTTCACAATTTACATCCTGCCAATCAGCATAACAAGGCTCCCTGTTCTCCATATCCTGTCCTACCTTTCTGGATTGTACGCTTTTTTCAGATGGCCCTTTTGCCCGGGGGGCAGTGAGATTCCATTGAAGTGCAGATTTCCTTTACAGGCTTGCTTGGTTGGCCAAAAAGTGTGTATGCGTTTTTTCCTGAATATATTCAGGAAAAAACGCATACGCACTTTTTGGCCAAGTGCATCATTGTCGACGTTGTGCCTCTTTTCCTATGCTTTCAGGGCAATTCCAGTCTACCCCCTGCAATCGTTTTCCTGACATTCTGCCCCGCTTTCAAATCCCCATTCCAGGCTTACTTCAATATACTTTTGGAAGATAGCTGTCATTTATAACTCTGCAGGTTTGTGAATTACAGTGCCCCTGACCTCCTTTCTTCAACTCGCTTTCTTGTGACCTGGGCACAAAACAGCAGGATTGCTTCAGGCACTAATCTGTTTCCAGCAGGGCACACTGAGCCTTTCGTTAATTCCTCTTCCTGGTGGGAAATGAGCATTACATTTGCCCGTGCAGACACCTACAGCTAGTCTCTCATTGGTTCTCCCTATTACTGTTCATCTTGCACAGAAATTGCAAGCTGTGCCAAAGAGGAGGTTAAAGGCACTAACTCTCCCAGCGGGGAGAGTGTTAGTAAAGCATCTTGAATGGTGAACCCGAGGACCAGGATACGAAAACTGAGATGCATTTTAAATCGTTTCCCAATCTCAGGGTGGACGATACTCTGGGTTTCCCATGCATGTTTTAGCTGGAGGAAGAATCCCTTGAACCTGGAGAGTTGGGAACCATGGAATGGGTACCATGCAGTATGACTTCAAAGGGTCTGCATTTGCTCACCGAAACTCACCAACGCTATCAGCCTGAAGTGTCCAGCGTTATGTCTCAACAAGCTCTGGGTGTAGATGTGTTAAAACCCGGTTGCATCACATGCTCTGAGTGAATTATTTAAGAATTGCTCTCTATTTCACTGTCTTTGTGTTTTGTTTTTGAAATTTATTTTGATAATGGGATTTATCGGATTTTCACTGCTGCGTTTCGGCCGCTGTACACACGCTTGATTCTCTTACGGAGACATATAAATCCATGGGTTTTAAGATTCTTCCTAGTCAGGTATATTCCTAGGCGTTGAATATGTGGTGTTGAGTCCATTTCGTTGAGCAAGGAGTAGGTCTTGTCTATTATATATTTGGCTCATGGAATGTTATCTGTGCTAATTTCAGTCTCTGGTTTTATGCAGCACCCCAAGGCACCTTTACCCATAAGGAAGCACTAGTTGGTTTTCAAAATTTGAGACCCTGTTCTGTTTTGTAATTCAGTTCATGTGTAGTCAAGTTTACATTCCGTGTATTAGTGATATCTTATGATGTTTCTTTTTCTGTGTGACGTAGTTCACGTAGAATCACCGTACCTGCATCCACTCACTATGCCGCTACGGGTCTGATGACACCGATTTCATTGCTGAGTGATATTGCATTGCACGTACCTGCCACAACTTCTTTATCCATTTTTTGCTTTCTGGGATACTTACCTGGTACTCTAGACAAGCTTCTTGGGAACACAGCCGTCCCAAACTTTGGGGTGGCTCTCTGTTTTTGATTTTAATTTCACTAAGCAATAGGCCCATAAGTGCAATTGCCATAGGCTGTGTTGCTTTATTTCTTACGTGTTTCAGGAAACACCATACACTTCTCCAGGGTGGCTGTTCACAATTTACATCCTGCCAATCAGCATAACAAGGCTCCCTGTTCTCCATATCCTGTCCTACCTTTCTGGATTTTACACTTTTTTCAGATGGCCCTTTTGCCCGGGGGGCAGTGAGACTTCATTGTAGTGCAGATTTCCTTTACAGGCTTGCTTGGTTGGCCAAAAAGGGCGTATGCGTTTTTTCCTGAATATATTCAGGAAAAAACGCATACGCCCTTTGTGGCCAAGTGCATCATTGTCGACGTTCTGCCTCTTTTCCTATGCTTTCAGGGCAATTCCAGTCTACCCCCTGCAATCGTTTTCCTGAAATTCTGCCCCGCTTTCAAGTCCCCATCGCAGGCTTACTTCAATATATTTTTGGAGGATAGCTGTCATTTATAACTCTGCAGGTTTGTGAATTACAGTGCCCCTGAGCTCCTTTCTTCAACTCGCTTTCTTGTGAGCTGGGCACAAAACCGCAAGACTGCTTCAGGCCCTAATCTGTTTCCAGCAGGTCACACTGAGCCTTTGCTTAATTCCTCTTCCTGTTGGGCAATGAGCGTTACATTTGCCCGTGCAGACACCTACAGCTAGTCTCTCATTGGTTCTCCGTATTCCTGTTCATCTTGCACAGAAATTGCAAGCTGTGCCAAACAGGAGGTTAAAGGCACTGACTCTCCAAGCGGGGAGAGTGTTAGTAAAGCATCTGGAATGGTGAACCCGAGGACCAGGATACGAAAACTGAGATGCATTTTAAATCGTTTCCCAATCGCACGGTGGACGATACTCTGGGTTGCCCATGCATGGTTTAGCTGGAGGAAGAATCCCTTGAACCTGGAGAGTTGGGAACCATTCAATGGGTACCATGCAGTATGACTTCAAAGGGTCTTCATTTGCTCACCGAAACTCACCAATGCTATCAGCCTGCAGTGTCCAGCCTTATGTCTCAACCAGCTCTGGGTGTAGATGTGGTCAATCCCGGTTGCATCACATGCCCTGGGTGAATTATTTAAGAATTGCTCTCTATTTCACTGTCTTTGTGTTTTGTTTAAAAAATTTATTTTGATAATGGGATTTATCGGATTTTCACTACTGCGTTTCGGCCACTGTACACACGCTTGATTCTCTTACGGAGACATATATATCCATGGGTTTTAAGATTCTTCCTAGTCAGGTATATTCCTTGGCGTTGAATATGTGGTGTTGGGTCCATTTCGTTGAGCAAGGAGTAGGTCTTGTCTACTACATATTTGGCTTATGGAAAGTTATCTGTGCTAATTTCAGGCTCTGGTTTTATGCAGCACCCCAAGGCACCTTTCCCCATAAGCAAGCACTAGTTGGTTTTCTAAATTTGAGACCCTGTTCTGTTTTGTAATTCAGTTCATGTGTAGTCAAGTTTACATTCCGTGTATTAGTGATATCTTATGATGTTTCTTTTTCTGTGTGACGTAGTTCACGTAGAATCACCGTACCTGCATCCACTCACTATGCCGCTACGAGCCTGATGACACAGATTTCATTGCTGAGTGATATTGCATTGCACGTACGTGCCACAACTTCTTTATCCATTTTTTGCTTTCTGGGATATTTACCTGGTACTGCAGACGAGCTTCCTGGGAACACAGCCGTCCCAAACTTTGGTGTGGCTCTCTCTTTTTGATTTTAATTTCCCTAAGGAATAGGACCATAAGTGCAATTGCCATAGGCTGTGTTGCTTTATTTCTTACGTGTTTCAGGAAACACCATACACTTCCCCAGGGTGGCTGTTGGCAATTTACATCCTGCCAATCCGCATAACAAGGCTCCCTGTTCTCCATATCCTGTCCTACCTTTCTGGATTTTACACTTTTTTTAGATGGCCCTCTTGCCCGGGGGGCAGTGAGACTTCATTGTAGTGCAGATTTCCTTTACAGGCTTGCTTGGTTGGCCAAAAAGTGCGTATGCGTTTTTTCCTGAATATATTCAGGAAAAAACGCATACGCCCTTTTTGGCCAAGTGCATCATTGTCGACCTTCTGCCTCTTTTCCTATGCTTTCAGGGCAATTCCATTCTACCCCCTGCAATCGTTTTCCTGAAATTCTGCACCGCTTTCAACTCCCCTTCGCAGGCTTACTTCAATATACTTTTGGAAGATCGCTGTCATTTATAACTCTGCAGGTTTGTGAATTACAGTGCCCCTGAGCTCCTTTCTTCAACTCGCTTTCTTGTGAGCTGGGCACAAAACCGCAGGATTGCTTCAGGCCCTAATCTGTTTCCAGCAGGGCACACTGTGCCGTTGTTTAATTCCTCTTCCTGGTGGGCACTGAGCGTTACATTTGCCCGTGCAGACACCTACAGCTAGTCTCTCATTGGTTCTCCCTATTCCTGTTCATCTTGCACAGAAATTGCAAGCTGTGCCAAAGAGGAGGTTAAAGGCACTGACTCTGCATGCGGGGAGAGTGTTAGTAAAGCATCTGGAATGGTGAACCCGAGGACCAGGATACGAAAACTGAGATGCATTTTAAATCGTTTCCCAATCACACGGTGGACGATACTCTGGGTTTCCCATGCATGTTTTAGCTGGAGGAAGAATCCCTTGAACCTGAAGAGTTGGGACCCATGGAATAGGTACCATGCAGTATGTCTTCAAAGGGTCTGCATTTGCTCACCGAACCTCACCAATGCTATCAGCCTGAAGTGTCCAGCCTTATGTCTCAACCAGCTCTTGGTGTAGATGTGGTCAATCCCGGTTGCATCACATGCCCTGAGTGAATTATTTAAGAATTGCTCTCTATTTCACTGTCTTTGTGTTTTGTTTTCGAAATTTATTTTGAAAATAGGATTTATCGGATTTTCACTGCTGCGTTTCGGCCGCTGTACACACGCTTGATTCTCTTACGGAGACATATATATCCATGGGTTTTAAGATTCTTCCTAGTCAGGTATATTCCTAGGCGTTGAATATGTGGTGTTGGGTCCATTTCGTTGAGCAAGGAGTAGGTCTTGTCTATTACATATTTGGCTTATGGAAAGTTATCTGTGCTAATTTCAGTCTCTGGTTTTATGCAGCACCCCAAGGCACCTTTCCCATAAGCAAGCACTAGTTGGTTTACTAAATTTGAGACCCTGTTCTGTTTTGTAATTCAGTTCATGTGTAGTCAAGTTTACATTCCGTGTATTAGTGATATCTTATGATGTTTCTTTTTCTGTGTGACGTAGTTCACGTAGAATCACCGTACCTGCATCCACTCACTATGCCGCTACGGGTCTGATGACACCGATTTCATTGCTGAGTGATATTGCATTGCACGTACCTGCCACAACTTCTTTATCCATTTTTTGCTTTCTGGGATACTTACCTGGTACTCTAGACAAGCTTCTTGGGAACACAGCCGTCCCAAACTTTGGGGTGGCTCTCTGTTTTTGATTTTAATTTCACTAAGCAATAGGCCCATAAGTGCAATTGCCATAGGCTGTGTTGCTTTATTTCTTACGTGTTTCAGGAAACACCATACACTTCTCCAGGGTGGCTGTTCACAATTTACATCCTGCCAATCAGCATAACAAGGCTCCCTGTTCTCCATATCCTGTCCTACCTTTCTGGATTTTACACTTTTTTCAGATGGCCCTTTTGCCCGGGGGGCAGTGAGACTTCATTGTAGTGCAGATTTCCTTTACAGGCTTGCTTGGTTGGCCAAAAAGGGCGTATGCGTTTTTTCCTGAATATATTCAGGAAAAAACGCATACGCCCTTTGTGGCCAAGTGCATCATTGTCGACGTTCTGCCTCTTTTCCTATGCTTTCAGGGCAATTCCAGTCTACCCCCTGCAATCGTTTTCCTGAAATTCTGCCCCGCTTTCAAGTCCCCATCGCAGGCTTACTTCAATATATTTTTGGAGGATAGCTGTCATTTATAACTCTGCAGGTTTGTGAATTACAGTGCCCCTGAGCTCCTTTCTTCAACTCGCTTTCTTGTGAGCTGGGCACAAAACCGCAAGACTGCTTCAGGCCCTAATCTGTTTCCAGCAGGTCACACTGAGCCTTTGCTTAATTCCTCTTCCTGTTGGGCAATGAGCGTTACATTTGCCCGTGCAGACACCTACAGCTAGTCTCTCATTGGTTCTCCGTATTCCTGTTCATCTTGCACAGAAATTGCAAGCTGTGCCAAACAGGAGGTTAAAGGCACTGACTCTCCAAGCGGGGAGAGTGTTAGTAAAGCATCTGGAATGGTGAACCCGAGGACCAGGATACGAAAACTGAGATGCATTTTAAATCGTTTCCCAATCGCACGGTGGACGATACTCTGGGTTGCCCATGCATGGTTTAGCTGGAGGAAGAATCCCTTGAACCTGGAGAGTTGGGAACCATTCAATGGGTACCATGCAGTATGACTTCAAAGGGTCTTCATTTGCTCACCGAAACTCACCAATGCTATCAGCCTGCAGTGTCCAGCCTTATGTCTCAACCAGCTCTGGGTGTAGATGTGGTCAATCCCGGTTGCATCACATGCCCTGGGTGAATTATTTAAGAATTGCTCTCTATTTCACTGTCTTTGTGTTTTGTTTAAAAAATTTATTTTGATAATGGGATTTATCGGATTTTCACTACTGCGTTTCGGCCACTGTACACACGCTTGATTCTCTTACGGAGACATATATATCCATGGGTTTTAAGATTCTTCCTAGTCAGGTATATTCCTTGGCGTTGAATATGTGGTGTTGGGTCCATTTCGTTGAGCAAGGAGTAGGTCTTGTCTACTACATATTTGGCTTATGGAAAGTTATCTGTGCTAATTTCAGGCTCTGGTTTTATGCAGCACCCCAAGGCACCTTTCCCCATAAGCAAGCACTAGTTGGTTTTCTAAATTTGAGACCCTGTTCTGTTTTGTAATTCAGTTCATGTGTAGTCAAGTTTACATTCCGTGTATTAGTGATATCTTATGATGTTTCTTTTTCTGTGTGACGTAGTTCACGTAGAATCACCGTACCTGCATCCACTCACTATGCCGCTACGAGCCTGATGACACAGATTTCATTGCTGAGTGATATTGCATTGCACGTACGTGCCACAACTTCTTTATCCATTTTTTGCTTTCTGGGATATTTACCTGGTACTGTAGACGAGCTTCCTGGGAACACAGCCGTCCCAAACTTTGGTGTGGCTCTCTCTTTTTGATTTTAATTTCCCTAAGGAATAGGACCATAAGTGCAATTGCCATAGGCTGTGTTGCTTTATTTCTTACGTGTTTCAGGAAACACCATACACTTCCCCAGGGTGGCTGTTGGCAATTTACATCCTGCCAATCCGCATAACAAGGCTCCCTGTTCTCCATATCCTGTCCTACCTTTCTGGATTTTACACTTTTTTTAGATGGCCCTCTTGCCCGGGGGGCAGTGAGACTTCATTGTAGTGCAGATTTCCTTTACAGGCTTGCTTGGTTGGCCAAAAAGTGCGTATGCGTTTTTTCCTGAATATATTCAGGAAAAAACGCATACGCCCTTTTTGGCCAAGTGCATCATTGTCGACCTTCTGCCTCTTTTCCTATGCTTTCAGGGCAATTCCATTCTACCCCCTGCAATCGTTTTCCTGAAATTCTGCACCGCTTTCAACTCCCCTTCGCAGGCTTACTTCAATATACTTTTGGAAGATCGCTGTCATTTATAACTCTGCAGGTTTGTGAATTACAGTGCCCCTGAGCTCCTTTCTTCAACTCGCTTTCTTGTGAGCTGGGCACAAAACCGCAGGATTGCTTCAGGCCCTAATCTGTTTCCAGCAGGGCACACTGTGCCGTTGTTTAATTCCTCTTCCTGGTGGGCACTGAGCGTTACATTTGCCCGTGCAGACACCTACAGCTAGTCTCTCATTGGTTCTCCCTATTCCTGTTCATCTTGCACAGAAATTGCAAGCTGTGCCAAAGAGGAGGTTAAAGGCACTGACTCTGCATGCGGGGAGAGTGTTAGTAAAGCATCTGGAATGGTGAACCCGAGGACCAGGATACGAAAACTGAGATGCATTTTAAATCGTTTCCCAATCACACGGTGGACGATACTCTGGGTTTCCCATGCATGTTTTAGCTGGAGGAAGAATCCCTTGAACCTGAAGAGTTGGGACCCATGGAATAGGTACCATGCAGTATGTCTTCAAAGGGTCTGCATTTGCTCACCGAACCTCACCAATGCTATCAGCCTGAAGTGTCCAGCCTTATGTCTCAACCAGCTCTTGGTGTAGATGTGGTCAATCCCGGTTGCATCACATGCCCTGAGTGAATTATTTAAGAATTGCTCTCTATTTCACTGTCTTTGTGTTTTGTTTTCGAAATTTATTTTGAAAATAGGATTTATCGGATTTTCACTGCTGCGTTTCGGCCGCTGTACACACGCTTGATTCTCTTACGGAGACATATATATCCATGGGTTTTAAGATTCTTCCTAGTCAGGTATATTCCTAGGCGTTGAATATGTGGTGTTGGGTCCATTTCGTTGAGCAAGGAGTAGGTCTTGTCTATTACATATTTGGCTTATGGAAAGTTATCTGTGCTAATTTCAGTCTCTGGTTTTATGCAGCACCCCAAGGCACCTTTCCCATAAGCAAGCACTAGTTGGTTTACTAAATTTGAGACCCTGTTCTGTTTTGTAATTCAGTTCATGTGTAGTCAAGTTTACATTCCGTGTATTAGTGATAACTTATGATATTTCTTTTTCTGTGTGACGTAGTTCATGTAGAATCACCGTACCTGCATCCACTCACTATGCCGCTACGGGCCTGATGACACAGATTTCATTGCTGAGTGATATTGCAGTGTACGTACGTGCCACAACTTCTTTATCCATTTTTTGCCTTCTGGGATATTTACCTGATACTGTAGACGAGCTTCTTGTGAATACAGCTGTCCCAAATATTGGGGTGGCTGTCTGTTTTTGATTTTCATTTCCGTAAGCTATAGGACCATAATTGGAAGTGCCATAGGCTGTGTTGCTTTGTTTCTTACGTGTTTCAGGAAACACCATACACTTCTCCAGGGTGGCTGCTGGCAATTTACATCCTGCCAATCAGCATAACAAGGCTCCCTATTCTCTGTATCCTGTCCTACCTTTCTGGATTTTACACTTTTTTCAGATGGCCCTTTTGCCCGGGGGGCATTGAGACTTCATTGTAGTGCAGATTTCCTTTACAGGCTTGCTTGGTTGGCCAAAAAGGGCATATGCGTTTTTTCCTGAATATATTCAGGAAAAAACGCATACGCCCTTTTTGGCCAAGTGCATCATTGTCGACGTTCTGCCTCTTTTCCTATGCTTTCAGGGCAATTCTAGTCTACCCCCTGCAATCGTTTTCCTGAAATTCTGCCCCGCTTTCAAGTCCCCTTCGCAGGCTTACTTCAATATATTTTTGGAGGATAGCTGTCATTTTTAACTCTGCAGGTTTGTGAATTACAGTGCCCCTGAGCTCCTTTCTTCAACTCGCTTTCTTGTGAGCTGGGCACAAAACCGCAGGATTGCTTCAGGCCCTAATCTGTTTCCGGCAGGGCATGCTGAGCCTTTGGTTAATTCCTCTTCCTGGTGGGAAATGAGCGTTACATTTGCCCGTGCAGACACCTACAGCTAGTCTCTCATTGGTTCTCCCTATTCCTGTTCATCTTGCACAGAAATTACAAGCTGTGCCAAACAGGAGGTTAAAGGCACTGACTCTCCAAGCAGGGAGAGTGTTAGTAAATAATCTGGAATGGTGAACACGAGGACCAGGATACGAAAACTGAGATGCATTTTAAATCGTTTCCCAATCACATGGGGGACCATACTGTGGGATTCCCATGCATGTTTTAGCTGGAGGAAGAATCCCTTGAACCTGAAGAGTTGGGACCCATGGAATAGGTACCATGCAGTATGACTTCAAAGGGTCTGCATTTGTTCACCGAAACTCACCAATGCTATCAACCTGAAGTGTCCAGCCTTATGTCTCAACCAGCTCTGGGTGTAGATGTGGTCAATCCCCGTTGCATCACATGCCCTGAGTGAATTATTTAAGAATTGCTATTTCACTGTCTTTGTGTTTTGTTTTCGAAATTTATTTTGATAATGGGATTTATCGGATTTTCACTGCTGCGTTTCGGCCGCTGTACACGCGCTTGATTCTCTTACGGAGACATATATATCCATGGGTTTTAAGATTCTTCCTAGTCAGGTATATTCCTAGGCGTTGAATATGTGGTGTTGGGTCCATTTCGTTGAGCAAGGAGTAGGTCTTGTCTATTACATATTTGGCTTATGGAAAGTTATCTGTGCTAATTTCAGTCTCTGGTTTTATGCAGCTCCCCAAGGCACCTTTCCCCATAAGCAAGCACTATTTGGTTTTCTAAATTTGAGACCCTGTTCTGTTTTGTAATTCAGTTCATGTGTAGTCAAGTTTACATTCCGTGTATTAGTGATATCTTATGATGTTTCTTTTTCTGTGTGACGTAGTTCACGTAGAATCACCGTACCTGCATCCACTCACTATGCCGCTACGGGCCTGATGACACAGATTTCATTGCTGAGTGATACTGCATTGCACGTACGTGCCACAACTTCTTTATCCATTTTTTGCTTTCTGGGATATTTACCTGGTACTGTAGACGAGCTTCTTGGGAACACAGCCGTCCCAAACTTTGGGGTGGCTCTCTGTTTTTGAATTTAATTTCCCTAACGAATAGGACCATAAGTGCAATTGCCATAGGCTGTGTTGCTTTATTTCTTACGTGTTTCAGGAAAAACCATACACTTCTCCAGGGTGGCTGCTGGCAATTTACATCCTGCCAATCAGCATAACAAGGCTCCCTGTTCTCCATATCCTGTCCTACCTTTCTGGATTTTACACTTTTTTCAGATGGCCCTTTTGCCCGCGGGGCAGTGAGACTTCATTATAGTGCAGATTTCCTTTACAGGCTTGCTTGGTTGGCCAAAAACGGCGTATGCGTTTTTTCCTGAATATATTCAGGAACAAACTCATACGCCCTTTTTGGCCAAGTGCATCATTGTCGATGTTCTGCCTCTTTTCCTATGCTTTCAGGGCAATTCCAGTCTACCCCCTGCAATCGTTTTCCTGAAATTCTGCCCCGCTTTCAAGTCCCCTTCGCAGGCTTACTTCAATATATTTTTGGAGGATAGCTGTCATTTATAACTCTGCAGTTTTGTGAATTACAGTGCCCCTGAGCTCCTTTCTTCAACTCGCTTTCTTGTGAGCTGGGCACAAAACCGCAGGATTGCTTCAGGCCCTAATCTGTTTCCGGCAGGGCATGGTAAGCCTTTGTTTAATTCCTCTTCCTGGTGGGAAATGAGTGTTACATTTGCCCGTGCAGACACCTACAGCTAGTCTCTCATTGGCTCTCCCTATTCCTGTTCATCTTGCACAGAAATTGCAAGCTGTGCCAAACAGGAGGTTAAAGTCACTGACTCTCCAAGCAGGGAGATTATTAGTAAAGCATCTGGAATTGTGAACCCGAGGACCAGGATACGAAAACTGAGATGCATTTTAAATCATTTCCCAATCACACGGTGGACGATACTCTGGGTTTCCCATGCATGTTTTAGCTGGAGGAAGAATCCCTTGAACTTGGAGAGTTGGGACCCATGGAATGGGTACCATGCAGTATGACTTCAAAGGGTCTGCATTTGCTCACCGAAACACATCAATGCTATCAGCATGAAGTGTCCAGCCTTATGTCTCAACCAGCTCTGGGTGTAGATGTGGTCAATCCCGGTTGCATCACATGCCCTGAGTGAATTATTTAAGAATTGCTCTCTATTTCACTGTCTTTGTGTTTTGTTTTCGAAATTTATTTTGATAATGGGATTTATCGGATTTTCACTGCTGCGTTTCGGCCGCTGTACACACGCTTGATTCTCTTACGGAGACATATATATCCATGGGTTTTTAGATTCTTCCTAGTCAGGTATATTCCTAGGCGTTGAATATGTGGTGTTGGGTCCATTTCGTTGAGCAAGGAGTAGGTCTTGTCTATTACATATTTGGCTTATGGAAAGTTATCTGTGCTAATTTCAGTCTCTGGTTTTATGCAGCTCCCCAAGGCACCTTTCCCCATAAGCAAGCACTATTTGGTTTTCTAAATTTGAGACCCTGTTCTGTTTTGTAATTCAGTTCATGTGTAGTCAAGTTTACATTTCGTGTATTAGTGATATCTTATGATGTTTCTTTTTCTGTGTGACGTAGTTCACGTAGAATCACCGTACCTGCATCCACTCACTATGCCGCTACGGGCCTGATGACACAGATTTCATTGCTGAGTGATACTGCATTGCACGTACGTGCCGCAACTTCTTTATCCATTTTTTGCTTTCTGGGATATTTACCTGGTACTGTAGACGAGCTTCTTGGGAACACAGCCGTCCCAAACTTTGGGGTGGCTCTCTGTTTTTGATTTTAATTTCCCTAAGGAATAGGACCATAAGTGCAATTGCCATAGGTTGTGTTGCTTTATTTCTTATGTATTTCAGGAAACACCATACACTTCCCCAGGGTGGCTGTTCACAATTTACATCCTGCCAATCAGCATAACAAAGCTCCCTGTTCTCCATATCCTGTCCTACCTTTCTGGATTTTACACTTTTTTCAGATGGCCCTTTTGCCCGGGGGGCAGGGAGATTTCATTGTAATGCAGATTTCCTTTACAGGCTTGCTTGGTTGGCCAAAAAGGGCGTATGCGTTTTTTCCTGAATATATTCAGGAAAAAACCCATACGCCCTTTTTGGCCAAGTGCATCATTGTCGACGTTCTGCCTCTTTTCCTATGCTTTCAGGGCAATTCCAGTCTACCCCCTGCAATCGTTTTCCTGAAATTCTGCCCCGCTTTCAAGTCCCCTTCACAGGCTTACTTCAATATACTTTTGGAAGATAGCTGTCATTTATAACTCTGCAGGTTTGTGAATTACAGTGCCCCTCAGCTCCTTTCTTCAACTCGCTTTCTTGTGAGCTGGGCAAAAAACCGCAGGATTGCTTCAGGCCCTAATATGTTTCTGGCATGGCATGCAGAGCCTTTGGTTAATTCCTCTTCCTGGTGGGCAATGAGCGTTACATTTGCCCGTGCAGACACCTACAGCTAGTCTCTCATTGGTTCTCCCTATTCCTGTTCATCTTGCACAGAAATTGCAAGCTGTGCCAAAGAGGAGGTTAAAGGCACTGACTCTCCAAGCGGGGAGAGTGTTAGTAAAGCATCTGGAATGGTGAACCCAAGGACCAGGATACGAAAACTGAGATGCATTTTAAATCGTTTCCCAATCACACGGTGGACGATACTCTGGGTTTCCCATGCATGTATTAGCTGGAGGAAGACTGCCTTGAACCCAGAGAGTTGGGACCCATGGAATGGGTACCATGCAGTATGACTTCAAAGGGTCTGCATTTGCTCACCGAAACTCACCAATGCTATCAGCCTGAAGTGTCCAGCCTTATGTCTCAACCAGCTCTGGGTGTAGATGTGGTCAATCCCGGTTGCATCACATGCCCTGAGTGAATTATTTAAGAATTGCTCTCTATTTCACTGTCTTTGTGTTTTGTTTTCGAAATTTATTTTGATAATGGGATTTATCGGATTTTCACTGCTGCGTTTCGGCCGCTGTACACACGCTTGATTCTCTTACGGAGACATATATATCCATGGGTTTTAAGATTCTTCCTAGTCAGGTATATTCCTAGGCGTTGAATATGTAGTGTTGGGTCCATTTCGTTGAGCAAGGAGTAGGTCTTGTCTATTACATATTTGGCTTATGGAAAGTTATCTGTGCTAATTTCAGTCTCTGGTTTTATGCAGCACCCCAACGCACCATTCCCCATAAGAAAGCACTAGTTGTTTTCTAAATTTGAGACCCTGTTCTGTTTTGTAATTCAGTTCATGTGTAGTCAAGTTTACATTCCGTGTATTAGTGATATCTTATGATGTTTCTTTTTCTGTGTGACATAGTTCACGTAGAATCACCGTACCTGCATCCACTCACTATGCCGCTACGGGCCTGATGACACAGATTTCATTGCTGAGTGATATTGCATTGTACGTACGTGCCACAACTTCTTTATCTATTTTTTGCTTTCTGGGATATTTACCTGATACTGTAGACGAGCTTCTTGTTAACACAGCCGTCCCAAATATTGGGGAGGCTGTTTGTTTTTGATTTTAATTTCCGTAAGCTATAGGACCATAAGTGGAAGTGCCATAGGCTGTGTTGCTTTGTTTCTTACGTGTTTCAGGAAACACCATACATTTCTTCAGGGTGGCTGCTGGCAATTTACATCCTGCCAATCAGGATAACAAGGCTCCCTGTTCTCCATATCCTGTCCTACCTTTCTGGATTTTACACTTTTTTCAGATGGCCCTTTTGCCCGGGGGGCAGTGAGATTTCATTGTAGTGCAGATTTCCTTTACAGGCTTGCTTGGTTGGCCAAAAAGTGTGTATGCGTTTTTTCCTGAATATATTCAGGAAAAAACGCATACGCCATTTTTGGCCAAGTGCATCATTTTCAACGTTCTGCCTCTTTTCCTATGCTTTCAGGGCAATTCCAGTCTACCCCCTGCAATGGTTTTCCTGAAACTCTGCCCCGCTTTCAAGTCCCCTTCACAGGCTTACTTCAATATATTTTTGGAGGATAGCTGTCATTTATAACTCTGCAGGTTTGTGAATTACAGTGCCCCTGAGCTCCTTTCTTCAACTCGATTTCTTGTGAGCTGGGCACAAAACCGCAGGATTGCTTCAGGCCCTAATCTGTTTCCGGCAGGGCACGCTGAGCCTTTGGTTAATTCCTCTTCCTGGTGGGAAATGAGCATTACATTTGCCCGTGCACACACCTATAGCTAGTCTCACATTGGTTCTCCCTATTCCTGTTCATCATGCACAGAAATTGCAAGCTGTGCCAAACAGGAGGTTAAAGGCACTGACTCTCCAAGCGGGGAGAGTGTTAGTAAAGCATCTGGAATGGTGAACCCGAGGACCAGGATACGAAAACTGAGATGCATTTTAAATCGTTTCCCAATCACACGGTGGACGATACTCTGGGTTTCCCATGCATGTTTTAGCTGGAGGAAGAATCCCTTGAACCTGGAGAGTTGGGACCCATGGAATGGGTACCATGCAGTATGAGTTAAAAGGGTCTGCATTTACTCACCGAAACTCACCAATGCTATCAGCTTGAAGTGTCCAGCCTTATGTCTCAACCAGCTCTGGGTGTAGATGTGGTCAATCCCGGTTGCATCACATGCCGTGAGTGAATTATTTAAGAATTGCTCTCTATTTCACTGTCTTTGTGTTTTGTTTTCGAAATTTATTTTGATAATGGGATTTATCGGATTTTCACTGCTGCGTTTCGGCCGCTGTACACACGCTTGATTCTCTTACGGAGACATATATATCCATGGGTTTTAAGATTCTTCCTAGTCAGGTATATTCCTAGGCGTTGAATATGTGGTGTTGGGTCCATTTCGTTGAGCAAGGAGTAGGTCGTGTCTATTACATATTTGGCTTATGGAAAGTTATCTGTGCTAATTTCAGTCTCTGGTTTTATGCAGCACCCCAAGGCACCTTTTCCCATAAGCAAGCACTAGTTGGTTTTCTAAATTTGAGACCCTGTTCTGTTTTGTAATTCAGTTCATGTGTAGTCAAGTTTACATTCCGTGTATTAGTGATATCTTATGATGTTTCTTTTTCTGTGTGACGTAGTTCACGTAGAATCACCGTACCTGCATCCACTCACTATGCCGCTACGGGCCTGGTGACACAGATTTCATTGCTGAGGGATATTGCATTGTTCGTACGTGCCACAACTTCTTTATCCATTTTTTGCTTTCTGGGATATTTACCTGGTACTGTAGACGAGCTTCTTGGGAACACAACCGTCCCAAACTTTGCGGTGGCTCTCTGTTTTTGACTTTAATTTCCCTAAGGAATAGGACCATAAGTGCAATTGCCATAGGCTGTGTTGCTTTATTTCTTACGTGTTTCAGGAAACACCATACACTTCTCCAGGGTGGCTGTTCACAATTTACATCCTGCCAATCAGCATAACAAGGCTCCCTGTTCTCCATATCCTGTCCTACCTTTCTGGATTTTACACTTTTTTCAGATGGCCCTTTTGCCCGGGGGGCAGGGAGATTTCATTGTAATGCAGATTTCCTTTACAGGCTTGCTTGGTTGGCCAAAAAGGGCGTATGCGTTTTTTCCTGAATATATACAGGAAAAAACGCATACGCCCTTTTTGGTCAAGTGCATCATTGTCGACGTTCTTCCTCTTTTCCTATGCTTTCAAGGCAATTGCAGTCTACCCCCTGCAATCGTTTTCCTGAAATTCTGCCCCGCTTTCAAGTCCCCTTCGCAGGCTTACTTCAATATACTTCTGCAAGATAGCTGTCATTTATAACTCTGCAGGTTTGTGAATTACAGTGCCCCTGAGCTCCTTTCTTCAACTCGCTTTCTTGTGAGCTGGGCACAAAACCGCAGGATTGCTTAAGGCCCTAATCTGTTTCCAGCAGGGCACACTGAGACTTGTTTAATTCCTCTCACTGGTGGGCAATGAGTGTTACATTTGCCCGTGCAGACACCTACAGCTAGTCTCTCATTGGTTCTCCCTATTCCTGTTCATGTTGCACAAAAATTGCAAGCTGTGCCAAAGAGCAGGTTAAAGGCACTGACTCTCCAAGCGGGGAGAGTGTTTGTAAAGCATCTGGAATGGTGAACCCGAGGTCCAGAATACGAAAACTGAGATGCATTTTAAATCGTTTCCCAATCACACGGTGGACGATACTCTGGGTTTCCCATGCATGTTTTAGCTTGAGGAAGAATCCCATGAACCTGGAGAGTTGGGACCCATGGAATGTGTACCATGCAGTATGACTTCAAAGGGTCTGCATTTGCTCACCGAAACTCACCAATGCTATCAGCCTGAAGTGTCCAGCCTTATGTCTCCACCAGCTCTGAATGTAGTTGTGGTAAATCCCGGTTGCATCACATGCCCTGAATGAATTATTTAAGAATTGGTCTCTATTTCACTGTCTTTGTGTTTTGTTTTTGAAATTTATTTTGATAATGGGATTTATCGGATTTTCACTGCTGCGTTTATGCCGCTGTACACATGCTTGATTCTCTTACGGAGACATATAAATCCATGCGTTTTAAGATTCTTCCTAGTCAGGTATATTCCTAGGCGTTGAATATGTGGTGTTGAGTCCATTTCGTTGAGCAAGGAGTAGGTCTTGTCTATTACATATTTTGTTTATGGAATGTTATCTGTGCTAATTTCAGTCTCTGGTTTTATGCAGCACCCCAACGCACCTTTCCCCATAAGCAAGCACTAGTTGGTTTTCTAAATTTGAGACCCTGTTCTGTTTTGTAATTCAGTTCATGTGTAGTCAAGTTTACATTCCGTGTATTAGTGATATCTTATGATGTTTCTTTTTCTGTGTGACGTAGTTCACGTAGAATCACCGTACCTGCATCCACTCACTATGCCGCTACGGGCCTGATGACACAGATTTCATTGCTGAGTGATATTGCATTGCACATACGTGCCACAACTTCTTTATCCATTTTTTGCTTTCTGAGATATTTAACTGGTACTGTAGACGAGCTTCTTGGGAACACAGCCGTTCCAAACATTGGGGTGGCTGTCTGTTTTTGATTTTAATTTCCGTAATATTTGGGACCAAAAAGTGGAAGTGCCATAGGCTGTGTTGCTTTGTTTCTTATGGGTTTCAGGAAACACCATACACTTCTCCATTGTGGCTGCTGGCAATTTACATCCTGCCAATCAGCATAACAAGTCTCCCTGTTCTCCATATCCTGTCCTACCTTTCTGGATTTTACACTTTTTTCAGATGGCCCTTTTGCCCAAGGGGTAGTTAGACTTCATTGTAGTGCAGATTTCCTTTACAGGCTTGCTTGGTTTGCGAAAAAGGGCATATGCGTTTTTTCCTGAATATATTCAGGAAAAAATGCATACGCAATTTTTGGCCAAGTGCATCATTGTCGACGTTCTGCCTCTTTTCCTATGCTTTCTGGGCAATTCCAGTCTACCCCCTGCAATCGTTTTCCTGAAATTCTGCCCCGCTTTCAAGTCCCCTTCGCAGGCTTACTTCAATATATTTTTGGAGGATAGCTGTCATTTATAACTCTGCAGGTTTGTGAATTACAGTGCCCCTGAGCTCCTTTCTTCAACTCGCTTTCTTGTGAGCTGGGCACAAAACCGCAGGATTGCTTCAGGCCCTAATCTGTTTCCGGCAGGGCACGTTGAGCCTTTGGTTAATTCCTCTTCCTGGTGGGAAATGAGCCTTACATTTGCCCGTGCAGACACCTATAGCTAGTCTCTCATTGGTTCTCCCTATTCCTGTTCATCTTGCGCAGAAATTGCAAGCTGTGCCAAACAGGAGGTTAAAGGCACTGACTCTCCAAGCGGGGAGAGTGTTAGTAAACCGTCTGGAATGGTGAACCCGAGGACGAGGATACGAAAACTGAGATGCATTTTAAATCGTTTCCTAATCACACGGTGGACCATACTCGGCGTTTCCCACGCATGTTTTAGCTGAAGAAAGAATCCCTTGAACCTGGAGATTTGGGACCCTTGGAATGAGTACCATGCAGTTTGACTTCAAAGGATCTGCATTTGTTCACTGAAACTCACCAATGCTATCAGCCTGAAGTGTCCAGCCTTATGTCTCAACCAGCTCTGGGTGTAGATGTGGTAAATCCAGGTTGCATCACATGCCCTGAGTGAATTATTTAAGAATTGCTACCTATTTCACTGTCATTGTGTTT
This sequence comes from Phocoena phocoena, assembly GCF_963924675.1. Taxonomy (NCBI): domain Eukaryota; kingdom Metazoa; phylum Chordata; class Mammalia; order Artiodactyla; family Phocoenidae; genus Phocoena; species Phocoena phocoena. The sequence continues at coordinate 333,011 of NW_027077693.1, read as the reverse complement.
TGTTTTTGAAATTTATTTTAATAATGGGATTTATCGGATTTTCACTGCTTCGTTTATGCCGCTGTACACGCGCTTGATTCTCTTACGGAGACATATAAGTCCATGTGTTTTAACATTCTTACTAATCCGGTATATTCTTAGGCATTGAATATGGCGTGTTGAGTCCATTTCGTTGAGCAAGGAGTAGGTCTTGACTATTACATATTTGGCTTACGGAATGGTATCTGTGCTAATTTCAGTCTCTGGTTTTATGCAGCACCCCAACTCACCTTTCCCCTTAAGGAAGCATAAGTTGGTTTTCTTAATTTGAAACCCTCTTCTCTTTTGTAATTCAGTTTATGTGTAGCCATGTTAACATTCCATGTATTAGTGATATCTTATGTCTTTTTCTTTTTGAATTATGTGACTTCGAATGATCACACGTAACTCCTCTGGAGTTGTTATAACTGGCCGTATTTCATTGATTTCCAGGCTGAGTAATATTCCAGTCTACATAAGCACCACATCTCTGTCCGTTTTTTCTCTGCAGATACATTTAAGTTATATCCTAGTCGAGGATCTTTTAAACAGAGAGGTGGTAAACATTGGGGTGCCTGTGTCCTCTCGATTTTTGTTTTTCCCAAGATATACGTCCATGAGTGCAAGTGCCCTGTGCTCGGTAGCTCATTTTTTAGATGCTTTAGTAAACACAATAGACTTATCCAGAGTGACCGTTGGCAATATACATTTCCACTATAAGACTCACAGGGCTCCCTTTTCTCCTTGCCCTGTCCTGCATTTCTGGTGTTTACACTTTATGAGGACGGCTCTTCTGACTGATGCAACGTGATATGTTTTGTAGTATTGATTTCCAGTGCCCACCTGTTTGGTTGGCTAAAAAAGTGTATGCCCTTTTCTTGAATATATACAGAAAAAGACGCATACACCCTTTTTGGCCAACTGCAATGTTGGCAATGTTCAGCCCCTTTTCTTGTGCTTAATGGCAAGTCCTTTCTACCTCTTCCAATCCCTTTCCTGCCATTCTCCGTTGCTTACAAGTCCTTTTCTCTGACTTTCCTCAAGACATTTTTCAGTGATAGATATTTTTAATTCTGCAGTTTCGTGAATTTTAGTGCCCCTGAGTTCCATTTTCCAACTTGTGTTTATGGGAACTGGCCACAAAGCATCAGGATTCCTCAAGCCCTATTCTGTTTCCATGGGCAACCCTAGCCTTTGGTCAATTCGTCTTCCTGATTGGAAATTAGAGTGGCATGTGCCTGTCCGAACACCTAGGACTTGTCTCTCATTGTTCCTCCTCCTTCTGCTTCATCCTCTGGACAAATTCCAAACTGTATGCAACAGGATGTTGACAGTGCTGACATCTCCAAGTGGGGAGACTGTTAGTAAAGACGCTGGAGTGGTGAAGCCTAGCACCAAGAGATGAGGAGATGAGATGCCTTTTCCAAACTTTTCCCGATCAGACGGTATACCATCCTCTGGGTGTGACAGGCATGTTTTAGGTGTAGGAAGGGTCCCATTCATGTGAGGAGAACACCAGGGGATTTTAAATATCAGTGTCTCTTCGCAACCCAAACTGGGGAATTTTTTAAGCTACGGCTACACATATGTTCATTAAGGGCCTTGGGAAGTAGGCAGAGTCCAAACTTTAGATGATTGAAGTCTTCAGGGTCAGAAGCACTCACCACTGTCTTCCCTGAGATTCCATTTTTACTGTCATTGATGGATGATGTCAATAAAAATATCTATTTTTTTTCAGATCATTTCCCCTTATAGGTTATTGCAAAATATTGAGTGTAGTTCCCTGTGCTATACAGTAGTTCCTTGCTGATGATTTCATACATAGCAGTGTGTATGTGTTAATCCCAAACTGTTAATTTATCCCTCCTCCTACCATTTCCCTTTGGTAATAATAAATTATAAGATTTTATGCTTCTCAGAAATGGGGGAGCTGAAAGAGAGGTATCATTTTCAATGCAAAAGCATTTAAAACAAGATTGAAGCTTTAACCAAGATTATTAGATGTACATCCTTGGAAAGAAATCACTTTGTTTCTCTAATATTGACCTGACAAAGAAGACAAACCTTTTCACTGAACTTGCTTATAAGAAAGTGATGGAAATATCAAATGGAAGTGTTAGAAACATCTTATTTTACCCGAGCCTTATACACTGTTCTATGTTAATTACAGTTTGGTTCACACATCTGTTCATTGAAGTTACAATGTTCTCAATTTCTGTTACTGATCCTCCAGAGTGGACGCCAACAAGTGTCCCCCTGCCCAGTGTCATTGGAGCCAATAGATCGAGACTGAGTTTGGTTCAAAAGCAAAGGAAACTTTATATTTTGATCAGAGAATGGAGAGGTGCTACCCTGTGGGCTGTGGGCTGGGCTGCTGTGTAGAGATCCTGTCAGAGTCACTGGGAGGGAGGGGGCTGAGCTCTCGAGGACCTGGTTGGCTGCAGCTCAGGCTCTATGTCACGGAGTCTGAACTGGGCCCCAGGAGCTGAAGTGTCATCAAGCCACTCTGCTCTAGGAAATCTGGTCTGAAGTGCCGGGTGTGGAACCTCTGTATGCGGGACACTAGGAGCACCTGAAATTAGACAAAGCACAAAGGATAAAAATGGTTAGACTTTATTTTATTGCCCAGATTCTATTTTTATCTCCCAGGCATTTTTAAGGGGCTTTGCCTGGGACAAACTTCTCTTCTGCCTTTTGTCCCTTTCCTCATTCTTGGAGTGCTGCGGGTGCAGACCCTTCTTCTGTAACTGCTGAGTGCTGAGTTAAGAGGCTTCATACCCGTGGGCGAGGGTCAGAACTTCTCCCTAGCAGCCTCCAGGTGACGTTGATTGTCCCCAGGCCTCCTGCCTCCCTGCTCGTCCACCTGAGCACCAGTATTGGAAGTGTTATAGATTCTAATGACCTTTAAGGGTCCAGAAAGGAGATGTGCAGTGGCGCTGTGAGGTCCAGTTTCACTCCGCACCACATTTGTTCGGCCACCTTAGGCTGACCGTTTCTGCCATCCTAGATGCTCTGACTGACCGTTTCTGCCAGCCTAGATGCTCTGACCAACAGTCTGCGCTTTCTTCCATTAGGCCCCTGAATTAACGTAAAAACAGCACCAGGTGTCAGGATCCTGCCCGCTCAGCTCCCAGATAGTCCAGGGTCAGTGGTGATGAAGGATCATGATGGTCACTGAGTCAAGAGCCTTTGGAAGTAAACAGGAGTCCAGCCGGTCTTATTGGCCGCCATCATCAGGGTGTCTGTAGGCTTTTCTATGGTGACAGCATGATATACGGTTCCCCCGCCAAGATTATTAGCTCCCCTCTGGGTACAGTAAGTACTGCAAGCAGTAGTCTACTCTTTTGGGACACACTCTTGTTGTTTTATGAGAGAAACTCCAGGTCAAGTGATGGTCACACGGGTCGTCATGGTGCCCCGTTGCCCCCGGTTATCTCTCTGGAGGTTGGAGTTGGAGGGCCTCCTCAATCGAGGTCAGTGTGCCCACGGAGCAAACCCTGCAACTTCAGGGCATGGTTGGGGGTTAGGATCACCACGTGGGGTCCGTTTCCCTTAGAAGGGAGGTGGCCTTTTGGGCTGCTGATTTCCAGGTTTTCAGATACCACCAGTATCTTGGCCAGATGTGGCGGTGGGCCAAGCCCCTTGGTGACCATAGTTTATCCTACCTGGATGGCATTCTTGCATTGTTCCATTTCAAGTGGTCCCAGTTTTTGCACTAATACTCCAATGGCGATTCACCTTTCACCAGGAATGTAAAGGTCAAAGGGTTTAGCTAAATTAGGGAGTTCCAGGGCAAGGGTCTGAATTGACTGCTCTTTCCATTCTTGAAAGGCCACTTCTGGATTCTATTCAAAAGGATCATCATCTTTTCCTTTCAGTGTTTCATATAGAGGCCCAGCTAGTAGACTGTAGTTAGGGATCCAGAGGCAGGAAACCCTGGCTTCCCCAGGAACCCCTAAGCTGTCTTCTAGTTTCAGAAAGGGGTAAGGCTGTAAATTGTTTCTTCCCTTTCCTGGGATGGGCTTCTCCGACCTTCTGTGAGAATGAAGCCCAGGCAGGTCACCGTAGTCTGTGATACTTGAGCTTTTTCGTGGACAACTTCTATCCTTTATTGGCTTGGTAGTTCTGAGGCCTCCTTAGTAGGGCTGGCGATCAGAATGTCGTCTGAATATTGAAGGAGTGTTTCCTTTTCCAGAGGTAGAACTTTTAGGTCTTTAGCTGAGCTTTCCCCAAAGATGGTGTGGGAATTTTTGAACCCTTGGGGCAAGACAGCCTGGAAGTATTGTTTTAGTTGTATGTTGAGTCCTGTCACTCACAAGCCAAAATTTCTTGTGACTCTGGGACTAATGGAATACAAAAGAAGGCATCAGTGAAGACTAATACAGAATACCAAGTCCTGGTGGTTGGTAGAATGACCAGCAGGGTGTAGGATTTAGGAACTACTGGAGGTATATCCTCAGTGGCTTCACTGACTGTCCTGACATCCTTTACCAGGACTCCAGCAGCCCATGGGGCTCTCGAGGTCAGGCCAATCCCAGGATATGGAGCTCACCTGGGCAGGTACCCTACCCCCACCCCAGCCCACGGGGCTCTCGTGTTCAGGCCCCTCCCAGGATATGGGATTCCCTGGGCAGGTCCTCTGCAGTCCATGGGGCTCCCGTGGTCAGGCCCCTCCCAGGATACAGAGCTACCCTTGCAGGTACCTTGGCAGGGCTGGGCACACAGGAACCGTGCACATAGCCCTCATTGCAGAGCACTCCCAGCTCACCTGTCGCTCAGATCTGACACAGAGCACCTCAGAGCAGGACTTGAACTAACAAACAGCAGCTCTGACAGGTCTGTGACCCTGGGCATCACTCTGTGCGGCCTCCTCCACCTGGTCTTCCAGAGACTTCCACTGCACCCGGGGCACCAGGCCTCTGTCTCCAACCACCACCCACCCCTCCTCTCCCTGACTCCTGGGTTCCTCTCATTAGGAGAGGGTTTTCTTGAAGTTGTCTCCCACTCATGGGCCAGATAATATAATTAGAAAACAAGCCAGAGCTGCAGCCCCTTGTCTATCCTGACTCTCAGGAGCCCACACCTGTTCCTTGGACCTGGCCAATTCAGCAAGTTCCATTTTCAGCAACTGTGAGCCCCTGAGGGGTGATTATTGGCTGGCTTGGGAAGCCTGACCGTGCCGGCCAGCCCTCCCCAGGTGTGCCTGGGTTGAGATCAATATAAACACCGCTCCAGGCAGCAAGAGCCCCTGCAGCTGTGCCTGACGCCATTTTCTCTGCCCTGTCAGCAGTCTCGGGGCTGGGCTGGTGGGAGGGAGTGAGAGGCCACGGCTTTGTGGGTGTCCCAGTGTGAGTGGGGCTCTGCTGGACTTTCTGCAGCAGTTGCCAAGATGCTACCTGCTAAAGAAGAGGATGTGTCACCCACACCTGCTGCTGGAATTTCTCCCTGGGCACAGGTGAGGAAGGAAGAAAGCAGTGGGGGCCGGGACAGCAGGGGTATCTCAGGCAGGGAAATGGAGAGCTTCCAGAAGAGCACCCAGGGCCAGGACCATCCTGGCTGGCCTGCAGGCACCAAGTCGGCTGGCATGCTGTCCCTCATGTGGCTCCATGGCCCTTCCTCTAGGTTTTCAAGTCCTTGTACATATTCAGGTGTTTAGCCTTGGAAGGGTGGGAACATTTCAGCAGCAGCTGGCCTGGGGCTCGGCCCACGTTTACTCACAGATACCTCGGCACGGTCCCCCAGCTTTGCAGTGAGGACGCTTGTTGCGAGGAGCATGCTGGCTGAGTGGGAGATGATTCCCCACCACTGACCAACTTCAGAATTGTTTGCAATTGGAGCAAGTGCCCTGAAACGGTTTTCCTCTGTGTAACTGGTGGGTTCTGTTCTTTTTTATCTTTTTTTCGTTTTTGGTTCAAGGTAGATTTTATTCCTCTTTTGTGTATTTACAGATATAAGCATGGAAATAATTTATTCATATAAATACATGTATGTGAAGGGAAGAATATTTTTTCTGTTTTACTTTTTTTAATTTTATTTTTTTATTTTGAATTTAATTTTATATTTTTATACAGCAGGTTGTTTTTGGTTATCTACTTTATACATATAAATGTATACATACCAATCCCAATATCTCAACTCCTCCCACCACCATCCCCAACAGCTTTCCCCCCTTGTTGTCCATACGTTTGTTGTATACATGTATTGCTCTATTTCTGCCTTGCAAAACGGTTCATCTGTACAATTTTTCTAGGTTCCACATATATGCATTAATATACAAGATTTGTTTTTCTCTTTCTGACTTACTTCACTCTGTATGACAGTCTCTAGATCCATCAACGTCTCTACAAATGTCCCAATTTCATTCCTTTTTATGGCTTAGTAATATTCCATTTTATATATGTACCACATCTTTATGCATTCGTCTGTCTGTGGGCATTTAGGTTGCTTCCATTTCCTGGATAGTGTAAATAGTGATGCAATGAACATTGTGGTGAATGTCTCTTTTTGATTTATGGTTTTGTCTGGGTATATGCCCAGTAGAGAGATTGCTGTATCATATGGTAATTCTATTCTTAGTTTTATAAGAAACTCCATAATGTTCTCCACAGTGACTGTATCAATTTACGTTCCCAACAATAGTGGAAGAGGATTCCTTATCTCCACACCGTTTCCAGCATTTGTTGTTTGTAGATTTTCTGATGATGCCCATTCTAATAGGTGTGAGGTGATACACCATGGATGAGTCTATTTCGTTGAGCAAAGAGTAGGTCTTGTTTATTACGTATTTGGCTTATGGAATGGTATGTGTGCTAATTTCAATCTGTTTTTATACAGCAGCCCAACTCAACTTTCCCCTTAAGCAAGCATAAGGTTTTTATCTAAATGTGAGACTCTGTTCGGTTTTGTAATTCAGTTTATGTGTAGCCAAGTTTACACTCCCTCTATTAGTGATATCTTATGATAATTATCTTTCTTTGTGTGACATATTTCTCTTAGAATCATCATAATTAAATCCAGTCAATTTGCTGCTACAGGCCTGATGACATTGATTTCACTGCTGAGTGATATTCCGTTGTACGTAAGTAGCACAACTTCTTTATCCATTTTTTTCTTTCTGGGATATTTAATTTGTACTGGACTCGAGGTTCTTGTAAACACAGCAGCCCTAAATTTTGTGTTGGCTGTGTCTTGTTGATTTTAATTTTCCTAAGCTATAGGGCCAAAAGTGGAAGTGCCCTAGGCTCTGTAGCTTTGTTTTTTAGATGTTTCAGGATACACCATGAACATCTCCAGAGTGTCTGTTGGCAATTTACATCCCGCCCATCAGCATAACACGGCTCCCTGTTCTCCATGGCCTGTCCTGTGTTTCTGGTTTTTACACTTTATTCAGATGGCCTTTTTGACGAATGGGAAATGTGACTTCATTGTAGTGTGGATTTCCATTGCTGGAGTGCTTGGTTGGCCAAAATGTTCATATGCGTTTTTCCCTGAATATATTCAGGAAAAATGTATACGCACTTTTTGTCCATGTGCATCACTGTCAAAGATCTGCCGCTTTTCATATGCTTTAAATGCAATTCCAATCTACCTCTTGAAATATGATTCCTGCAATTCTGCCTCGTTTTCAAGTCCTCTTTGCAGACTTACTTTGATATATTTTTGCCAATAGCTGTCATTTATCTCTGCAGGTTTGTGAATTACAGTGCCCCTGAGCTCCTTTCTTAACTCGCTTCCTTGTAAGCTGGCCACAAAACTGCAGGTTTGCTTCAGGCCATAATCAGGGTCCGGCACGGCACTCTGAGCCTTTGGTTAATTCCTCTTCCTGGTGGGAAATTAGAGTTAAATGTGCCCCTCCAGATACCTGCCTCACTCCCAGCCACATGGTGATGTATGTCCTCAGGTTTGAGGCCATATGTGATGGGTTCCTCATCTTTTGATGATGTGGCCCCACTGGTGTGTGGACACTCCTGCCTGGTTCCCATCCCCTTGGTGATGTGGGCCCTCTGGTGAGACTCTGATCCTGGTTGGGTTCCTCACACATCCGTGAGGTGAGCCCTCTTCTCTGAGGTCACTCCTGCCTGGCTGGCACAACCCGCCTTGTTGACTTCGGCACCCTGGTGGCAGTTGGAGCCTGCTGGGAGCCTCCTTCCCGCGGTGATGAGGCCCTCTGGCGTCAGACCCTAATGGCGGGGTTCCCACATTTTCTGATACGTGCTAAGTGGTACGAGGGCACTCCTGCCAGGTTCCCATCCTCATGAGCGTGTGGGCCTTCTGTTCTGAGGTCCTAACGGCTGGGTTGCTCACACTTTCATGATGTGGGCCCTCTGCTGTGAGGTCAATCCTGCCTGGCTGGCGCACGTCGCCTTGGCGACGTGGACCCTCTGGTGGCAGTTGGAGCGTGCTGGGGCCTCCTCCCCTCAGTGATGAGGGCCTTCTGGTGTCAGGCCCTAAGTGCTGGGCTCCACACATTTTCTGATGTGTGCCCAGTGGTGCGAGTCACTCCTGCCAGGTTCCCATCCCCATGGGCATGTGGGACTTCTGTTCTGTGGTCCCAACTGCTGGGTTGCTCACAGTTTCATGATGTGGGCCCTTTGCTGTGTGTTCACTCTGGCCTGTATCCCATAGTGTCAGTGCTCTGGGCCTCCAGCTTGGAGTTTCCAACTTCTCGATTCCTCACCTTTTTTATTCTATGGGCCCTCGGTTGTGCGTCTCCTCCTGCATGCCTCACTCCCAGCCCCTTCGTGATGTGTGTCCCCTTGTTTGAGGCTACATGTGCTGTGTTCCTCACCTTTCTATAATGTGGCCACACTGGTGTGAGGACACTCTTGCCTGGTTCCCATTCCCTTGGTGATGTTGGCCCCACTGCTGTTAGGACAGTCTTGCCTGGTTCCCATCACCTTGGTGATGTTGGCCCTCTGGTGAGAGTCTGATCCTGGTTAGGTTCCTCACCCTTCTGTGAGGTGGGCCCTCTGCTCTGAGGTCACTCCTGCCTGGCTGGCACACCCCGCCTTGGCAACGTCGGCCATATGGTGGCAGTTGGAGCCTGCTGGGAGCCTCCTCCCCTCGGTGATGAGGGCCCTCTGGCCTCAGGCCCTAACTGCTGGGTTCCCACATTTTCTGATTCGTGCTAAGTGGTGCAAGGACACTCCTGCCAGGTTCCCATCCCCATGGGGATGTGAGCCTTCTGCTCTGAGGTCCCAACGGCTGTGTTGCTCACAGTTTCATGATGAGGGCCCTCTGGTGTGAGTTCACTCCTGCCTAGATCCCATAGCCTCGCTGCTCCTGGCTGCCTGCCGGAGGTTCCAACTGTGGGATTCCTCACCTTTTTTATACTATGGTCCCTCTGTTTTGAGGATCCTCTGGCCTGCCTCACTCCCAGCCCCTTGGTGATGTGTGTCCTCAGGTTTGAGGCCACGTGTGCTGGGTCCCTCAAATTATGGTGATGTAGCCCCACTGGTGTGAGGACACTCCTGCCTGGTTCCCATTCCCTTGGTGATGTTGGCCCTCTGGTGACAGTCTGATCCTTGTTGGGTTCCTCACACTTCTGTGAGGTGGGCTTTCTGCTCTGAGGTCACTCCTGCCTGGTTGGCACACCCCGCCTTGGTGACATCGGCCTTATGGTGGCAGTTGGAGCCTGCTGGGAGCCTCCTCCCCTCGGTGATGAGGGTCCTCTGGCCTCAGGTCCTAACTGCTGGGTTCCCACATTTTCTGATTCGTGGAAGTGCGCCGAGGACACTCCTGTCAGGTTCCCATCCCCATAGGGATGTGGGCCTTCTGCTCTGAGGTCCCATCCGCTGGGTTGCTCACAGTTTCATGATGTGGGACCTCTGCTGTGAGTTTGCTGTGGCCTGGATCCCATAGACTCTGTGCTCTGGGCGGCCTACTGGCCGGTTCCAACTGCTGGATTCCTCACAACTTTTATTCTGTGGGCTCTGTTTTGTGAGGATACTCCTGCTTGCCTCACTCCTAGCCCCTTGGAGATGTGGGTCCCCTGTTTTAGGCCACATGTTCTGGGTTCCTCACCTTTCTATAATGTGGCCACACTGGTGTGAGGACCCTCCTGCCTGGTTCCGATCCCCTTGGTGATGTGGGCCCTCTGGTGAGAGTCTTATCCTGGCTGGTTTCCTCACCCTTCTGTGAGGTAGGCCCTCTGCGGTGAGGTCACTCCTGCCTGGCTGGCACACATCACCTTGGTGACGTGGGCCCTCAGTTGGGAGTTGGTGTCTGCTGCGAGTCTCCGTCCCTCGGTAATGAGGGCCCTCTTGCGTCAGACCCTAACTCCTGGGCTCCCAAAATTTGCAGATGTGCGACCTGTGGTGCGAGTACACTCCTGTCAGGTTCCCAACCCCATGGGAATTTGGGCCTTCTGCTCTGAGGTCCCAACGGCTGGGGTGCTCACAGTTTCATGATGAGGGCCCTCTGATGTGCGTTCATTCCGGCCTAGATCCCATAGGCTTGCTGCTCCTGGGCGCCTGCTGGGAGGTTCCAACTGCGGGATTCCTCACCTTTTTTATTCTATGGGCCCTCTGTTTTGAGGCTCCTCCTGCCTGCCTCAATCCCAGCCCCGTTGTGATGTGTGTCCTCTGGTGTGAGGCCACATGTGCTGGGTCCCTCACCTTTCGATGATGTGGCCCCAATGGTGTGAGGACACTCGTGCCTGTTTCCCAGCCCCTTGGTGATGTGGCCCCTCTGGTGAGAGTCTGATCCTGGCTGGGTTCCTTACCGTTCTGTGAGGTGGGCCCTGTGCTCTGAGGTAACTCCTGCCTGGCTTGCTCCCATTGCCTTGGTGACGTCGGCCCTCTGGTGGCAGTTGGATCCTTTTGGAGACTCCTGTCCTCGGTGATGAGGTCCCTCTGGCGTCAGGCTCTAACTGCTGGGCTCCCCAGGTTTTCTGATGTGAGCCCAGTGATGCCAGGACACTCATGAAATGTTCCCATCCCCATGGCGATATGGGCCTTCTGCTCTGAGGTTCCAACGACTGGGTTGCTCACAGTTTCCTGATGTTAGCTCTCTGGTGTTAGTTCACTCATTCCTAGATCCCATAGCCTCTGTACTCTGGGCCGCCTGCTGGGAAGTTCCAACTGCTGGGTTCCTCACCTTTTTTATTCTTTGGGCCCTGTGTTGGGAGGCTCCTCCTGCCTGTGTCACTCCCAGCCCCTTGGTGATGTAGGTCCTCTGGTTTGTGGCCACATGTGCCAGTTTCCTCATCTTTTAGTGATGTGGCCCCACTAGTGTGAGGACACTCGTGCCTGGTTCCCGTCCCCTTGGTGATATGGGCCCTCTGGTGAGAGTCTGATCCTGGTTGGGTTCCTCACACTTCTTTGAGGTGGGCCGTCTGCTGTGAGGTCACTCCTGCCTGGATGGCACACCCCGCCTTGGCGACGTGGGCCCTCTTGTGGTAGTTGGAACATGCTGGGAGCTTCCTCCCCTCAGTGATGAGGGCCCTCTGGCGTCAGGCCCTAACTGCTGGGTACCCACATTTTCTGATATGTGCTAAGTGGTGCGAGGACACTCCTGCCATGCTCCCAACACCTTGGGGATGTGGACCTTCTGCTCTGAGGTCCAAATGGCTGGGTTGCTCGCAGTTTCATGATGTGGACCTTCTGCTGTGAGTTGACTGCGGCCTGAATCGCATAGACTTGGTGCTCTTGGCCGCCTGCTGGGAGGTTCCCATTGCTGGATTCCTCAGCTTTTTTATTCTATGGGCCCTGTGTTGTGAGGCTACTCCTGCCTGCCTCATTCCGAGCCCCTTGGAGATGTGGGTCTTCTGGTTTAGGCCACATGTGCTGGGTTCCTCACCTTTCTATGATGTGGCCACACTGGTGTGAAGACTCTCCTGCCTGGTTCTGATCACCTTGGTGATGTGGGCCCTCTGGTGAGAGTCTTATCCTGGCTGTGTTCCTCACCCTTCTGTGAGGTAGGCCCTCTGCGGTGAGGTCACTCCTACCTGGCTGTCACACGTCACCTTGGGGACGTGGGACCTCAGTTGGGTGTTGGTGCCTGATTGGAGTCTCCTCCCCTTGGTAATGAGGGCCCTCTGGCGTCAGGCCCTAACTCCTGGGTTCCCTAAATTCTCTGATGTGTGCCCTGTGGTGCGAGTACACTTCTGACAGGTTCCCAACCCCATGGGAATGTGGGCCTTCTGCTCTGAGATCCCAACGCCTAGGTTGCTCACAGTTTCATGATGACGGCCCTCTGGTGTGAGATCACTCCGGCCTGGATCCCATAATCTCGCTGCTCCTGGCCGCCTGCTGGGAGGTTCCAACTGTGGGATTCTTCACCTCTTTAATTCTATGGTCCCTCTGTTTTGAGGCTCCTCCTGCCTGCCTCAATCCCAGCTCCCTTGTGATGTGTGTCCTCTGGTTTGAGGCCACGTGTGCTGGGTCCCTCACTTTTCGGTGATGTGGCCCCACTAGTGTGAGGACACTCCTGCCTGGTTCCCATTCCCTTGGTGATGTGGGCCCTCTGGTGAGAATCTGATCCTCTTTGGTTCTTCACACTTCTGTGAGGTTGACCCTCTGCTCTGAGGTCACTCCTGCCTGGTTGTCGCACTCCGCATTGGCGACGTCGCCCCTCTGGTAGCAGTCGGAGCTGGCTGGGAGCCACCGCCCCTCGGTGATGAGGGCCCTCTGGCATCAGGCACTAATTGCTGGGCTCCCCACATTTTTTCATGTGTGCCCACTCTTGCGATGACACTCCTGCTTGTTTCCCTTCCCCATGGGGATGTGGGCCTTCTGCTCTGAGGTCACAACGGCTGGGTTGCTTACAGAATCACAATGAGGGCCCTCTGTTGTGAGTTCATGCCGGCCTGGATCTCATAGCCTCAGTGCTCTGGGCCGCCTGCTAGGAAGATCCAACTGCTGGTTTCCACACCTTTTGTATACAATGGGACATGTGTTGTGAGGTTAATCCTGCCTGCCTCACTCCGAAACCCATGGTGATGTGGGTCCTCTGGTTTGAGGCCACATGTGCTGGGTACCTCAACTTTTGATGATGTGGCCCCACGGGTGTGAGGACACTCCTGCCTGGTTCCCATCACCTTGGTGATGTGGGCCCTCTGGGGAGAGTCTGATCCTGGCTGGGTTCCCTACCATTCTGTGAGGTGGGCCCTCTGATGTCAGGTCACTCCTGCCTGGTTAGCTCACATCGCCTTGGCGACGTGGGCCCTCTGTTGGCCACTGGAGCATGCTGGGAGCCTCCTACTCCCGTGAATGATGGCCCTGGAAAAAATGCATATGCCCTTTTTGGCCAAGTGCTTCATTGACGAGGTTCTGCCACTTCTCTTATGCTTTCAGAGCAATTCACGTCTACCTCCTGAAATCGGATTCCAGCAATTCTGCCCCACTTTCAAGTCCTCTTCGCAGCCTTAATTCAATATATTTTTGTACGATTTCTGTCATTTATAAGTCTGCAGGTATGTGAATGACAGTGTCCCTGAGCTCCTTTCCTCAACTCGCTTTCTTGTGAGCTGGCCACAAAACCGCAGGATTGCTTCAGGCCCTAATCTTGTTCCAGCATGGCATGCTGAGCCTTTGGTTAATTCCTTTTCCTGTTGGGAAATGAGTGTTAAAATTGCCCGTGCATACTGGGCATATACCCTGAGAAAACCAAAATTCAAAAAGAGTCATGTACCAAAAGGTTCATTGCAGCTCTATTTACAATAGCCCGGAGATGGAAAGAACCTAAGCGCCCATCATCGGACGAATGGATAAAGAAGATGTGGCACATATACACAATGGAATATTACTCAGCCTTAAAAAGAAATGAAACTGAGTTATTTGTAATGAGATGGATAGACCTAGAGTCTGTCATACAGAGTGAAGTAAGTCAGAAAGAAAAAGACAAATAACGTATGCTAACACATATATATGGAATTTAAAGGAAAAAAATGCCATGAAGAACCTAGGGATAAGACAGGAATAGAGGTGCAGACCTACTGGAGAATGGAATTGAGGATATGGGGAGGGGAAATGGTGAGTTTTGACAGGGCGAGAGAGAGTCATGGACATATACACACTAACAAATGTAGTAAGGTAGATAGCAAGGGGGAAGCAGCCGCAAGGCACAGGGATATTAGCTCGGGGCGTTGGGACAGCCTGGAGGGGTGGAAGGGGGAGAGAGGGAGGGAGGGAGACACAAGAGGGAAGACACAGGGAGCATATGTATATGAATAGCTGATTCACTTTGTTATAAAGCAAAAACTAACACACCATTGTAAAGCAATTATACCCCAATAAAGATGTTAAAAAAAATATTTGCCCGTGCACACACCTACAGATAGTCTCCCATTGGTTCTCCGTATTCCTGTTAATCTTGCGCAGAAATTGCAAACAGTGCCAAACAGGAGGTTAAAGGCACTGACTCTCCAAATGGGGAGAGTGTAAGAAAAGGGTCTGGAATGGTGAACCTGAGTATCAGGGGACGAAAACAGACATGCATGTAAAAAGGATTCCCAGTCACACGGTGGAGCATACTCTGGGTTTCCCATGCAAATTTTAGCAGAAGGAAGAATCCCTTGAACCTAGAGAGTTGGGAACCATGGAATGGGTACCAGGCAGTATGACATCAAAGGGTCTGCATTTGCTCACTGAACCTCACCAATGCTATCAGCCCAAAGGGTCCAGCCTTATCTCTCACCCAGCTCTGGATGTAGATGTGGTAAACCAGGTTGCATCACATGCCCTGTGTGAGTTATTTAAGAATTGCTCTCTATTTCACTGTCATTGTGTTTTGTTTTTGAAATATTTTTTTGACACTGGGATTTATCGGATTTTCACTGCTGTGTTAATGCCGTTGTACACACTCTTGATTCTCTTACGGAGACATAAATATCCACGGGTTTTAAGATTCTTCCTAGTCAGGTATATTCCTAGGCGTTGAATATGTGGTGTTGAGTCCATTTCGTTGAGCAAGGAGTAGGTCTTGTCTATTACATATTTGGCTTATGGAACGGTATCTGTGCTAATTTCAGTCTCTGGTTTTATGCAGCACTCCAACGCACCTTTCTCCATAAGAAAGCACAAGTTGGTTTTCTAAATTTGAGACTGTTCTGTTTTGTAATTCAGTTCATGTGTAGTCAAGTTTACATTCCGTGTATTAGTGATATTTTATGATGTTTCTTTTTATGTGTGACTTATTTCACGTAGAATCACCTTACCTGAATCCACTCACTATGCCGCTACGGGCCTGATGACACAGATTTCATTGCTGAGTGATATTCCATTGTACGTACGTACCACAACTTCTTTATCCATTGTTTGCTCTCTGAGATATTTACCTGGTACTGTAAACGAGGTTCTTGTGAACAGAGAGGTCCCAAAGTTTGAGGTGGCTGGGTGTTTTTGATTTTAATTTCCCTAAGCTGTAGGACCATAAGTGGAAGTGCCATAGGCTGTGTTGTTTGTTTCTTACGTGTTTCAGGAAACACATAACACTTCTCCAGAATGGCTGTCGGCAATTTACATCATATGCATCAGCATAATAAGGATCCCTGTTTTCCATTGCCTGTCCTCCGTTTCTGGATTTTACAATTTTTTTAAATGGCCCTTTTGCCCTGGGGGGCACTGAGACTTCATTGTAGTGCAGGTTTATTTACAAGCTTGCTTGATTGGCCAAAAAGTGCGTATGCGTTTTTTCCTGAATATATTTAAGGAAAAAAGCATCCGCACTTATTGGACAAGTGCATCATTATCGACGTTCTGCCTCTTTTCCTATTCTTTAAGTGCAGTTCCAGTTTAACACTTCAATCGTTTTCCTGAATTTCTGCCCCGCTTTCAAGTCCCCTTTGCAGGCTTACTTCAATATATTTTTGGAGGATAGCTGTCATTTATAACTCTGCAGGTTTGTGAATTACAGTGCCCCTGAGCTCCTTTCTTCAACTCGCTTTCTTGTGAGCTGGGCACAAAACCGCAGGATTGCTTCAGGCCCTAATCTCTTTCCAGCAGGGCACGCTGAGCCTTTGGTTAATTCCTCTTCCTGGTGGGAAATGAGCATTACATTTGCCCGTGCAGACAACTACACCTAGTCTCTCATTGGTTCTCCCTATTCCTGTTCATCTTGCACAGAAATTGCAAGCTGTGCCAAAGAGGAGGTTAAAGGCACTGACTCTCCAAGCGGGGAGAGTGTTAGTAAAGCATCTGGAATGGTGAACCCGAGGACCAGGATACAAAAACTGAGAGGCATTTTAAATCGTTTCCCAATCACACGGTGGACGATACTCTGGGTTTCCCATGCATGTTTTAGCTGGAGGAAGAATCCCTTGAACCTGGAGAGTTGGGACCCATGGAATGGGTACCATGCAGTATGACTTCAAAGGGTCTGCATTTGCTCACCGAAACTCACCAATGCTATCAGCCTGAAGTGTCCAGCCTTATGTCTCAACCAGCTGAGGGTGTAGATGTGGTCAATCCCGGTTGCATCACATGCCCTGAGTGAATTGTTTAAGAATTGCTCTCTATTTCACTGTCTTTGTGTTTTGTTTTTGAAATTTATTTTGGTAATGGGATTTATCGGATTTTCACTGCTGCGTTTATGCCGCTGTACACACGCTTGATTCTCTTACGGAGACATATAAATCCATGGGTTTTAAGATTCTTCCTAGTCAGGTATATTCTTAGGCATTGAATATGTGGTGTTGAGTCCATTTCGTTGAGCAAGGAGTAGGTCTTGTCTATTACATATTTGGCTTATGGAAAGTTATCTGTGCTAATTTCAGTCTCTGGTTTTATGCAGCATCCCAACACACATTTCCCCATAAGCAAGCACTAGTTGGTTTTCAAAATTTGAGACCCTTTAATGTTTTGTAATTCGGTTCATGTGTAGTCAAGTTTACATTCCGTGTATTAGTGATATCTTATGATGTTTCTTTTTCTGTGTTACGTAGTTCACGTAGAATCACTGTACCTGCATCCACTCACTATGCCGCTACGGGCCTGATGACACAGATTTCATTGCTGAGTGATATTGCATTGTACGCACGTGCCACAACTTCTTTATCCATTTTTTGCTTTCTGGGATATTTACCTGATACTGTAGACGAGCTTCTTGTGAACACAGCCGTCCCAAATATTGGGGTGGCTGTCTGTTTTTGATTTTAATTTCCGTAAGCTATAGGACCATAAGTGGAAGTGCCATAGGCTGTGTTGCTTTGTTTCTTACGTGTTTCAGGAAACACCATACACTTCTCCAGGGTGGCTGCTGGCAATTTACATCCTGCCAATCAGCATAACAATGCTCCCTGTTCTCCATATCCTGTCCTACCTTTCTGGATTTTACAATTTTTTCAGATGGCCCTTTTGCCCGGGGGGCAGTGAGACTTCATTGTAGTGCAGATTTCTTTTACAGGCTTGCTTGGTTGGCCAAAAAGGGCGTATGCGTTTTTTCCTGAATATATTCAGGAAAAAACGCATATGCCCTTTTTAGCCAAGTGCATCATTGTCGACGTTCTGCCTCTTTTCCTATGCTTTCAGGGCAATTCCAGTCTACCCCTGCAATCGTTTTCCTGAAATTCTGCCCCACTTTCAAGTCCCCTTCGCAGGATTACTTCAATATATTTTTGGAGGATAGCTGTCATTTATAACTCTGCAGGTTTGTGAATTACAGTGCCCCTGAGCTCCTTTCTTCAACTCGCTTTCTTGTGAGCTGGGCACAAAAACGCAGGATTGCTTCAGGCCCTAATCTGTTTTCAGCAGGGCACGCTGAGCCTTTGTTTAATTCCCCTTCCTGGTCGGCAATAAGCGTTACATTTGCCTGTGCAGACACCTACAGCTAGGCTCTCATTGGTTCTCCCTATTCCTGTTCATCTTGCACAGAAATTGCAAGCTGTGCCAAACAGGAGGTTAAAGGCACTGACTCTCCAAGTGGGGAGAGTGTTAGTAAAGCGCCTGGAATGGTGAACACGAGGACCAGGATACGAAAACTGAGATGCATTTTAAATTGTTTCCCAATCACACGGTGGACCATACTCTGGGTTTCCCATGCATGCTTTAGCTGGAGGAAGAATGCCTTGAACCTGGAGAGTTGGGACACATGGAATGGGTACCATGCAGTATGACTTCAAAGGCTCTGCATTTGCTCACCGAAACTCACCACTGCTATCAGCCTGAAGTGTCCAGCCTTATGTCTCTACCAGCTCTGGGTGTAGATGTGGTCAATCCCGGTTGCATCACATGCCCTTAGTGAATTATTTAAGAATTGCTCTCTATTTCACTGTCTTTGTGTTTTGTTTTCGAAATTTATTTTGATAATGGGATTTATTGGATTTTCACTGCTGCGTTTCGGCCGCTGTACACACGCTTGATTCTCTTACGGAGACATATATATCCATGGGTTTTAAGATTCTTCCTAGTCAGGTATATTCCTAGGCGTTGAATATGTGGTGTTGGGTCCATTTCGTTGAGAAAGGAGTAGGTCTTGTCTATTACATATTTGGCTTATGGAAAGTTATCTGTGCTAATTTCAGTCTCTGGTTTTATGCAGCACCCCAAGGCACCTTTTCCCATAAGCAAGGACTAGTTGGTTTTCTAAATTTGAGACCCTGTTCTGTTTTGTAATTCAGTTCATGTGTAGTCAAGTTTACATTCCGTGTATTAGTGATAACTTACGATGTTTCTTTTTCTGTGTGACGTAGTTCACGTAGAATCACCGTACCTGCATCCACTCACTATGCCGCTACGGGCCTGATGACACAGATTTCATTGCTGAGTGATATTGCATTGTACGTACGTGCCACAACTTCTTTATCCATTTTTTGATTTCTGGGATATTTACCTGATACTGTAGACGAGCTTCATGTGAACACAGCCGTCCCAAATATTGGGGTGGCTGTCTGTTTTTGATTTTAATTTCCGTAAGCTATAGGACCATAAGTGGAAGTGCCATAGGCTGTGTTGCTTTGTTTCTTACGTGTTGCAGGAAACACCATACACTTCTCCAGGGTGGCTGTTCACAATTTACATCCTGCCAATCAGCATAACAAGGCTCCCTGTTCTCCATATCCTGTCCTACCTTTCTGGCTTTTACACTTTTTTCAGATGGCCCTTTTGCCCGGAGGGCAGTGAGACTTCATTGTAGTGCAGATTTCCTTTACAGGCTTGCTTGGTTGGCCAAAAAGGGCGTATGCGTTTTTTCCTGAATATATTCAGGAAAAAACGCATACGCCCTTTTTGGCCAAGTGCATCATTGTCGACGTTCTGCCTCTTTTCCTATGCTTTCACGGCAATTCCAGTCTACCCCCTGCAATCGTTTTCCTGAAATTCTGCCCCGCTTTCAAGTCCCCTTCGCAGGCTTACTTCAATATATTTTTGGAGGATAGCTGTCAGTTATAACTCTGCAGGTTTGTGAATTACAGTGCCCCTGAGCTCCTTTCTTCAACTCGCTTTCTTGTGAGCTGGGCACAAAACCGCAGGATTGCTTCAGGCCCTAATCTGATTCCGGCAGGGCACACTGAGCCTTTGTTTAATTCCTCTTCCTGGTGGGCAATGAGCGTTACATTTGCCTGTGCAGACACCTCCAGCTAGTCTCTCATTGGTTCTCCCTATTCCTGTTCATCTTGCACAGAATTTGCAAGCTGTGCCAAACAGGAGGTTAAAGGCACTGACTCTCCAAGCGGGGAGAGTGTTAGTAAAGCATCTGGAATGGTGAACCCGAGGACCAGGATACGAAAACTGAGATGCATTTTAAATCGTTTCCCAATCACACGTTGGACGATACTCTGGGTTTCCCATGCATGTTTTAGCTGGAGGAAGAATCCCTTGAACCTGGAGAGTTGGGACCCATGGAATGAGTATCATGCAGTATGACTTCAAAGGGTTTGCATTTGCTCACCGAAACTCACCAATGCTATCAGCCTGAAGTGTCCAGCCTTATGTCTCAACCAGCTCTGGGTGTAGATGTGGTCAATCCCGGTTGCATCACATGCCCTGAGTGAATTATTTAAGAATTCCTCTCTATTTCACTGTCTTTGTGTTTTGTTTTCGAAATTTATTTTGATAATGGGATTTATCGGATTTTCACTGCTGCATTTCGGCCGCTGTACACACGCTGGGTTCTCTTACGGAGACATATATATCAATGGGTTTTAAGATTCTTCCTAGTCAGGTATATTCCGAGGCGTTGAATATGTGGTGTTGGGTCCATTTCGTTGAGCAAGGAGTAGGTCTTGTCTATTACATATTTGGCTTATGGAAAGTTTTCTGTGCTAATTTCAGTCTCTGGTTTTATGCAGCACCCCAACGCACCTTTCCCCATAAGCAAGTACTAGTTGGTTTTCTAAATTTGAGACCCTGTTCTGTTTTGTAATTCAGTTCATGTGTAGTCAAGTTTACATTCCGTGAATTAGTGATATCTTATGATGTTTCTTTTTCTGTGTGACGTAGTTCACGTAGAATCACCGTACCTTCATCCACTCACTATGCCGCTACGGGCCTGATGACACAGATATCATTGCTGAGTGATATTGCATTGTACGTACGTGCCACAACTTCTTTATCCATTTTTTGCTTTCTGGGATATTTACCTGATACTGTAGACGAGCTTCTTGTGAACACAGCCGTCCCAAATATTGGGGTGGCTGTCTGTTTTTGATTTTAATTTCCGTAAGCTATAATAGGACCATAAGTGGAAGTGCCATAGGCTGTGTTGCTTTGTTTCTTACGTGTTTCAGGAAACACCATACACTTCTCCAGGTTGGCTGCTGGCAATTTACATCCTGCCAATCAGCGTAACAAGGCTCCCTGTTCTCCATATCCTGTCCTACCTTTCTGGATTTTACGCTTTTTTCAGATGGCCCTTTTGCCCGGGGGGCAGTGAGACTACATTGTAGTGCAGATTTCCTTTACAGGCTTGCTTCGTTGGCCAAAAAGGGCGTATGCGTTTTTTCCTGAATATATTCAGGAAAAAACGCATACGCCCTTTTTGGCCAAGTGCATCATTGTCGACGTTCTGCCTCTTTTCCTATGCTTTCAGGGCAATTCCAGTCTACCCCCTGCAATCGTTTTCCTGAAATTCTGCCCCGCTTTCAAGTCCCCTTCGCAGGCTTACATCAATATATTTTTGGAGGATAGCTGTCATTTATAACTCTGCAGGTTTGTGAATTACAGTGCCCCTGAGCTCCTTTCTTCAACTTGCTTTCTTGTGAGCTGGGCACAAAACCGCAGGATTGCTTCAGGCCCTAATCTGTTTCCGGCAGGGCACACTGAGCCTTTGTTTAATTCCTCTTCCTGGTGGGCAATGAGCATTACATTTGCCCGTGCAGACACCTACAGCTAGTCTCTCATTGGTTCTCCCTATTCCTGTTCATCTTGCACAGAATTTGCAAGCTGTGCCAAACAGGAGGTTAAAGGCACTGACTCTCCAAGCGGGGAGAGTGTTAGTAAAGCATCTGGAATGGTGAACCCGAGGACCAGGATACGAAAACTGAGATGCATTTTAAATCGTTTCCCAATCACACGGTGGATGATACTCTGGGTTTCCCATGCATGTTTTAGCTGGAGGAAGAATCCCTTGAACCTGGAGAGTTGGGACCCATGGAATGGGTACCATGCAGTATGACTTCAAAGGGTTTGCATTTGCTCACCGAAACTCACCAATGCTATCAGCCTGAAGTGTCCAGCCTTATGTCTCAACCAGCTCTGGGTGTAGATGTGGTCAATCCCGGTTGCATCACATGCCCTGAGTGAATTATTTAAGAATTGCTCTCTATTTCACTGTCTTTGTGTTTTGTTTTCGAAATTTATTTTGATAATGAGATTTATCGGATTTTCACTGCTGCGTTTCGGCCTCTGTACACACGCTTGATTCTCTTATGGAGACATATATATCAATAGGTTTTAAGATTCTTCCTAGTCAGGTATATTCCTAGGCGTTGAATATGTGGTGTTGGGTCCATTTCGTTGAGTAAGGAGTAGGTCTTGTCTATTACATATTTGGCTTATGGAAAGTTTTCTGTGCTAATTTCAGTCTCTGGTTTTATGCAGCACCCCAACGCAACTTTCCCCATAAGCAAGCACTAGTTGGTTTTCTAAATTTGAGACCCTGTTCTGTTTTGTAATTCAGTTCATGTGTAGTCAAGTTTACAATCCGTGAATTAGTGATATCTTATGATGTTTCTTTTTCTGTGTGACGTAGTTCACGTAGAATCACCGTACCTGCATCCACTCACTATGCCGCTACGGGCCTGATGACACAGATTTCATTGCTGAGTGATATTGCATTGTACGTACGTGCCACAATTTCTTTATCCATTTTTTGCTTTCTGGGATATTTACCTGATACTGTAGACGAGCTTCTTGTGAACACAGCCGTCCCAAATATTGGGGTGGTTGTCTGTTTTTGATTTTAATTTCCGTAAGCTATAGGACCATAAGTGGAAGTGCCATAGGCTGTGTTGCTTTGTTTCTTACGTGTTTCAGGAAACACCATACACTTCTCCAGGGTGGCTGCTGGCAATTTACATCCTGCCAATCAGCATAACAAGGCTCCCTGTTCTCCATATCCTGTCCTACCTTTCTGGATTTTACGCTTTTTTCAGATGGCCCTTTTGCCCAGGGGGCAGTGAGACTTCATTGTAGTGCAGATTTCCTTTACAGGCTTGCTTGGTTGGCCAAAAAGGGCGTATGCGTTTTTTCCTGAATATATTCAGGAAAAAACGCATACGCCCTTTTTGGCCAAGTGCATCATTGTCGACGTTCTGCCTCTTTTCCTATGCTTTCAGGGCAATTCCAGTCTACCCCCTGCAATCGTTTTCCTAAAATTCTGCCCCGCTTTCAAGTCCCCTTCGCAGGCTTACTTCAATATATTTTTGGAGGATAGCTGTCATTTATAACTCTGCAGGTTTGTGAATTACAGTGCCCCTGAGCTCCTTTCTTCAACTCGCTTTCTTGTGAGCTGGGCACAAAACCGCAGGATTGCTTCAGGCCCTAATCTGTTTCCGGCAGGGCACACTGAGCCTTTGTTTAATTCCTCTTCCTGGTGGGCAATGAGCGTTACATTTGCCCGTGCAGACACCTACAGCTAGTCTCTCATTGGTTCTCCCTATTCCTGTTCATCTTGCACAGAATTTGCAAGCTGTGCCAAACAGGAAGTTAAAGGCACTGACTCTCCAAGCGGGGAGAGTGTTAGTAAAGCATCTGGAATGGTGAACCCGAGGACCAGGATACGAAAACTGAGATGCATTTTAAATCGTTTCCCAATCACACATTGGGCGATACTCTGGGTTTCCCATGCATGTTTTAACTGGAGGAAGAATCCCTTGAACCTGGAGAGTTGGGACCCATGGAATGGGTACCATGCAGTATGACTTCAAAGGGTCTGCATTTGCTCACCGAAACTCACCAATGCTATCAGCCTGAAGTGTCCAGCCTTATGTCTCAACCAGCTCTGGGTGTAGATGTGGTCAATCCCGGTTGCATCACATGCCCTGAGTGAATTATTTAAGAATTACTCTCTATTTCACTGTCTTTGTGTTTTGTTTTCGAAATTTATTTTGATAATGGGATTTATCGGATTTTCACTGCTGCGTTTCGGCCGCTGTACACACGCTTGATTCTCTTACAGAGACATATATATCCATGGGTTTTAAGATTCTTCCTAATCAGGTATATTCCTAGGCGTTTAATATGTGGTGATGGGTCCATTTCTTTGAGCAAGGCGTAGGTCTTGTCTATTATATATTTGGCTTATGGAAAGTTATCTGTGCTAATTTCAGTCTCTGGTTTTATGCAGCACCCCAACGCACCATTCCCCATAAGCAAGCACTAGTTGGTTTTCTAAATTTGAGACCCTGTTCTGTTTTGTAATTCAGTTCATGTGTAGTCAAGTTTACATTCCGTGTATTAGTGATATCTTATGATGTTTCTTTTTCTGTGTGACGTAGTTCACGTAGAATCACCGTACCTGCATCCACTCACTATGCCGCTACGGGCCTGATGACACAGATTTCATTGCTGAGTGATATTGCATTGTACGTACGTGCCACAACTTCTTTATCCATTTTTTGCTTTCTGGGATATTTACCTGGTACTGTAGACGAGCTTCTTGTGAACACAGCCGTCCCAAATATTGGGGTGGCTGTCTGTTTTTGATTTTAATTTCCGTAAGCTATAGGACCATAAGTGGAAGTGCCATAGGCTGTGTTGCTTTGTTTCTTACGTGTTTCAGGAAACACCATACACTTCTCCAGGGTGGCTGTTGGCAATTTACATCCTGCCAATCAGCATAACAAGGCTCCCTGTTCTCCATATCCTGTCCTACCTTTCTCGATTTTACACTTTTTTCAGATGGCCCTTTTGCCCGGGGGGCAGTGAGACTTCATTGTAGTGCAGATTTCCTTTACAGGCTTGCTTGGTTGGACAAAAAGTGCGTATGCGTTTTTTCCTGAATATATTCAGGAAAAAACGCATACGCCCTTTTTGGCCAAGTGCATCATTGTCGACGTTGTGCCTCTTTTCCTATGCTTTCAGGGCAATTCCAGTTTACCCCCTGCAATCGTTTTCCTGAAATTCTGCCCCGCTTTCAAGTCCCCTTCACAGGCTTACTTCAATATATTTTTGGAGGATAGCTGTCATTTATAACTCTGCAGGTTTGTGAATTACAGTGCCCCTGAGCTCCTTTCTTCAACTCGCATTCTTGTGAGCTGGGCACAATACCGCAGGATTGCTTCAGGCTCTAATCTGTTTCCGGCAGGGCACACTGAGCCTTTGTTTAATTCCTCTTCCTGGTGGGCAATGAGCGTTACATTTGCCCGTGCAGACACCTACAGCTAGTCTCTCATTGGTTCTCCCTATTCCTTTTCATCTTGCACAGAAATTGCAAGCTGTGCCAAAGAGGAGGTTAAAGGCACTGACTCTCCAAGCGGGGAGAGTGTTAGTAAAGCATCTGGAATGGTGAACCCGAGGACCAGGATACGAAAACTGAGATGCATTTTAAATCGTTTCCCAATCACACGGTGGACGATACTCTGGGTTTCCCATGCATGTTTTAGCTGGAGGAAGAATCCCTTGAACCTGGAGAGTTCGGACCCATGGAATGGGTACCATGCAGTATGACTTCAAAGGGTTTGCATTTGCTCACCGAAACTCACCAATGTTATCAGCCTGAAGTGTCCAGCCTTATGAATCAACCAGCTCTGGGTGTAGATGTGGTCAATCCCGGTTGCATCACATGCCCTGAGTGAATTATTTAAGAATTGCTCTCTATTTCACTGTCTTTGTGTTTTGTTTTTGAAATTTATTTTGATAATGCGATTTATAGGATTTTCACTGCTGCGTTTCGGCCGCTGTACACACGCTTGATTCTCTTACGGAGACATATAAATCCATGGGTTTTAAGATTCTTCCTAGTCAGGTGTATTCCTAGGCGTTGAATATGTGGTGTTGAGTCCATTTCGTTGAGCAAGGAGTAGGTCTTGTCTATTACATATTTGGCTTAAGGAATGTTATCTGTGCTAATTTCAGTCTCTGGTTTTATGCAGCACCCCAAGGCACCTTTCCCCATAAGCAAGCACTAGTTGGTTTTCTAAATTTGAGACCCTGTTCTGTTTTGTAATTCAGTTCATGTGTAGTCAAGTTTACATTCCGTGTATTAGTGATATCTTATGATGTTTCTTTTTCTGTGTGACGTAGTTCACGTAGAATCACCGTACCTGCATCCACTCACTATGCCGCTACGGGCCTGATGACACAGATTTCATTGCTGAGTGATATTGCATTGCACGTACGTGCCACAACTTCTTTATCCATTTTTTGCTTTCTCGGATATTTACCTGGTACTGTAGACGAGCTTCTTGGGAACACAGCCGTCCCAAAATTTGGGGTTGCTCTCTGTTTTTGATTTTAATTTCCCTAAGCAATAGGACCATAAGTGCAATTGCCATAGGCTGTGTTGCTTTATTTCTTACGTGTTTCAGGAAACACCATACACTTCTCAAGGGTGGCTGTTCACAATTTACATCCTGCCAATCAGCATAACAAGGCTCCCTTTTCTCCATATCCTGTCCTACCTTTCTGGATTTTACACTTTTTTCAGATTGCCCTTTTGCCTGGCGGGCAGTGAGACTTCATTGTAGTGCAGATTTCCTTTACAGGCTTGCTTGGTTGGCCAAAAAGTGCGTATGCGTTTTTTCCTGAATATATTCAGGAAAAAACGCATACGCCCTTTTTGGCCAAGTGCATCATTGTCGAAGTTGTGCCTCTTTTCCTATGCTTTCAGGGCAATTCCAGTCTACACCCTGCAATCGTTTTCCTGAAATTCTGCCCCGCTTTCAAGTCCCCTTCTCAGGCTTACTTCAATATATTTTTGGAGGATAGCTGTCAATTATAACTCTGCAGGTTTGTGAATTACAGTGCCCCTGAGCTCCTTTCTTCAACTCGCTTTCTTGTGAGCTGGGCACAAAACTGCAGGATTGCTTCAGGCCCTAATCTGTTTACAGCAGGGCACACTGAGCCTTTGTTTAATTCCTCTTCCTGGTGGGCAATGAGCGTTACATTTGCCCGTGCAGACATCTACAGCTAGTCTCTCATTGATTCTCCCTATTCCTGTTCATCTTGAACAGAAATTGCAAGCTGTGCCAAAGAGGAGGTTAAAGGCACTGACTCTCCAAGCGTGGAGAGTGTTAGTAAAGCATCTGGAATGGTGAACCCGAGGACCAGGATACGAAAGCTGAGATGCATTTTAAATCCTTTCCCAATCACACGGTGAACGATACTCTGGGTTTCCCATGCATGTTTTAGCTGGAAGAAGAATCTCTTGAACCTGGAGAGTTGGGACCCATGGAATGGGTACCATGCAGTATGACTTCAAAGGGTCTGCATTTGCTCACCGAAACTCACCAATGCTATCAGCCTGAAGTGTCCAGCCTTATGTCTCAACCAGCTCTGGGTGTAGATGTGGTAAATCCCGGTTGCATCACATGCCCTGAGTGAATTATTTAAGAATTGCTCTCTATTTCACTGTCTTTGTGTTTTGTTTTCGAAATTTATTTTGATAATGGGATTTATCGGATTTTAACTGCTGCATTTCGGCTGCTGTACACACGCTTGATTCTCTTACGGAGACATATATATCCATGGGTTTTAAGATTCTTCCTAGTCAGGTATATTCCTAGGCGTTGAATATGTGGTTTTGGGTCCATTTCGTTGAGCAAGGAGTAGGTCTTGTCTATTACATATTTGGCTTATGGAATGTTATCTGTGCTAATTTCAGTCTCTGGTTTTATGCAGCACCCCAAGGCACCTTTCCCCATAAGCAAGCACTAGTTGGTTTTCTAAATTTGAGACCCTGTTCTGTTTTGTAATTCAGTTCATGTGTAGTCAAGTTTATATTCCGTGTATTAGTGATATCTTATGAGGTTTCTTTTTCTGTGTGACGTAGTTCACGTAGAATCACCGTACCTGCATCCACTCACTATGCCGCTACGGGCCTGATGACACAGATTTCATTGCTGAGTGATATTGCATTGCACGTACGTGCCACAACTTCTTTATCCATTTTTTGCTTTCTGGGATATTTACCTGGTACTGTAGACGAGCTTCTTGGGAACACAGCCGTCCCAAACTTTGGGGTGGCTCTCTGTTTTTGATTTTAATTTCCCTAAGCAATAGGACCATAAGTGCAAATGCTATAGGCTGTGTTGCTTTATTTCTTACGTGTTTCAGGAAACACCATACACTTCTCCCCGGTGGCTGTTCACAATTTACATCATGCCAATCAGCATAACAAGGCTCCTTGTTTTCCATATCCTGTCCTACCTTTCTGGATTTTACACTTTTTTCAGATGGCCATTTTGCCCGATAGGGCAGTGAGATTTCATTGTAGTGCACATTTCCTTTACAGGCTTGCTTGGTTGGCCAAAACGGGCGTATGCGTTTTTTCCTGAATATATTCAGGAAAAGAGGCATACGCCTTTTTTGGCCTAGTGCATCATTGTCGACGTTGTGCCTCTTTTCCTATGCTTTCAGGGCAATTCCAGTCTACCCCCTGCAAACGTTTTCCTGAAATTCTGCCCCGCTTTCAAGTCCCCTTCGCAGGCTTACTTCAATATATTTTTGGAGGATAGCTGTCATTTATAACTCTGCAGGTTTGTGAATTACAGTGCCCCTGAGCTCCTTTCTTCAACTCGCTTTCTTGTGAGCTGGGCACAAAACCGCAGGATTGCTTCAGGCCCTAATCTTTTTCCAGCAGGGCACACTGAGCCTTTGTTGAATTCCTCTTCCTGGTGGGCAATGAGCATTACATTTGCCCGTGCAGACACCTACAGCTAGTCTCTCATTGGTTCTCCCTATTCCTGTACATCTTGCACAGAAATTGCAAGCTGTGCCAAAGAGGAGGTTAAAGGCACTGACTATCCAAGCGGGGAGAGTGTTAGTAAAGCATCTGGAATGGTGAACCCGAGGACCAGGATACGAAAACTGAGATGCATTTTAAATCGTTTCCCAATCACACGGTGGACGATACTCTGGGTTTCCCATGCATGTTTTAGCTGGAGGAAGAATCCCTTGAACCTGGAGAGTTGGGACCCATGGAATGGGTACCTTGCAGTATGACTTCAAAGGGTCTGCATTTGCTCACCGAAACTCACCAATGCTATCAGCCTGAAGTGTCCAGCCTTATGTCTCAACCAGCTCTGGGTGTAGATGTGGTCAATCCCGGTTGCATCACATGCCCTGAGTGAATTATTTAAGAATTGCTCTCTATTTCACTCTCTTTGTGTTTTGTTTTCGAAATTTATTTTGATAATGGGATTTATCGGATTTTCACTGCTGCGTTTAGGCCGCTGTACACACGCTTGATTCTCTTACGGAGACATATATATCTATGGGTTTTAAGATTCTTCCTAGTCAGGTATATTCCTAGGCGTTGAATATGTGGTGTTGGGTCCATTTCGTTGAGCAAGGAGTAGGTCTTGTCTATTACATATTTGGCTTATGGAAAGTTATCTGTGCTAATTTCAGTCTCTGGTTTTATGCAGCACCCCAACGCACCTTTCCCCATAAGCAAGCACTAGTTGGTTTTCTAAATTTGAGACCCTGTTCTGTTTTGTAATTCAGTTCATGTGTAGTCAAGTTTACATTCCGTGTATTAGTGATATCTTATGATGTTTCATTTTCTGTGTGATGTAGCTCACGTAGAATCACCGTATCTGATTACACTCACTATGCCGCTACGGGCCTGATGACACAGATTTCATTGCTGAGTGATATTGCATTGTACGTACGTGCTACAACTTCTTTATCCATTTTTTGCTTTCTGGGATATTTACCTGATACTGTAGACGAGCTTCTTGTGAACACAGCCGTCCCAAATATTGGGGTGGCTGTCTGTTTTTGATTTCAATTTCCCTAAGCAATAGGACCATAAGTGCAATTTCCATAGGCTGTGTTGCTTTGTTTCTTACGTGTTTCAGGAAACACCATACACTTCTCCAGGGTGGCTGCTTGCAATTTCCATCCTGCCAATCAGCATAACAAGCCTCCCTGTTATCCATATCCTGTCCTACCTTTCTGGATTTTACACTTTTTTCAGATGGCCCTTTTTCCCCGGGGGCAGTGAGATTTCATTGTAGTGCAGATTTCCTTTACAGGCTTGCTTGGTTGGCCAAAAAGGGCGTATGCGTTTTTTCCTGAATATATTCAGGAAAAAACGCATACGCCCTTTTTGGCCAAGTGCATCATTGTCGACGTTGTGCCTCTTTTCCCATGCTTTCAGGGCAATTCCAGTCTACCCCCTGCAATCGTTTTCCTGAAATTCTGCCCCGCTTTCAAGTCCCCTTAGCAGGCTTACTTCAATATACTTTTGGAAGATAGCTGTCATTTATAACTCTGCAGGTTTGTGAATTACAGTGCCCCTGAGCTCCTTTCTTCAACTCACTTTCTTGTGAGCTGGGCACAAAACCGCAGGATTGCTTCAGGCCCTAATTTGTTTCCAGCAGGGCACACTGAGCCTTTGTTTAATTCCTCTTCCAGGTGGGCAATGAGTGTTACATTTGCCCGTGCAGACCCCTACAGCTAGTCTCTCATTGGTTCTCCCTATTCCTGTTCATCTTGCACAGAAATTGCAAACTGTGCCAAACAGGAGGTTAAAGGCACTGACTCTCCAAGCGGGGAGAGTGTTAGTAAAGCGTCTGGAATGGTGAACCCGAGGACAAGGATACGAAAACTGAGATCCATTTCAAATCGTTTCCCAATCTCACGGTGTACCATACTCTGTGTTTCCTATGCATGTTTTAGCTGAAGGAAGAATCCCTTGAACCTGGAGAGTTGGGACCCACGGAATGGGTACCATGCAGTATGATTTCAAAGGGTCTGCATTTGCTCACCGAAACTCACCAATGCTATCAGCCTGAAGTGTCCAGCCTTATGTCTCAACCAGCTCTGGGTGTAGATGTGGTCAATCCCGGTTGCATCACATGCCCTGAGTGAATTATTTAAGAATTGCTCTCTATTTCACTCTCTTTGTGTTTTGTTTTCGAAATTTATTTTGATAATGGGATTTATCGGATTTTCACTGCTGCGTTTCGGCCGCAGTACACACGCTTGATTCTCTTATGGAGACATATATATCCATGGGTTTTAAGATTCTTCCTAGTCAGGTATATTCCTAGGCGTTTAATATGTGGTGTTGGGTCCATTTCGTTGAGCAAGGAGTAGGTCTTGTCTATTACATATTTGGCTTATGGAAAGTTATCTGTGCTAATTTCAGTCTCTGGTTTTATGCAACACCCCAAGGCACCTTTCCCCATAAGCAAGCACTAGTTGGTTTTCTAAATTTGAGACCCTGTTCTGTTTTGTAATTCAGTTCATGTGTAGTCAAGTTTATATTCCGTGTATTAGTGATATCTTATGATGTTTCTATTTCTGTGTGACGTAGTTCACGAAGAATCACCGTACCTGCGTCCACTCACTATGCCGCCAAGGGCCTGATGACACAGATTTCATTGCTGAGTGTTATTGCATTGTACGTACGTGCCACAACTTCTTTATCCATGTTTTGCTTTCTGGGATATTTACCTGATACTGTAGACGAGCTTCTTGTGAACACAGCCGTCCCAAATATTGGGGTGCCTGTCTGTTTTTTATTTTAATTTCCGTAAGCTATAGGACCATAAGTGGAAGTGCCATAGGCTGTGTTGCTTTGTTTCTTACGTGTTTCAGGAAACACCATACACTTCTCCAGGGTGGCTGCTGGCAATTTACATCCTGCCAATCAGCATAACAAGGATCCCTGTTCTCCATATCCTGTCCTACCTTTCTGGATTTTACACTTTTTTCAGATTGCCCTTTTGCCCGGGTTCAGTGAGACTTCATTGTAGTGCAGATTTCTTTACAGGCTTGCTTGGTTGGCCAAAAAAAGCGTATGCGTTTTTTCCTGAATATATTCAGGAAAAAACGCATACGCCCTTTTTGGCCAAGTGCATCATTGTCGATGTTCTGCCTGTTTTCCTATGATTTCAGGGCAATTCCAGTCTACCCTCTGCAATCGTTTTCCTGAAATTCTGTCCCGCTTTCAAGTCCCCTTCGCAGGCTTACTTCAATATATTTTTGGAGGGTAGCTGTCATTTTAACTCTAGAGGTTTGTGAATTACAGTGCCCCTGAGCTCCTTTCTTCAACTCGCTTTCTTGTGAGCTGGGCACAAAACCGCAGGATTGCTTCAGGCCCTAATCTGTTTTCAGCAGGGCACGCTGAGCCTTTGTTTAATTCCTCTTCCTGGTCGGCAATGAGCGTTACATTTGCCCGTGCAGATACCTACAGCTAGTCTCTCATTGGTTCTCCCTATTCCTCTTCATCTTGCACAGAAATTGGAAGCTGTGCCAAACAGGAGGTTAAAGGCACTGACTCTCCAAGCGGGGAGAGTGTTAGTAAAGCATCTGGAATGGTGAACCCGAGGACCAGGATACGAAAACTGAGATGCATTTTAAATCGTTTCCCAATCACACGGTGGACGATACTCTGGGTTTCCCATGCATGTTTTAGCTGGAGGAAGAATGCCTTGAACCTGGAGAGTTGGGACCCATGGAATGGGTACCATGCACTATGACTTCAAAGGGTCTGCATTTGCTCACCGAAACTCACCAATGCTATCAGCCTGAAGTGTCCAGCCTTATGTCTCAACCAGCTCTGGGTGGAGATGTGGTCAATCCCGGTTGCATCACATGCCCTGAGTGAATTATTTAAGAATTGCTCTCTATTTCACTGTCTTTGTGTTTTGTTTGCGAAATTTATTTTGATAATGGGATTTATCGGATTTTCACTGCTGCGTTTCGGCCGCTGTACACACGCTTGATTCTCTTACGGAGACATATATATCCATGGGTTTTAAGATTCTTCCTAGTCAGGTATATTCCTAGGCGTTGAATATGTGGTGTTGGGTCCATTTCGTTGAGCAAGGAGTAGGTCTTGTCTATTACATATTTGGCTTATGGAAAGTTATCTGTGCTAATTTCAGTCTCTGGTTTTATGCAGCACCCCAACGCACCTTTTCCCATAAGCAAGCACTAGTTGGTTTTCTAAATGTGAGACCCTGTTCTGTTTTGTAATTCAGTTCCTGTGTAGTCAAGTTTACATTCCGTGTATTAGTGATATCTTATGATATTTCTTTTTCTGTGTGACGTAGTTCACGTAGAATCACCGTACCTGCATCCACTCACTATGCCGCTACGGGCCTGATGACACAGATTTCATTGCTGAGTGATATTGCATTGTACGTACGTGCCACAACTTCTTTATCCATTTTTTGCTTTCTGGGATATTTACCTGATACTGTAGACGAGCTTCTTGTGAACACAGCCGTCCCAAATATTGGGGTGGCTGTCTGTTTTTGATTTTAATTTCCGTAAGCTATAGGACCATAAGTGGAAGTGCCATAGGCTGTGTTGCTTTGTTTCTTACGTGTTTCAGCAAACACCATACACTTCTCCAGGGTGGCTGCTGGCAATTTACATCCTGCCAATCAGCATAACAAGGCTCCCTGTTCTCCATATCCTGTCTTTCCTTTCTGGATTTTACACTTTTTTCAGATGGCCCTTTTGCCCGGGGGGCAGTGAGACTTCTTTGTAGTGCAGATTTCCTTTACAGGCTTGCTTGGTTGGCCAAAAAGGGCGTATGCGTTTTTTCGTGAATATATTCAGGAAAAAATGCATACGCCCTTTTTGGCCAAGTGCATCATTTTCGACGTTCTGCCTCTTTTCCTATGCTGTCACGGCAATTCCAGTCTACCCCCTGCAATCGTTTTCCTGAAATTCTGCCCCGCATTCAAGTCCCCTTCGCGGGCTTACTTCAATATACTTTTGGAAGATATCTGTCATTTATAACTCTACAGGTTTGTGAATGACAGTGCCTCTGAGCTCCTTTCTTCAACTCGCTTTCTTGTGAGCTGGGCACAAAACTACAGGATTCCTTAAGGCCCTAATCTGTTTCCAGCAGGGCACACTGAGCCTTTGTTTAATTCCTCTTCCTGGTGGGCAATGAGGGTTACATTTGCCCGTGCAGACACCTACAGCTAGTCTCTCATTGGTTCTCCCTATTCCTGTTCATCTTGCACAGAAATTGCAAGCTGTGCCAAAGAGGAGGTTAAAGGCACTGACTCTCCAAGCGGGGAGAGTGTTAGTAAAGCATCTGGAATTGTGAACCCGAGGACCAGGATACGAAAACTGAGATGCATTTTAAATCGTTTCCCAATCACATGGTGGACGATACTCTGGGTTTCCCATGCATGTTTTAGCTGGAGGAAGAATCCCTTGAACCTGGAGAGATGGGACCCATGGAATGGGTACCATGCAGTATGACTTCAAAGGGTCTGCATTTGCTCACCGAAACTCACCAATGCTATCAGCCTGAAGTGTCCAGCCTTATGTCTCAACCAGCTCTGGGTGTAGATGTGGTCAATCCCGGTTGCATCACATGCCCTTAGTGAATTATTTAAGAATTGCTCTCTATTTCACTGTCTTTGTGTTTTGTTTTCGAAATTTATTTTGATAATGGGATTTATCGGATTTTCACTGCTGCGTTTCGGCCGCTGTACACACGCTTGATTCTCTTACGGAGACATATATATCCATGGGTTTTAAGATTCTTCCTAGTCAGGTATATTCCTAGGCGTTGAATATGTGGTGTTGGGTCCATTTCGTTGAGCAAGGAGTAGGTCTTGTCTATTACATATTTGGCTTATGGAATGTTATCTGTGCTAATTTCAGTCTCTGGTTTTATGCAGCACCCCAAGGCACCTTTCCCCATAAGCAAGCACTAGTTGGTTTTCTAAATGTGAGACCCTGTTCTGTTTTGTAATTCAGTTCATGTGTAGTCAAGTTTACATTCCGTGTATTAGTGATATCTTATGATGTTTCTTTTTCTGTGTGACGTAGTTCACGTAGAATCACCGTACCTGCATCCACTCACTATGCCGCTACGGGCCTGATGACACAGATTTCATTGCTGAGTGATATTGCATTGTACGTACGTGCCACAACTTCTTTATCCATTTTTTGCTTTCTGGGATATTTACCTGATACTGTAGACGAGCTTCTTGTGAACACAGCCTTCCCAAATATTGGGGTGGCTCTCTGATTTTGATTTTAATTTCCGTAAGCTATAGGACCATAAGTGGAAGTGCCATAGGCTGTGTTGCTTTGTTTCTTACGTGTTTCTGGAAACACCATACACTTATCCAGGGTGGCTGCTGGCAATTTACATCCTGCCAATCAGCATAACAAGGCTCGCTTTTCTCCATATCCTGTCCTACCTTTCTGGATTTTACACTTTTTTCAGATGGCCCTTTTGTCCGGGGGGCAGTGAGACTTCATTGTAGTGCAGATTTCCTTTACAGGCTTGCTTGGTTGGCCAAAAAGGGCTTATGCGTTTTTTCCTGAATATATTCAGGAAAAAATGCGTACGCCCTTTTTGGCCAAGTGCAACATTGTCGACATTGTGCCTCTTTTCCTATGCTTTCAGGGCAATTCCAGTCTACCCCCTGCAATCGTTTTCCTGAATTCTGCCCCGCTTTCAAGTCCCCTTCGCAGGCTTACTTCAATATATTTTTGGAGGATAGCTGTCAATTATAACTCTGCAGGTTTGTGAATTACAGTGCCCCTGAGCTCCTTTCTTCAACTCGCTTTCTTGTGAGCTGGGCACAAAACCGCAGGATTGCTTCAGGCCCTAATCTGTTTCCAGCAGGGCACACTGAGCCTTTGTATAATTCCTCTTCCTGGTGGGCAATGAGTGTTACATTTGCCCGTGCAGACACCTACAGCTAGTCTCTCATTGGTTCTCCCTATTCCTGTTCATCTTGCACAGAAATTGCAAACTGTGCCAAACAGGAGGTTAAAGGCACTGACTCTCCAAGCGGGGAGAGTGTTAGTAAAGCGTCTGGAATGGTGAACCCGAGGACAAGGATACGAAAACTGAGATCCATTTCAAATCGTTTCCCAATCTCACGGTGTACCATACTCTGTGTTTCCTATGCATGTTTTAGCTGAAGGAAGAATCCCTTGAACCTGGAGAGTTGGGACCCATGGAATGGGTACCATGCAGTATGACTTCAAAGGGTCTGCATTTGCTCACCGAAACTCACCAATGCTATCAGCCTGAAGTGTCCAGCCTTATGTCTCAACCAGCTCTGGGTGTAGATGTGGTCAATCCCGGTTGCATCACATGCCCTGAGTGAATTATTTAAGAATTGCTCTCTATTTCACTGTCTTTGTGTTTTGTTTTCGAAATTTATTTTGATAATGGGATTTATCGGATTTTCACTGCTGCGTTTCGGCCGCTGTACACACGCTTGATTCTCTTACGGAGACATATATATCCATGGGTTTTAAGATTCTTCCTAGTCAGGTATATTCCTAGGCGTTGAATATGTGGTGTTGGGTCCATTTCGTTGAGCAAGGAGTAGGTCTTGTCTATTACATATTTGGCTTATGGAATGTTATCTGTGCTAATTTCAGTCTCTGGTTTTATGCAGCACCCCAAGGCACCTTTCTCCATAAGCAAGCACTAGTTGGTTTTCTACATTTGAGACCCTGTTCTGTTTTGTAATTCAGTTCATGTGTAGTCAAGTTTACATTCCGTGTGTTAGTGATATCTTATGATGTTTCTTTTTCTGTGTGACGTAGTTCACGTAGAATCACCGTACCTGCATCCACTCACTATGCCGCTACGGGCCTGATGACACAGATTTCATTGCTGAGTGATACTGCATTGCACGTACGTGCCACAACTTCTTTATCCATTTTTTGCTTTCTGGGATATTTACCTGATACTGTAGACGAGCTTCTTGTGAACACAGCCGTCCCAAATATTGGGGTGGTTGTCTGTTTTTGATTTTAATTTCCGTAAGCTATAGGACCATAAGTGGAAGTGCCATAGGCTGTGTTGGTTTGTTTCTTACGTGTTTCAGGAAACACCATACACTTCTCCAGGGTGGCTGCTTGCAATTTACATCTTGCCAATCAGAATAACAAGGCTCCCTGTTCTCCATATCCTGTCCTACCTTTCTGGATTTTACACTTTCTTCAGATGGCCCTTTTCCCCGGGGGAGAGTGAGACTTCATTGTAGTGCAGATTTCCTTTACAGGCTTGCTTGGTTGGCCAAAAAGGGCGTATGCGTTTTTTCCTGAATATATTCAGGAAAAAACGCATACGCCCTTTTTGGCCAAGTGCATCATTGTCGACGTTCTGCCTCTTTTCCTATGCTTTCAGGGCAATTCCAGTCTACTCCCTGCAATCGTTTTCCTGAAATTCTGCCCCGCTTTCAAGTCCCCTTCGCAGGCTTACTTCAATAAATTTTTGGAGGATAGCTATCATTTCTAACTCTGCAGGTTTGTGAATTACAGTGCCCCTGAGCTCCTTTCTTCAACTCGCTTTCTTGTGAGCTGGGCACAAAACCGCAGGATTGCTTCAGGCCCTAATCTGTTTCCGGCAGGGCATGCTGAGCCTTTGGTTAATTCCTCTTCCTGGTGGGAAATGAGCATTACATTTGCCTGTGCAGACATCTATAGCTAGTCTCTCATTGGTTCTCCCTATTCCTGTTCATCTTGCACAGAAATTGCAAGCTATGCCAAACAGGAGGTTAAAGGCACTGACTCTCCAAGCGGGGAGAGTGTTAGTAAAGCATCTGGAATGGTGAACCCGAGGACCATGATACGAAAACTGAGATGCATTTTAAATCGTTTCCCAATCACATGGTGGACGATACTCTGGGTTTCCCATGCATGTTTTAGCTGGAGGAAGAATCCCTTGAACCTGAAGAGTTGGGACCCATGGAATGGGTACCATGCAGTATGACTTCAAAGGGTCTGCATTTGCTCACCGAAACTCACCAATGCTATCAGCCTGAAGTGTCCAGCCTTATGTCTCAACCAGCTCTGGGTGTAGATGTGGTCAATCCCGGTTGCATCACATGCCCTTAGTGAATTATTTAAGAATTGCTCTCTATTTCACTGTCTTTGTGTTTTGTTTTCGAAATTTATTTTGATAATGGGATTTATCGGATTTTCACTGCTGCGTTTCGGCCGCTGTACACACGCTTGTTTCTCTTACGGAGACATATATATCCATGGGATTTAAGATTCTTCCTAGTCAGGTATATTCCTAGGCGTTGAATATGTGGTGTTGGGTCCATTTCGTTGAGCAAGGAGTAGGTCTTGTCTATTACATATTTGGCTTATGGAATGTTATCTGTGCTAATTTCAGTCTCTGGTTTTATGCAGCACCCCAAGGCACCTTTCCCCATAAGCAAGCACTAGTTGGTTTTCTAAATTTGAGACCCTGTTCTGTTTTGTAATTCAGTTCATGTGTAGTCAAGTTTACATTCCGTGTATTAGTGATATCTTATGATGTTTCTTTTTCTGTGTGACGTAGTTCACGTAGAATCACCGTACCTGCATCCACTCACTATGCCGCTACGGGCCTGATGACACAGATTTCATTGCTGAGTGTTATTGCATTGTACTTACGTGCCACAACTTCTTTATCCATTTTTTGCTTTCTGGGATATTTACCTGATACTGTAGACGAGCTTCTTGTGAACACAGCCGTCCCAAATATTGGGGTGGCTGTCTGTTTTTGATTTTAATTTCCGTAAGCTATAGGACCATAAGTGGAAATGCCATAGGCTGTGTTGCTTTGTTTCTTACGTGTTTCTGGAAACACCATACACTTATCCAGGGTGGCTGCTGGCAATTTACATCCTGCCAATCAGCATAACAAGGCTCCCTTTTCTCCATATCCTGTCCTACCTTTCTGGATTTTACACTTTTTTCAGATGGCCCTTTTGTCCGGGGGGCAGTGAGACTTCATTGTAGTGCAGATTTCCTTTACAGGCTTGCTTGGTTGGCCAAAAAGGGCGTATGCGTTTTTTCCTGAATATATTCAGGAAAAAACGCATACGCCCTTTTAGCCAAGTGCATCATTGTCGACGTTGTGCCTCTTTGCCTATGCTTTCAGGGCAATTCCAGTCTACCCCCTGCAATCGTTTTCATGAAATTCTGCCCCGTTTTCAAGTCCCCTTCACAGGCTTACTTCAATATATTTTTGGAGGATAGCTGTCATTTATAACTCTGCAGGTTTGTGAATTACAGTGCCCCTGAGCTCCTTTCTTCAACTCGCTTTCTTGTGAGCTGGGCACAAAACCGCAGGATTGCTTCAGGCCTTAATCTGTTTCCGGCAGGGCACGCTGAGCCTTTGGTTAATTCCTCTTCCTGGTGGGAAATGAGCATTACATTTGCCCGTGCAGACACCTATACCTAGTCTCTCATTGGTTCTCCCTATTCCTGTTCATATTGCACAGAAATTGCAAGCTGTGCCAAACAGGAGGTTAAAGGCACTGACTCTCCAAGCGGGGAGAGTGTTAGTAAAGCATCTGGAATGGTGAACCCGAGGACCAGAATACGAAAACTGAGATGCATTTTAAATCGTTTCCCAATCACACGGTGGACGATACTCTGGGTTTCCCATGCATGTTTTAGCTTGAGGAAGAATCCCATGAACCTGGAGAGTTGGGACCCATGGAATGTGTACCATGCAGTATGACTTCAAAGGGTCTGCATTTGCTCACCGAAACTCACCAATGCTATCAGCCTGAAGTGTCCAGCCTTATGTCTCCACCAGCTCTGAATGTAGTTGTGGTAAATCCCGGTTGCATCACATGCCCTGAATGAATTATTTAAGAATTGGTCTCTATTTCACTGTCTTTGTGTTTTGTTTTTGAAATTTATTTTGATAATGGGATTTATCGGATTTTCACTGCTGCGTTTATGCCGCTGTACACATGCTTGATTCTCTTACGGAGACATATAAATCCATGCGTTTTAAGATTCTTCCTAGTCAGGTATATTCCTAGGCGTTGAATATGTGGTGTTGAGTCCATTTCGTTGAGCAAGGAGTAGGTCTTGTCTATTACATATTTTGTTTATGGAATGTTATCTGTGCTAATTTCAGTCTCTGGTTTTATGCAGCACCCCAACGCACCTTTCCCCATAAGCAAGCACTAGTTGGTTTTCTAAATTTGAGACCCTGTTCTGTTTTGTAATTCAGTTCATGTGTAGTCAAGTTTACATTCCGTGTATTAGTGATATCTTATGATGTTTCTTTTTCTGTGTGACGTAGTTCACGTAGAATCACCGTACCTGCATCCACTCACTATGCCGCTACGGGCCTGATGACACAGATTTCATTGCTGAGTGATATTGCATTGCACATACGTGCCACAACTTCTTTATCCATTTTTTGCTTTCTGAGATATTTAACTGGTACTGTAGACGAGCTTCTTGTGAACTCAGCCGTCCCAAATATTGGGGTGGCTGTCTGTGTTTGATTTTAATTTCCGTAAGCTATAGGACCATAAGTGGAATTGCCATAGGCTGTGTTGCTTTGTTTCTTACATGTTTCAGGAAACACCATACACTTCTCCAGGGTGGCTGCTCACAATTTACATCCTGCCAATCAGCATAACAAGGCTCCCTGTTCTCCATATCCTGTCCTACCTTTCTGGCTTTTACACTTTTTTCAGATGGCCCTTTTGCCCGGGGGAGAGTGAGACTTCATTGTAGTGCAGATTTCCTTTACAGGCTTGCTTGGTTGGCCAAAAAGGGCGTATGCGTTTTTTCCTGAATATATTCAGGAAAAAACGCATACGCCCTTTTTGGCCAAGTGCATCATTGTCGACGTTGTGCCTCTTTTCCTATGCTTTCAGGGCAGTTCCATTCTACCCCCTGCAATCGTTTTCCTGAAATTCTGCCCCGCTTTCAAGTCCCCTTCGCAGGCTTACTTCAATATATTTTTGGAGGATAGCTGTCATTTATAACTGCAGGTTTGTGAATTACAGTGCCCCTGAGCTCCTTTCTTCAACTCGCTTTCTTGTGAGCTGGGCACAAAACCGCAGGATTGCTT
The DNA here is from genome assembly GCF_963924675.1 of Phocoena phocoena. NCBI lineage: Eukaryota > Metazoa > Chordata > Mammalia > Artiodactyla > Phocoenidae > Phocoena > Phocoena phocoena. The sequence goes on along the minus strand of NW_027077693.1, from coordinate 292,619 downwards.
CAGGCCCTAATCTGTTTCCAGCCGGGCACACTGAGCCTTTGTTTAATTCCTCTTCCTGGTGGGCAATGAGCGTTACATTTGCCCGTGCAGACACCTACAGCTAGTCTCTCATTGGTTCTCCCTATTCCTGTTCATCTTGCACAGAAATTGCAAGCTGTGCCAAACAGGAGGTTAAAGGCACTGACTCTCCAAGCGGGGAGAGTGTTAGTAAAGCATCTGGAATGGTGAACCCGAGGACCAGGATACGAAAACTGAGATGCATTTTAAATCGTTTCCCAATCACACGGTGGACGATACTCTGGGTTTCCCATGCATGTTTTAGCTGGAGGAAGAATCCCTTGAACCTGGAGAGTTGGGACCCATGGAATGGGTACCATGCAGTATGACTTCAAAGGGTCTGCATTTGCTCACCGAAACTCACCAATGCTATCAGCCTGAAGTGTCCAGCCTTATGTCTCAACCAGCTCTGGGTGTAGATGTGGTCAATCCCGGTGGCATCACATGCCCTCAGTGAATTATTTAAGAATTGCTCTCTATTTCACTGTCTTTGTGTTTTGTTTTCGAAATTTATTTTGATAATGGGATTTATCGGATTTTCAATGCTGCGTTTCGGCCGCTGTACACACGCTTGATTCTCTTACGGAGACATATATATCCATGGGTTTTAAGATTCTTCCTTGTCAGTTATATTACTAGGCGTTGAATATGTGGTGTTGAGTCCATTTGGTTGAGCAAGGAGTAGGTCTTGTCTATTACATATTTGGCTTATGGAAAGTTATCTGTGCTAATTTCAGTCTCTGGTTTTATGCAGCACCCCAAGGCACCTTTCCCCATAAGCAAGCACTAGATGTTTTTCTAAATTTCAGACCCTGTTCTGTTTTGTAATTCAGTTCATGTGTAGTCAAGTTTACATTCCCTGTATTAGTGATATCATATGATGTTTCTTTTTCTGTGTGACGTAGTTCACGTAGAATCACCGTACCTGCATCCACTCACTATGCACTACGGGCCTGATGACACAGATTTCATTGCTGAGTGATACTGCATTGCACGTACGTGCCACAACTTCTTTATCCATTTTTTGCTTTCTGGGATATTTACCTGATACTGTAGACGAGCTTCTTGTGAACACAGCCGTCCCAAATATTGGGGTGGCTGTCTGTGTTTGATTTTAATTTCCGTAAGCTATAGGACCATAAGTGGAATTGCCATAGGCTGTGTTGCTTTGTTTCTTACGTGTTTCAGGAAACACCATACACTTCTCCAGGGTGGCTGCTCACAATTTACATCCTGCCAATCAGCATAACAAGGCTCCCTGTTCTCCATATCCTGTCCTACCTTTCTGGCTTTTACACTTTTTTCAGATGGCCCTTTTGCCCGGGGGAGAGTGAGACTTCATTGTAGTGCAGATTTCCTTTACAGGCTTGCTTGGTTGGCCAAAAAGGGCGTATGCGTTTTTTCCTGAATATATTCAGGAAAAAACGCATACGCCCTTTTTGGCCAAGTGCATCATTGTCGACGTTGTGCCTCTTTCCCTATGCTTTCAGGGCAATTCCATTCTACCCCCTGCAATCGTTTTCCTGAAATTCTGCCCCGCTTTCAAGTCCCCTTCGCAGGCTTACTTCAATATATTTTTGGAGGATAGCTGTCATTTATAACTGCAGGTTTGTGAATTACAGTGCCCCTGAGCTCCTTTCTTCAACTCGCTTTCTTGTGAGCTGGGCACAAAACCGCAGGATTGCTTCAGGCCCTAATCTGTTTTCAGCAGGGCACACTGAGCCTTTGTTTAATTCCTCTTCCTGGTGGGCAATGAGCGTTACATTTGCCCGTGCAGACACCTACAGCTAGTCTCTCATTGGTTCTCCCTATTCCTGTTCATCTTGCACAGAAATTGCAAGCTGTGCCAAACAGGAGGTTAAAGGCACTGACTCTACAAGCGGGGAGAGTGTTAGTAAAGCATCTGGAATGGTGAACCCGAGGACCAGGATACGAAAACTGAGATGCATTTTAAATCGTTTCCCAATCACACGGTGGACGATACTCTGGGTTTCCCATGCATGTTTTAGCTGGAGGAAGAATCCCTTGAACCTGGAGAGTTGGGACCCATGGAATGGGTACCATGCAGTATGACTTCAAAGGGTCTGCATTTGCTCACCGAAACTCACCAATGCTATCAGCCTGAAGTGTCCAGCCTTATGTCTCAACCAGCTCTGGGTGTAGATGTGGTCAATCCCGGTTGCATCACATGCCCTGAGTGAATTATTTAAGAATTGCTCTCTATTTCACTGTCTTTGTGTTTTGTTTTTGAAATTTATTTTGATAATGGGATTTATCGGATTTTCACTGCTGCGTTTATGCCGCTGTACACACGCTTGATTCTCTTACGGAGACATATAAATCCATGGGTTTTAAGATTCTTCCTAGTCAGGTATATTCCTAGGCGTTGAATATGTGGTGTTGAGTCCATTTCGTTGAGCAAGGAGTAGGTCTTGTCTATTACATATTTGGTTTATGGAATGTTATCTGTGCTAATTTCAGTCTCTCGTTTTATGCAGCACCCCAACGCACCTTTCCCCATAAGCAAGCGCTAGTTGGTTTTCTAAATTTGAGACCCTGTTCTGTTTTGTAATTCAGTTCATGTGTAGTCAAGTTTACATTCCGTGTATTAGTGATATCTTATGATGTTTCTTTTTCTGTGTGACGTAGTTCACGTAGAATCACCGTACCTGCATCCACTCACTATGTCGCTATGGGCTTGATGACACAGATTTCATTGCTGAGTGATATTGCTTTGGACATACGTGCCACAACTTCTTTATCCATTTTTTGCTTTCTGGGATATTTACCTAGTACTGTAGACGAGCTTCTTGGGAACACAGCCGTTCCAAACATTGGGGTGGCTGTCAGTTTTTGATTTTAATTTCCGTAATCTTTGGGACCATAAGTGGAAGTGCCATAGGCTGTGTTGCTTTGTTTCTTATGGGTTTCAGGAAACACCATACACTTCTCCAGGGTGGCTGTTGGCAATTTACATCCTGCCAATCAGCATAACAAGGCTCCCTGTTCTCCATATCCTGTCCTACCTTTCTGGATTTTACACTTTTTTCAGATGGCCCTTTTGCCCAGTGGGCAGTTAGACTTCATTGTAGTGCAGATTTCCTTTACAGGCTTGCTTGGTTTGCGAAAAAGGGCGTATGCGTTTTTTCCTGAATATATTCAGGAAAAAATGCATACGCACTTTTTGGCCAAGTGCACCATTGTCGACGTTCTGCCTCTTTTCCTATGCTTTCTGGGCAATTCCAGTCTACCCCCTGCAATCGTTTTCCTGAAATTCTGCCCCGCTTTCAAGTCCCCTTCGCAGGCTTACTTCAATATATTTCTGGAGGATAGCTGTCATTTACAACTCTGCAGGTTTGTGAATTACAGTGCCCCTGAGCTCCTTTCTTCAACTCGCTTTCTTGTGAGCTGGGCACAAAACCGCAGGATTGCTTCAGGCCCTAATCTGCTTCCGGCCGGGCACGCTGAGCCTTTGGTTAATTCCTCTTCCTGGTGGGAAATGAGCCTTACATTTGCCCGTGCAGACACCTATAGCTAGTCTCTCATTGGTTCTCCCTATTCCTGTTCATCTTGCGCAGAAATTGCAAGCTGTGCCAAACAGGAGGTTAAAGGCAGTGACTCTCCAAGCGGGGAGAGTGTTAGTAAACCGTCTGGAATGCTGAACCCGAGGACCAGGATACGAAAACTGAGATGCATTTTAAATCGTTTCCTAATCACACGGTGGACCATACTCGGCGTTTCCCACGCATGTTTTAGCTGAAGAAAGAATCCCTTGAACCTGGAGAGTTGGGACCCTTGGAATGGGTACCATGCAGTATGACTTCAAAGGATCTGCATTTGTTCACCGAAACTCACCAATGCTATCAGCCTGAAGTGTCCAGCCTTATGTCTCAACCAGCTCTGGGTGTAGATGTGGTAAATCCAGGTTGCATCACATGCCCTGAGTGAATTATTTAAGAATTGCTACCTATTTCACTGTCATTGTGTTTTGTTTTTGAAATTTATTTTAATAATGGGATATATCGGATTTTCACTGCTTCGTTTATGCCGCTGTACACGCACTTGATTCTCTTACGGAGACATATAAGTCCATGGGTTTTAAGATTCTTACTAATCCGGTATATTCTTAGGCATTGAATATGGCGTGTTGAGTCCATTTCGTTGAGCAAGGAGTAGGTCTTGACTATTACATATTTGACTTATGGAATGGTATCTGTGCTAATTTCAATCTCTGGTTTTATGCAGCACCCCAACTCACCTTTCCCCTTAAGGAAGCATAAGTTGGTTTTCTTAATTTGAAACCCTCTTCTCTTTTGTAATTCAGTTCATGTGTAGCCATGTTAACATTCCATATATTAGTGATATCTTATGTCTTTTTCTTTTTGAATTATGTGACTTCGAATGATCACACGTAACTCCTCTGGAGTTGTTATAACTGGCCGTATTTCATTGATTTCCAGGCTGAGTAATATTCCACTCTACATAAGCACCACATCTCTGTCCGTTTTTTCTCTGCAGATACATTTAAGTTATATCCTAGTCGAGGATCTTTTAAACAGAGAGGTGGTAAACATTGGGGTGCCTGTGTCCTCTCGATTTTTGTTTTTCCCAAGATATACGTCCATGAGTGCAAGTGCCCTGTGCTCGGTAGCTCATTTTTTAGATGTTTTAGTAAACACAATAGACTTATCCAGAGTGACCGTTGGCAATATACATTTCCACTATAAGACTCACAGGGCTCCCTTTTCTCCTTGCCCTGTCCTGCATTTCTGGTGTTTACACTTTATGAGGACGGTTCTTCTGACTGATGCAAAGTGATATGTTTTGTAGTATTGATTTCCAGTGCCCACCTGTTTGGTTGGCTAAAAAAGTGTATGCCCTTTTCTTGAATATATACAGAAAAAGACGCATACACCCTTTTTGGCCAACTGCAATGTTGGCAATGTTCAGCCCCTTTTCTTGTGCTTAATGGCGAGTCCTTTCTACCTCTTCCAATCCCTTTCCTGCCATTCTCCGTTGCTTACAAGTCCTTTTCTCTGACTTTCCTCAAGACATTTTTCAGTGATAGATATTTTCAATTCTGCAGTTTCGTGAATTTTAGTGCCCCTGAGTTCCATTTTCCAACTTGTGTTTATGGGAACTGGCCACAAAGCATCAGGATTCCTCAAGCCCTATTCTGTTTCCATGGGCAACCCTAGCCTTTGGTCAATTCGTCTTCCTGATTGGAAATTAGAGTGGCATGTGCCTGTCCGAACACCTAGGACTTGTTTCTCATTGTTCCTCCTCCTTCTGCTTCATCCTCTGGACAAATTCCAAACTGTATGCAACAGGATGTTGACAGTGCTGACATCTCCAAGTGGGGAGACTGTTAGTAAAGACGCTGGAGTGGTGAAGCCTAGCACCAAGAGATGAGGAGATGAGATGCCTTTTCCAAACTTTTCCCGATCAGACGGTATACCATCCTCTGGGTGTGACAGGCATGTTTTAGGTGTAGGAAGGGTCCCATTCATGTGAGGAGAACACCAGGGGATTTTCAATTTCAGTGTCTCTCCGCAACCCAAACTGGGGAATTTTTTAAGCTACGGCTACACATATGTTCATCAAGGGCCATGGGAAGTAGGCAGAGTCCAAACTTTAGATGATTGAAGTCTTCAGGGTCAGAAGCACTCACCACTGTCTTCCCTTAGATTCCATTTTTACTGTCATTGATGGATGATGTCAATAAAAATATCTATTCGTTTTCAGATCATTTCCCCTTATAGGTTATTGCAAAATATTGAGTGTAGTTCCCTGTGCTATACAGTAGTTCCTTGCTGATGATTTCATACATAGCAGTGTGTATGTGTTAATCCCAAACTGTTAATTTATCCCTCCTCCTACCATTTCCCTTTGGTAATAATAAATTATAAGATTTTATGCTTCTCAGAAATGGGGGAGCTGAAAGAGAGGTATCATTTTCAATGCAAAAGCATTTAAAACAAGATTGAAGCTTTAACCAAGATTATTAGATGTACATCCTTGGAAAGAAATCACTTTGTTTCTCTAATATTGACCTGACAAAGAAGACAAACCTTTTCACTGAACTTGCTTATAAGAAAGTGATGGAAATATCAAATGGAAGTGTTAGAAACATCTTATTTTACCCGAGCCTTATACACTGTTCTATGTTAATTACAGTTTGGCTCACACATCTGTTCATTGAAGTTACAATGTTCTCAATTTCTGTTACTGATCCTCCAGAGTGGACGCCAACAAGTGTCCCCCTGCCCAGTGTCATTGGAGCCAATAGATCGAGACTGAGTTTGGTTCAAAAGCAAAGGAAACTTTATATTTTGATCAGAGAATGGAGAGGTGCTACCCTGTGGGCTGTGGGCTGGGCTGCTGTGTAGAGATCCTGTCAGAGTCACTGGGAGGGAGGGGGCTGAGCTCTCGAGGACCTGGTTGGCTGCAGCTCAGGCTCTATGTCACGGAGTCTGAACTGGGCCCCAGGAGCTGAAGTGTCATCGAGCCACTCTGCTCTAGGAAATCTGGTCTGAAGTGCCGGGTGTGGAACCTCTGTATGCGGGACACTAGGAGCACCTGAAATTAGACAAAGCACAAAGGATAAAAATGGTTAGACTTTATTTTATTGCCCAGATTCTATTTTTATCTCCCAGGCATTTTTAAGGGGCTTTGCCTGGGACAAACTTCTCTTCTGCCTTTTGTCCCTTTCCTCATTCTTGGAGTGCTGCGGGTGCAGACCCTTCTGCTGTAACTGCTGAGTGCTGAGTTAGGAGGCTTCATACCCGTGGGCGAGGGTCAGAACTTCTCCCCAGCAGCCTCCAGGTGACGTTGATTGTCCCCAGGCCTCCTGCCTCCCTGCTCGTCCGCCTGAGCACCAGTATTGGAAGTGTTATAGATTCTAATGACCTTTAAGGGTCCAGAAAGGAGATGTGCAGTGGCGCTGTGAGGTCCAGTTTCACTCCGCACCACATTTGTTCGGCCACCTTAGGCTGACCGTTTCTGCCAGCCTAGATGCTCTGACTGACCGTTTCTGCCAGCCTAGATGCTCTGACCAACAGTCTGCGCTTTCTTCCATTAGGCCCCTGAATTAACGTAAAAACAGCACCAGGTGTCAGGATCCTGCCCGCTCCGCTCCCAGACAGTCCAGGGTCAGTGGTGATGAAGGATCATGATGGTCACTGAGTCAAGAGCCTTTGGAAGTAAACAGGAGTCCAGCCGGTCTTATTGGCCACCATCATCAGGGTGTCTGTAGGCTTTTCTATGGTGACAGCATGATATACGGTTCCCCCGCCAAGATTATTAGCTCCCCTCTGGGTACAGTAAGTACTGCAAGCAGTAGTCTACTCTTTTGGGACACACTCTTGTTGTTTTATGAGAGAAACTCCAGGTCAAGTGATGGTCACACGGGTCGTCATGGTGCCCCGTTGCCCCCGGTTATCTCTCTGGAGGTTGGAGTTGGAGGGCCTCCTCAATCGAGGTCAGTGTGCCCACGGAGCAAACCCTGCAACTTCAGGGCATGGTTGGGGGTTAGGATCACCACGTGGGGTCCGTTTCCCTTAGAAGGGAGGTGGCCTTTTGGGCTGCTGATTTCCAGGTTTTCAGATACCACCAGTATCTTGGCCAGATGTGGCGGTGGGCCAAGCCCCTTGGTGACCATAGTTTATCCTACCTGGATGGCATTCTTGCATTGTTCCATTTCAAGTGGTCCCAGTTTTTGCACTAATACTCCAATGGCGATTCACCTTTCACCAGGAATGTAAAGGTCAAAGGGTTTAGCTAAATTAGGGAGTTCCAGGGCAAGGGTCTGAATTGACTGCTCTTTCCATTCTTGAAAGGCCACTTCTGGATTCTATTCAAAAGGATCATCATCTTTTCCTTTCAGTGTTTCATATAGAGGCCCAGCTAGTAGACTGTAGTTAGGGATCCAGAGGCAGGAAACCCTGGCTTCCCCAGGAACCCCTAAGCTGTCTTCTAGTTTCAGAAAGGGGTAAGGCTGTAAATTGTTTCTTCCCTTTCCTGGGATGGGCTTCTCCGACCTTCTGTGAGAATGAAGCCCAGGCAGGTCACCGTAGTCTGTGATACTTGAGCTTTTTCGTGGACAACTTCTATCCTTTATTGGCTTGGTAGTTCTGAGGCCTCCTTAGTAGGGCTGGCGATCAGAATGTCGTCTGAATATTGAAGGAGTGTTTCCTTTTCCAGAGGTAGAACTTTTAGGTCTTTAGCTGAGCTTTCCCCAAAGATGGTGTGGGAATTTTTGAACCCTTGGGGCAAGACAGCCTGGAAGTATTGTTTTAGTTGTATGTTGAGTCCTGTCACTCACAAGCCAAAATTTCTTGTGACTCTGGGACTAATGGAATACAAAAGAAGGCATCAGTGAAGACTAATACAGAATACCAAGTCCTGGTGGTTGGTAGAATGACCAGCAGGGTGTAGGATTTAGGAACTACTGGAGGTATATCCTCAGTGGCTTCACTGACTGTCCTGACATCCTTTACCAGGACTCCAGCAGCCCATGGGGCTCTCGAGGTCAGGCCAATCCCAGGATATGGAGCTCACCTGGGCAGGTACCCTACCCCCACCCCAGCCCACGGGGCTCTCGTGTTCAGGCCCCTCCCAGGATATGGGATTCCCTGGGCAGGTCCTCTGCAGTCCATGGGGCTCCCGTGGTCAGGCCCCTCTCAGGATACAGAGCTACCCTTGCAGGTACCTTGGCAGGGCTGGGCACACAGGAACCGTGCACATAGCCCTCATTGCAGAGCACTCCCAGCTCACCTGTCGCTCAGATCTGACACAGAGCACCTCAGAGCAGGACTTGAACTAACAAACAGCAGCTCTGACAGGTCTGTGACCCTGGGCATCACTCTGTGCGGCCTCCTCCACCTGGTCTTCCAGAGACTTCCACTGCACCCGGGGCACCAGGCCTCTGTCTCCAACCACCACCCACCCCTCCTCTCCCTGACTCCTGGGTTCCTCTCATTAGGAGAGGGTTTTCTTGAAGTTGTCTCCCACTCATGGGCCAGATAATATAATTAGAAAACAAGCCAGAGCTGCAGCCCCTTGTCTATCCTGACTCTCAGGAGCCCACACCTGTTCCTTGGACCTGGCCAATTCAGCAAGTTCCATTTTCAGCAACTGTGAGCCCCTGAGGGGTGATTATTGGCTGGCTTGGGAAGCCTGACCGTGCCGGCCAGCCCTCCCCAGGTGTGCCTGGGTTGAGATCAATATAAACACCGCTCCAGGCAGCAAGAGCCCCTGCAGCTGTGCCTGACGCCATTTTCTCTGCCCTGTCAGCAGTCTCGGGGCTGGGCTGGTGGGAGGGAGTGAGAGGCCACGGCTTTGTTGGTGTCCCAGTGTGAGTGGGGCTCTGCTGGACTTTCTGCAGCAGTTGCCAAGATGCTACCTGCTAAAGAAGAGGATGTGTCACCCACACCTGCCGCTGGAATTTCTCCCTGGGCACAGGTGAGGAAGGAAGAAAGCAGTGGGGGCCGGGACAGCAGGGGTATCTCAGGCAGGGAAATGGAGAGCTTCCAGAAGAGCACCCAGGGCCAGGACCCTCCTGGCTGGCCTGCAGGCACCAAGTCGGCTGGCATGCTGTCCCTCATGTGGCTCCATGGCCCTTCCTCTAGGTTTTCAAGTCCTTGTACATATTCAGGTGTTTAGCCTTGGAAGGGTGGGAACATTTCAGCAGCAGCTGGCCTGGGGCTCGGCCCACGTTTACTCACAGATACCTCGGCACGGTCCCCCAGCTTTGCAGTGAGGACGCTTGTTGCGAGGAGCATGCTGGCTGAGTGGGAGATGATTCCCCACCACTGACCAACTTCAGAATTGTTTGCAATTGGAGCAAGTGCCCTGAAACGGTTTTCCTCTGTGTAACTGGTGGGTTCTGTTCTTTTTTATCTTTTTTTCGTTTTTGGTTCAAGGTAGATTTTATTCCTCTTTTGTGTATTTACAGATATAAGCATGGAAATAATTTATTCATATAAATACATGTATGTGAAGGGAAGAATATTTTTTCTGTTTTACTTTTTTTAATTTTATTTTTTTATTTTGAATTTAATTTTATATTTTTATACAGCAGGTTGTTTTTGGTTATCTACTTTATACATATAAATGTATACATACCAATCCCAATATCTCAACTCCTCCCACCACCATCCCCAACAGCTTTCCCCCCTTGTTGTCCATACGTTTGTTGTATACATGTATTGCTCTATTTCTGCCTTGCAAAACGGTTCATCTGTACAATTTTTCTAGGTTCCACATATATGCATTAATATACAAGATTTGTTTTTCTCTTTCTGACTTACTTCACTCTGTATGACAGTCTCTAGATCCATCAACGTCTCTACAAATGTCCCAATTTCATTCCTTTTTATGGCTTAGTAATATTCCATTTTATATATGTACCACATCTTTATGCATTCGTCTGTCTGTGGGCATTTAGGTTGCTTCCATTTCCTGGATAGTGTAAATAGTGATGCAATGAACATTGTGGTGAATGTCTCTTTTTGATTTATGGTTTTGTCTGGGTATATGCCCAGTAGAGAGATTGCTGTATCATATGGTAATTCTATTCTTAGTTTTATAAGAAACTCCATAATGTTCTCCACAGTGACTGTATCAATTTATGTTCCCAACAATAGTGGAAGAGGATTCCTTATCTCCACACCGTTTCCAGCATTTGTTGTTTGTAGATTTTCTGGTGATGCCCATTCTAATAGGTGTGAGGTGATACACCATGGATGAGTCTATTTCGTTGAGCAAAGAGTAGGTCTTGTTTATTACGTATTTGGCTTATGGAATGGTATGTGTGCTAATTTCAATCTGTTTTTATACAGCAGCCCAACTCAACTTTCCCCTTAAGCAAGCATAAGGTTTTTATCTAAATGTGAGACTCTGTTCGGTTTTGTAATTCAGTTTATGTGTAGCCAAGTTTACACTCCCTCTATTAGTGATATCTTATGATAATTATCTTTCTTTGTGTGACATATTTCTCTTAGAATCATCATAATTAAATCCACTCAATTTGCTGCTACAGGCCTGATGACATTGATTTCACTGCTGAGTGATATTCCGTTGTACGTAAGTAGCACAACTTCTTTATCCATTTTTTTCTTTCTGGGATATTTAATTTGTACTGGACTCGAGGTTCTTGTAAACACAGCAGCCCTAAATTTTGTGTTGGCTGTGTCTTGTTGATTTTAATTTTCCTAAGCTATAGGGCCAAAAGTGGAAGTGCCCTAGGCTCTGTAGCTTTGTTTTTTAGATGTTTCAGGATACACCATGAACATCTCCGGAGTGTCTGTTGGCAATTTACATCCCGCCCATCAGCATAACACGGCTCCCTGTTCTCCATGGCCTGTCCTGTGTTTCTGGTTTTTACACTTTATTCAGATGGCCTTTTTGACGAATGGGAAATGTGACTTCATTGTAGTGTGGATTTCCATTGCTGGAGTGCTTGGTTGGCCAAAATGTTCATATGCGTTTTTTCCTGAATATATTCAGGAAAATTGTATACGCACTTTTTGTCCATGTGCATCACTGTCAAAGATCTGCCGCTTTTCATATGCTTTAAATGCAATTCCAATCTACCTCTTGAAATATGATTCCTGCAATTCTGCCTCGTTTTCAAGTCCTCTTTGCAGACTTACTTCGATATATTTTTGCCAATAGCTGTCATTTATCTCTGCAGGTTTGTGAATTACAGTGCCCCTGAGCTCCTTTCTTAACTCGCTTCCTTGTAAGCTGGCCACAAAACTGCAGGTTTGCTTCAGGCCGTAATCAGGGTCCGGCACGGCACTCTGAGCCTTTGGTTAATTCCTCTTCCTGGTGGGAAATTAGAGTTAAATGTGCCCCTCCAGATACCTGCCTCACTCCCAGCCACATGGTGATGTATGTCCTCAGGTTTGAGGCCATATGTGATGGGTTCCTCATCTTTTGATGATGTGGCCCCACTGGTGTGTGGACACTCCTGCCTGGTTCCCATCCCCTTGGTGATGTGGGCCCTCTGGTGAGACTCTGATCCTGGTTGGGTTCCTCACACATCCGTGAGGTGAGCCCTCTTCTCTGAGGTCACTCCTGCCTGGCTGGCACAACCCGCCTTGCTGACTTCGGCACCCTGGTGGCAGTTGGAGCCTGCTGGGAGCCTCCTTCCCGCGGTGATGAGGCCCTCTGGCGTCAGACCCTAATGGCGGGGTTCCCACATTTTCTGATACGTGCTAAGTGGTACGAGGGCACTCCTGCCAGGTTCCCATCCTCATGAGCGTGTGGGCCTTCTGTTCTGAGGTCCTAACGGCTGGGTTGCTCACACTTTCATGATGTGGGCCCTCTGCTGTGAGGTCAATCCTGCCTGGCTGGCGCACGTCACCTTGGCGACGTGGACCCTCTGGTGGCAGTTGGAGCGTGCTGGGGCCTCCTCCCCTCAGTGATGAGGGCCTTCTGGTGTCAGGCCCTAAGTGCTGGGCTCCACACATTTTCTGATGTGTGCCCAGTGGTGCGAGTCACTCCTGCCAGGTTCCCATCCCCATGGGCATGTGGGACTTCTGTTCTGTGGTCCCAACTGCTGGGTTGCTCACAGTTTCATGATGTGGGCCCTTTGCTGTGTGTTCACTCTGGCCTGTATCCCATAGTGTCAGTGCTCTGGGCCTCCAGCTTGGAGTTTCCAACTTCTCGATTCCTCACCTTTTTTATTCTATGGGCCCTCGGTTGTGCGTCTCCTCCTGCATGCCTCACTCCCAGCCCCTTCGTGATGTGTGTCCCCTTGTTTGAGGCCACATGTGCTGTGTTCCTCACCTTTCTATAATGTGGCCACACTGGTGTGAGGACACTCTTGCCTGGTTCCCATTCCCTTGGTGATGTTGGCCCCACTGCTGTTAGGACAGTCTTGCCTGGTTCCCATCACCTTGGTGATGTTGGCCCTCTGGTGAGAGTCTGATCCTGGTTAGGTTCCTCACCCTTCTGTGAGGTGGGCCCTCTGCTCTGAGGTCACTCCTGCCTGGCTGGCACACCCCGCCTTGGCAACGTCGGCCATATGGTGGCAGTTGGAGCCTGCTGGGAGCCTCCTCCCCTCGGTGATGAGGGCCCTCTGGCCTCAGGCCCTAACTGCTGGGTTCCCACATTTTCTGATTCGTGCTAAGTGGTGCAAGGACACTCCTGCCAGGTTCCCATCCCCATGGGGATGTGAGCCTTCTGCTCTGAGGTCCCAATGGCTGTGTTGCTCACAGTTTCATGATGAGGGCCCTCTGGTGTGAGTTCACTCCTGCCTAGATCCCATAGCCTCGCTGCTCCTGGTTGCCTGCCGGAGGTTCCAACTGTGGGATTCCTCACCTTTTTTATTCTATGGTCCCTCTGTTTTGAGGATCCTCTGGCCTGCCTCACTCCCAGCCCCTTGGTGATGTGTGTCCTCAGGTTTGAGGCCACGTGTGCTGGGTCCCTCAAATTATGGTGATGTAGCCCCACTGGTGTGAGGACACTCCTGCCTGGTTCCCATTCCCTTGGTGATGTTGGCCCTCTGGTGACAGTCTGATCCTTGTTGGGTTCCTCACACTTCTGTGAGGTGGGCTTTCTGCTCTGAGGTCACTCCTGCCTGGTTGGCACACCCCTCCTTGGTGACATCGGCCTTATGGTGGCAGTTGGAGCCTGCTGGGAGCCTCCTCCCCTCGGTGATGAGGGTCCTCTGGCCTCAGGTCCTAACTGCTGGGTTCCCACATTTTCTGATTCGTGGAAGTGCGCCGAGGACACTCCTGTCAGGTTCCCATCCCCATAGGGATGTGGGCCTTCTGCTCTGAGGTCCCATCCGCTGGGTTGCTCACAGTTTCATGATGTGGGACCTCTGCTGTGAGTTTGCTGTGGCCTGGATCCCATAGACTCTGTGCTCTGGGCGGCCTACTGGCCGGTTCCAACTGCTGGATTCCTCACAACTTTTATTCTGTGGGCTCTGTTTTGTGAGGATACTCCTGCTTGCCTCACTCCTAGCCCCTTGGAGATGTGGGTCCCCTGTTTTAGGCCACATGTTCTGGGTTCCTCACCTTTCTATAATGTGGCCACACTGGTGTGAGGACCCTCCTGCCTGGTTCCGATCCCCTTGGTGATGTGGGCCCTCTGGTGAGAGTCTTATCCTGGCTGGTTTCCTCACCCTTCTGTGAGGTAGGCCCTCTGCGGTGAGGTCACTCCTGCCTGGCTGGCACACATCACCTTGGTGACGTGGGCCCTCAGTTGGGAGTTGGTGTCTGCTGCGAGTCTCCGTCCCTCGGTAATGAGGGCCCTCTTGCGTCAGACCCTAACTCCTGGGCTCCCAAAATTTGCAGATGTGCGACCTGTGGTGCGAGTACACTCCTGTCAGGTTCCCAACCCCATGGGAATTTGGGCCTTCTGCTCTGAGGTCCCAACGGCTGGGGTGCTCACAGTTTCATGATGAGGGCCCTCTGATGTGCGTTCATTCCGGCCTAGATCCCATAGGCTTGCTGCTCCTGGGCGCCTGCTGGGAGGTTCCAACTGCGGGATTCCTCACCTTTTTATTCTATGGGCCCTCTGTTTTGAGGCTCCTCCTGCCTGCCTCAATCCCAGCCCCGTTGTGATGTGTGTCCTCTGGTGTGAGGCCACGTGTGCTGGGTCCCTCACCTTTCGATGATGTGGCCCCAATGGTGTGAGGACACTCGTGCCTGTTTCCCAGCCCCTTGGTGATGTGGCCCCTCTGGTGAGAGTCTGATCCTGGCTGGGTTCATTACCGTTCTGTGAGGTGGGCCCTGTGCTCTGAGGTAACTCCTGCCTGGCTTGCTCCCATTGCCTTGGTGACGTCGGCCCTCTGGTGGCAGTTGGATCCTTTTGGAGACTCCTGTCCTCGGTGATGAGGTCCCTCTGGCGTCAGGCTCTAACTGCTGGGCTCCCCAGGTTTTCTGATGTGAGCCCAGTGATGCCAGGACACTCGTGAAATGAACCCATCCCCATGGCGATATGGGCCTTCTGCTCTGAGGTTCCAACGACTGGGTTGCTCACAGTTTCCTGATGTTAGCTCTCTGGTGTCAGTTCACTCATTCCTAGATCCCATAGCCTCTGTACTCTGGGCCGCCTGCTGGGAAGTTCCAACTGCTGGGTTCCTCACCTTTTTTATTCTTTGGGCCCTGTGTTGGGAGGCTCCTCCTGCCTGTGTCACTCCCAGCCCCTTGGTGATGTAGGTCCTCTGGTTTGTGGCCACATGTGCCAGTTTCCTCATCTTTTAGTGATGTGGTCTCACTGGTGTGAGGACACTCGTGCCTGGTTCCCGTCCCCTTGGTGATATGGGCCCTCTGGTGAGAGTCTGATCCTGGTTGGGTTCCTCACACTTCTTTGAGGTGGGCCGTCTGCTGTGAGGTCACTCCTGCCTGGCTGGCACACCCCGCCTTGGCGACGTGGGCCCTCTTGTGGTAGTTGGAACATGCTGGGAGCCTCCTCCCCTCAGTGATGAGGGCCCTCTGGCGTCAGGCCCTAACTGCTGGGTACCCACATTTTCTGATATGTGCTAAGTGGTGCGAGGACACTCCTGCCATGCTCCCAACACCTTGGGGATGTGGACCTTCTGCTCTGAGGTCCAAATGGCTGGGTTGCTCGCAGTTTCATGATGTGGACCCTCTGCTGTGAGTTTACTGCGGCCTGAATCGCATAGACTTGGTGCTCTTGGCCGCCTGCTGGGAGGTTCCCATTGCTGGATTCCTCAGCTTTTTTATTCTATGGGCCCTGTGTTGTGAGGCTACTCCTGCCTGCCTCATTCTGAGCCCCTTGGAGATGTGGGTCTTCTGGTTTAGGCCACATGTGCTGGGTTCCTCACCTTTCTATGATGTGGCCACACTGGTGTGAACACTCTCCTGCCTGGTTCTGATCACCTTGGTGATGTGGGCCCTCTGGTGAGAATCTGATCCTCTTTGATTCTTCACACTTCTGTGAGGTTGACCCTCTGCTCTGAGGTCACTCCTGCCTGGTTGTCGCACTCCGCATTGGCGACGTCGCCCCTCTGGTAGCAGTCGGAGCTGGCTGGGAGCCACCGCCCCTCGGTGATGAGGGCCCTCTGGCATCAGGCACTAATTGCTGGGCTCCCCACATTTTTTCATGTGTGCCCACTCTTGCGATGACACTCCTGCTTGTTTCCCTTCCCCATGGGGATGTGGGCCTTCTGCTCTGAGGTCACAACGGCTGGGTTGCTTACAGAATCACAATGAGGGCCCTCTGTTGTGAGTTCATGCCGGCCTGGATCTCATAGCCTCAGTGCTCTGGGCCGCCTGCTAGGAAGATCCAACTGCTGGTTTCCACACCTTTTGTATACAATGGGACATGTGTTGTGAGGTTAATCCTGCCTGCCTCACTCCGAAACCCATGGTGATGTGGGTCCTCTGGTTTGAGGCCACATGTGCTGGGTACCTTAACTTTTGATGATGTGGCCCCACGGGTGTGAGGACACTCCTGCCTGGTTCCCATCACCTTGGTGATGTGGGCCCTCTGGGGAGAGTCTGATCCTGGCTGGGTTCCCTACCATTCTGTGAGGTGGGCCCTCTGATGTCAGGTCACTCCTGCCTGGCTAGCTCACATCGCCTTGGCGACGTGGGCCCTCTGTTGGCCACTGGAGCATGCTGGGAGCCTCCTACTCCCGTGAATGATGGCCCTGGAAAAAATTCATATGCCCTTTTTGACCAAGTGCTTCATTGACGAGGTTCTGCCACTTCTCTTATGCTTTCAGAGCAATTCACGTCTACCTCCTGAAATCGGATTCCAGCAATTCTGCCCCACTTTCAAGTCCTCTTTGCAGCCTTAATTCAATATATTTTTGTACGATTTCTGTCATTTATAAGTCTGCAGGTATGTGAATGACAGTGCCCCTGAGCTCCTTTCCTCAACTCGCTTTCTTGTGAGCTGGCCACAAAACCACAGGATTGCTTCAGGCCCTAATCTTGTTCCAGCATGGCATGCTGAGCCTTTGGTTAATTCCTTTTCCTGTTGGGAAATGAGTGTTAAAATTGACCGTGCATACTGGGCATATACCCTGAGAAAACCAAAATTCAAAAAGAGTCATGTACCAAAATGTTCATTGCAGCTCTATTTACAATAGCCCGGAGATGGAAAGAACCTTAGCGCCCATCATCGGACGAATGGATAAAGAAGATGTGGCACATATACACAATGGAATATTACTCAGCCTTAAAACGAAATGAAACTGAGTTATTTGTAATGAGATGGATAGACCTAGAGTCTGTCATACAGAGTGAAGTAAGTCAGAAAGAAAAAGACAAATAGCGTATGCTAACACATATATATGGAATTTAAAGGAAAAAAATGTCATGAAGAACCTAGGGATAAGACAGGAATAGAGGCGCAGACCTACTGCAGAACGGAATTGAGGATATGGGGAGGGGGAATGGTGAGTTTTGACAGGGCGAGAGAGAGTCATGGACATATACACACTAACAAATGTAGTAAGGTAGATAGCAAGGGGGAAGCAGCCGCAAGGCACAGGGATATTAGCTCGGGGCGTTGGGACAGCCTGGAGGGGTGGAAGGGGGAGAGAGGGAGGGAGGGAGACACAAGAGGGAAGACACAGGGAGCATATGTATATGTATAGCTGATTCACTTTATTATAAAGCAAAAACTAACACACCATTGTAAAGCAATTATACCCCAATAAAGATGTTAAAAAAAATATTTGCCCGTGCACACACCTACAGATAGTCTCCCATTGGTTCTCCGTATTCCTGTTCATCTTGCGCAGAAATTGCAAACAGTGCCAAACAGGAGGTTAAAGGCACTGACTCTCCAAATGGGGAGAGTGTAAGAAAAGGGTCTGGAATGGTGAACCTGAGTACCAGGGGACGAAAACAGACATGCATGTAAAAAGGTTTCCCAGTCACACGGTGGAGCATACTCTGGGTTTCCCATGCAAATTTTAGCAGAAGGAAGAATCCCTTGAACCTGGAGAGCTGGGAACCATGGAATGGGTACCAGGCAGTATGACATCAAAGGGTCTGCATTTGCTCACTGAACCTAACCAATGTTATCAGCCCAAAGGGTCCAGCTTTATCTCTCACGCAGCTCTGGGTGTAGATGTGGTAAACCAGGATGCATCACATGCCCTGTGTGAATTATTTAAGAATTGCTCTCTATTTCACTGTCATTGTGTTTTGTTTTTGAAATTTTTTTTTGACACTGGGATTTATCGGATTTTCACTGCTGCGTTAATGCTGCTGTACACACTCTTGATTCTCTTACGGAGACATAAATATCCACGGGTTTTAAGATTCTTCCTAGTCAGGTATATTCCTAGGCATTGAATATGTGGTGTTGAGTCCATTTCGTTGAGCAAGGAGTAGGTCTTGTCTATTACATATTTGGCTTATGGAACGGTATCTGTGCTAATTTCAGTCTCTGGTTTTATGCAGCACTCCAACGTACCTTTCTCCATAAGAAAGCACAAGTTGGTTTTCTAAATTTGAGACTGTTCTGTTTTGTAATTCAGTTCAAGTGTAGTCAAGTTTACATACTGTGTATTAGTAATATTTTATGATGTTTCTTTTTATGTGTGACTTATTTCACGTAGAATCACCATACCTGAATCCACTCACTATGCCGCTACGGGCCTGATGACACAGATTTCATTGCTGAGTGATATTCCATTGAACGTACGTACCACAACTTCTTTATCCATTGTTTGCTCTCTGAGATATTTACCTGGTACTGTAAACGAGGTTCTTGTGAACAGAGATGTCCCAAATTTTGAGGTGGCTGGGTGTTTTTGATTTTAATTTCCCTAAGCTGTAGGACCATAAGTGGAAGTGCCATAGGCTGTGTTGCTTTCTTTCTTACGTGTTTCAGGAAACACATAACACTTCTCCAGAATGGCTGTCGGCAGTTTACATCATATGCATCAGCACAATAAGGATCCCTGTTTTCCATTGCCTGTCCTACGTTTCTGGATTTTACAATTTTTTTAAATGGCCCTTTTGCCCTGGGGGGCACTGAGACTTCATTGTAGTGCAGGATTATTTACAAGCTTGCTTGGTTGGCCAGAAAGTGCGTATGCGTTTTTTTCTGAATACATTTAGGGAAAACAGCATCCACAATTTTTGGACAAGTGCATCATTATCGACGTTCTGCCTCTTTTCCTATTCTTTAAGTGCAATTCCAGTTTAACCCTACAATCGTTTTCCTGAATTTCTGCCCCGCTTTCAAGTCCCCTTCGCAGGCTTACTTCAATATATTTTTGGAGGATAGCTGTCATTTATAACTCTGCAGGTTTGTGAATTACAGTGCCCCTGAGCTCCTTTCTTCAACTCGCTTTCTTGTGAGCTGGGCACAAAACCGCAGGATTGCTTCAGGCACTAATCTCATTCCAGCAGGGCACGCTGAGCCTTTGGTTAATTCCTCTTCCTGGTGGGAAATGAGCATTACATTTGCCCATGCAGACAACTACAGCTAGTCTCTCATTGGTTCTCCCTATTCCTGTTCATCTTGCACAGAAAATGCAAGCTGTGCCAAAGAGGAGGTTAAAGGCACTGACTCTCCAAGCGGGGAGAGTGTTAGTAAAGCATCTGGAATGGTGAACCCGAGGACCAGGAAACGAAAACTGAGATGCATTTTAAATCGTTTTGCAATCACACGGTGGACGATACTCTGGGTTTCCCATGCATGTTTTAGCTGGAGGAAGAATCCCTTGAACCTGGAGAGTTGGGACCCATGGAATGGGTACCATGCAGTATGACTTCAAAGGGTCTGCATTTGCTCACCGAAACTCACCAATGCTATCAGCCTGAAGTGTCCAGCCTTATGTCTCAACCAGCTCTGGGGGTAGATGTGGTCAATCCCGGTTGCATCACATGCCCTGAGTGAATTATTTAAGAATTGCTCTCTATTTCACTGTCTTTGTGTTTTGTTTTCGAAATTTATTTTGATAATGGGATTTATCGGATTTTCACTGCTGCGTTTCGGCCGCTGTACACACGCTTGATTCTCTTACGGAGACATATATATCCATGGGTTTTAAGATTCTTCCTAGTCAGGTATATTCCTAGGCGTTGAATATGTGGTGTTGGGTCCATTTCGTTGAGCAAGGAGTAGGTCTTGTCTATTACATATTTGGCTTATGGAAAGTTATCTGTGCTAATTTCAGTCTCTGGTTTTATGCAGCACCCCAAGGCACCTTTCCCCATAAGCAAGCACTAGTTGGTTTTCTAAATTTGTGACCCTGTTCTGTTTTGTAATTCAGTTCATGTGTAGTCAAGTTTACATTCCGTGTATTAGTGATATCTTATGATGTTTCTTTTTCTGTGTGACGTAGTTCACGTAGAATCACCATACCTGCATCCACTCACTATGCCGCTACGGGCCTGATGACACAGATTTCATTGCTGTGTGATATTGCATTGTACGTACATGCCACAACTTCTTTATCCATTTTTTGCTTTCTGGGATATTTACCTGGTACTGTAGACGAGCTTCTTGTGAACACAGCCGTCCCAAACATTGGTGTGGCTGTCTGTTTTTGATTTTAATTTCCCTAAGCTATAGGACCATAAGTGGAAGTGCCATAGGCTGTGTTGCTTTGTTTCTTACGTGTTTCAGGAAACACCATACACTTCTCCAGGGTGGCTGCTGGCAATTTACATCCTGCCAATCAGCATAACTAGGCACCCTGTTCTCCATATCCTGTCCTACCTTTCTGGATTTTACACTTTTTTCAGATGGCCCTTTTGCCCGGGGGGCAGTGAGACTTCATTGTAGTGCAGATTACCTTTACAGGCTTGCTTGGTTTGCCAAAAAGTGTGTATGCGTGTTTTCCTGAATATATTCAGGAAAATACGCATACGCCCTTTTTGGCCAAGTGCATCATTGTCGACGTTCTGCCTCTTTTCCTATGCTTTCAGGGCAATTCCAGTCTACCTCTGCAATCGTTTTCCTGAAATTCTGCCCCGCTTTCAAGTCCCCTTCGCAGGCTTACTTCAATATATTTTTGGAGGATAGCTGTCATTTATAACTCTGCAAGTTTGTGAATTACAGTGCCCGTGAGCTCCTTTCTTCAATTCGCTTTCCTGTGAGCTGGGCACAAAACCGCAGGATTGCTTCAGGCCCTAATCTGTTTCCGCAGGGCACACTGAGCCTTTGGTTAATTCCTCTTCCTGGTGGGAAATGACCGTTACATTTGCCCGTGCAGACACCTATAGCTAGTCTCTCATTGGTTCTCCCTATTCCTGTTCATCTTGCGCAGAAATTGCAAGCTGTGCCAAACAGGAGGTTAAAGGCACTGACTCTCCAAGCAGGGAGACTGTTAGTAAAGCATCTGGAATGGTGAACCCGAGGACCAGGATACGAAAACTGAGATGCATTTTAAATCGTTTCCCAATCACACGGTGGACCATACTGTGGGTTTCCCATGCATGTTTTAGCTGGAGGAAGAATCCCTTGAACCCGAAGAATTGGGACCATTGGAATAGGTACCATGCAGTATGACTTCAAAGGGTCTGCATTTGCTCACCGAAACTCACCAATGCTATCAGCCTGAAGTGTCCAGTCTTAGGTCTCAACCAGCTCTGGGTGTAGATGTGGTCAATCCCGGTTGCATCACATGCCCTGAGTGAATTATTTAAGAATTGCTCTCTATTTCACTGTCTTTGTGTTTTGTTTTCGAAATTTATTTTGATAATGGGATTTATCGGATTTTCACTGCTGCGTTTCGGCCGCTGTACACACGCTTGATTCTCTTACGGAGACATATATATCCATGGGTTTTAAGATTCTTCCTAGTCAGGTATATTCCTAGGTGTTGAATATGTGGTGTTGGGTCCATTTCGTTGAGTAAGGAGTAGGTCTTGTCTATTACATATTTGGCTTATGGAATGTTATCTGTGCTAATTTCAGTCTCTGGTTTTATGCAGCACCCCAAGGCACCTTTCCCCATAAGCAAGCACTAGTTGGTTTTCTAAATTTGAGACCCTGTTCTGTTTTGTAATTCAGTTCATGTGTAGTCAAGTTTACATTCCGTGTATTAGTGATATCTTATGATGTTTCTTTTTCTGTGTTACGTAGTTCACGTAGAATCACCGTACCTGCATCCACTCACTATGCCACTACGGGCCTGATGACACAGATTTCATTGCTGAGTGATATTGCATTGCACGTACGTGCCACAACTTCTTTATCCATTTTTTGCTTTCTGGGATATTTACCTGGTACTGTAGACGAGCTTCTTGGGAACACAGCCGTCCCAAACATTGGGGTGGCTCTCTGTTTTTGATTTTAATTTCCCTAAGGAATAGGACCATAAGTGCAATTGCCATAGGCTGTGTTGCTTTATTTCTTACGTGTTTCAGGAAACACCATACATTTCTCCAGCGTGGCTGCTGGCAATTTACATCCTGCCAATCAGCATAACAAGGCTCCCTGTTCTCCATATCCTGTCCTACCTTTCTGGATTTTACACTTTTTTCAGATGGCCCTCCTGCCCGTGGGGCAGTCAGACTTCATTGTAGTGCAGTTTTCCTTTACAGGCTTGCTTGGTTGGCCAAAAAGGGCGTAAGCGTTTTTTCCTGAATATATTCAGGAAAAAACGCCTACGCCCTTTTTGGCCAAGTGCATCATTGTCGCCGTTGTGCCTCTTTTCCTATGCTTTCAGGGCAATTCGAGTCTACCCCCTGCCATCATTTTCCTGAACTACTGCCCCGCTTTCAAGTCCCCTTCGCAGGCTTACTTCAATATAATTTTGGAAGATAGCTGTCATTTATAACTCTGCAGGTTTGTGAATTAGTGCCCCTGAGCTCCTTTCTTCAACTCGCTTTCTTGTGAGCTGGGCACAAAACCGCAGGGTTGCTTCAGGCCCTAATCTGTTTCCAGCAGGGCACACTAAGCCTTTGTTTAATTCCTCTTCCTGCTGGGCAATGAGCGTTACATTTGCCCGTGCAGACACCTACAGCTAGTCTCTCATTTGTTCTCCCTATTCCTGTTCATCTTGCACAGAAATTGCAAGCTGTGCCAAAGAGGAGGTTAAAGGCACTGACTCTCCAAGCAGGGAGAGTGTTAGTAAAGCATTTGGAATGGTGAACCCGAGGACCAGGATACGAAAACTGAGATGCATTTTAAATCGTTTTCCAATCACTCGGTGGACCATACTGTGGGTTTCCCATGCATGTTTTAGGTGGAGGAAGAATCCCTTGAACCGGAAGAGTTGGGACCCATGGAATAGGTACCATGCAGTATGACTTCAAAGGGTCTGCATTTGCTCACCGAAACTCACCAATGCTATCAGCCTGAAGTGTCCAGCCTTATGTCTCAACCAGCTCTGGGTGTAGATGTGGTCAATCCCGGTTGCATCACATGCCCTGAGTGAATTATTTAAGAATTGCTCTCTCTTTCACTGTCTTTGTGTTTTGTTTTCGAAGTTTATTTTGATAATGGGATTTATCGGATTTTCACTGCTGCGTTTCGGCCGCTGTACACACGCTTGATTCTCTTACGGAAACATATATATCCATGGGTTTTAAGATTCTTCCTAGTCAGGTATATTCCTAGGCGTTGAATATGTGGTGTTGAGTCCATTTCGTTGAGCAAGGAGTAGGTCTTGTCTATTACATATTTGGCTTATGGAATGTTATCTGTGCTAATTTCAGTCTCTGGTTTTATGCAGCACCCCAAGGCACCTTTCCCCATAAGCAAGCACTAGTTGGTTTTCTAAATTTGAGACCCTGTTCTGTTTTGTAATTCTGTTCATGTGTAGTCAAGTTTACATTCCGTGTATTAGTGATATCTTATGATGTTTCTTTTTCTGTGTGACGTAGTTCACGTAGAATCACCGTACCTGCATCCACTCACTATGCCGCTACGGGCCTGATGACTCAGATTTCATTGCTGAATGATATTGCATTGCACGTACGTGCCACAACTTCTTTATCCATTTTTTGCTTTCTGGGATATTAACCTGGTACTGTAGACGAGCTTCTTGGGAACACAGCTGTCCCAAACTTTGGGGTGGCTCTCTGTTTTTGATTTTAATTTCCTTAAGGAATAGGACCATAAGTGCAATTGCCATAGGCTGTGTTGCTGTATTACTTACGTGTTTCAGGAAACACCATACACTTCTCCAGGGTGCCTATTGGCAATTTACATCCTGCCAATCAGCATAACAAGGCTCCCTGTTCTCCATATCCTGTCCTACCTTTCTGGATTTTACACTTTTTTCAGATGGCCCTCTTGCCCGGGGGGCAGTGAGACTTCATTGTAGTGCAGATTTCCTTTACAGGCTTGCTTGGTTGGCCAAAAAGGGCGTATGCGTTTTTTCCTGAATATATTCAGGAAAAAGCGCATACGCCCTTTTTGGCCAAGTGCATCATTGTCGACGTTCTGCCTCTTTTCCTATGCTTTCAGGGCAATTCCAGTCTACCCCCTGCAATGGTTTTCCTGAAACTCTGCTGCGCTTTCAAATCCCCTTCGCAGGCTTACTTCAATATATTTTTGGCGGATAGCTGTCATTTATAACTCTGCAGGTTTGTGAATTACAGTGCCCCTGAGCTCCTTTCTTCAACTCGCTTTCTTGTGAGCTGGGCACAAAACTGCAGGATTGCTTCAGACCCTAGTCTGTTTAGAGCAGGGCACGCTGAGCCTTTGTTTAATTTCTATTCCTGGTCGGCAATGAGCGTTACATTTGCCCGTGCAGACACCTACAGCTAGTCTCTCATTGGTTCTCCCTATTCCTGTTCATCTTGCACAGAAATTGCAAGCTGTGCCAAACAGGAGGTTAAAGGCACTGACTCTCCAAGCGGGGAGAGTGTTAGTAAAGCATCTGGAATGGTGAACCCGAGGACCAGGATACGAAAACTGAGATGCATTTTAAATCATTTCCCAATCACCCGGTGCACGATACTCTGGGTTTCCCATGCATGTATTAGCTGGAGGAAGTATGCCTTGAACCTGGAGAGTTGGGACCCATGGAATGGGTACCATGCAGTATGACTTCAAAGGGTCTGCATTTGCTCACCGAAACTCACCAATGCTATCAGCCTGAAGTGTCCAGCCTTATGTCTCAACCAGCTCTGGGTGTAGATGTGGTCAATCCCGGTTGCATCACATGCCCTGGGTGAATTATTTAAGAATTGCTCTCTATTTCACTGTCTTTGTGTTTTGTTTTCGAAATTTATTTTGATAATGGGATTTATCGGATTTTCACTGCTGCGTTTCGGCCGCAGTACACACGCTTGACTCTCTTATGGAGACATATATATCCATGGGTTTTAAGATTCTTCCTAGTCAGGTATATTCCTAGGCGTTGAATATGTGGTGTTGGGTCCATTTCGTTGAGCAAGGAGTAGGTCTTGTCTATAACATAATTGGCTTATGGAAAGTTATCTGTGCTAATTTCAGTCTCTGGTTTTATGCAGCACCCCAAGGCACCTTTCCCCATAAGCAAGCACTAGTTGGTTTTCTAAATTTGAGACCCTGTTCTGTTTTGTAATTCAGTTCATGTGTAGTCAAGTTTACATTCCGTGTATTAGTGATATCTTATGATGTTTCTTTTTCTGTGTGACGTAGTTCACGTAGAATCACCGTACCTGCATCCACTCACTATGCCGCTATGGGCCTGATGACGCAGATTTCATTGCTGAGTGATATTGCATTGTACGTACGTGCCACAACTTCTTTATCCATTTTTTGGTTTCTGGGATATTTACCTGATACTGTAGACGAGCTTCTTGTGAACACAGCCGTCCCAAATATTGGGGTGGCTGTCTGTTTTTGATTTTAATTTCCGTAAGCTATAGGACCATAAGTGGAAGTGCCATAGGCTGTGTTGCTTTGTTTCTTACGTGTTTCAGGAAACACCATACACTTCTCCAGGGTGGCTGTTGGCAGTTTACATCCTGCCAATCAGCATAACAAGGCTCCCTGTTCTCCATATACTGTCCTAACTTTCTGGATTTTACACTTTTTTCAGATGGCCCTTTTGCCCGGGGGGCAGTGAGACTTCATTGTAGTGCAGATTTCCTTTCCAGGCTTGCTTGGTTGGCCAAAAAGGGCGTATGCGTTTTTTCCTGAATATATTCAGGAAAAAACGCATACGCCCTTTTTGGCCAAGTGCATCATTGTCGACGTTCTGCCTCTTTTCCTATGCTTTCAGGGTAATTCCAGTCTACCCCTGCAATCGTTTTCCTGAAATTCTGCCCTGCATCAAGTCCCCTTCGCAGGCTTACTTCAATATATTTTTGGAGGATAGCTGTCATTTATAACTCTGCAGGTTTGTGAATTACAGTGCCCCTGAGCTCCTTTCTTCAACTCGCTTTCTTGTGAGCTGGGCACAAAACCGCAGGATTGCTTCAGGCCCTAATCTGTTTCCCGCAGGGCATGCTGAGCCTTTGGTTAATTCCTGTTCCTGGTGGGAAATGAGCGTTACATTTGCCCATGCAGACACCTACAGCTAGTCTCTCATTGGTCCTTCCTATTCCTGTTCATCTTGCACAGAAATTGTAAGCTGTGCCAAACAGGAGGTTAAAGGCACTGACTCTCCAAGCGGGGAGAGTGTTAGTAAAGCATCTGGAATGGTGAACCCGAGGACCAGCATACGAAAACTGAGATGCATTTTAAATCGTTTCCCAATCACACGGTGGACGATACTCTGGGTTTCCCATGCATGTTTTAGCTGGAGGAAGAATGCCTTGAACCTGGAGAGTTGGGACCCATGGAATGGGTACCATGCAGTATGACTTCAAAGGGTCTGCATTTGCTCACCGAATCTCACCAATGCTATCAGCCTGAAGTGTCCAGCCTTATGTCTCAACCAGCTCTGGGTGTAGATGTGGTCAATCCCGGTTGCATCACATGCCCTGAGTGAATTATTTAAGAATTGCTCTCTATTTCACTGTCTTTGTGTTTTGTTTCCGAAATTTATTTTGATAATGCGATTTATCGGATTTTCACTGCTGCGTTTCGGCCGCTGTACACACGCTTGATTCTCTTACGGAGACATATATATCCATTGGTTTTAAGATTATACCTAGTCAGGTATATTCCTAGGCATTGAATATGTGGCGTTGGGTCCATTTCGTTGAGCAAGTAGAAGGTCTTGTGTATTACATATTTGGCTTATGGAAAGTTATCTGTGCTAATTTCAGTCTCTGGTTTTATGCAGCACCCCAAGGCACCTTTCCCCATAAGCAAGCACTAGTTGGTTTTCTAAATTTGAGACCCTGTTCTGTTTTGTAATTCAGTTCATGTGTAGTCAAGTTTACATTCCGTGTATTAGTGATATCTTATGATGTTTCTTTTTCTGTGTGACGTAGTTCACGTAGAATCACCGTACCTGCATCCACTCACTATGCCGCTACGGGCCTGATGACACTGATTTCATTGCTGAATGATATTGCATTGCACGTACGTGCCACAACTTCTTTATCCATTTTTTGCTTTCTGGGATATTTACCTGGTACTGTAGACGAACTTCTTGGGAACACACCCGTCCCAAACTTTGGGGTGGCTCTCTGTTTTTGATTTTAATTTCCCTAAGCAATAGGACCATAAGTGCAATTGCCATAGGCTGTGTTGCTTTATTTCTTACGTGTTTCAGGAAACACCATACACTTCTCCAGGGTGGCTGTTCACAATTTACATCCTGCCAATCAGCGTAACAAGGCTCCCTGTTCTCCATATCCTGTCCTACCTTTCTGGATTTTACACTATTTTTAGATGGCCCTTTTGCCCGGCGGGCAGTGAGACATCATTGTAGTGCAGATTTCTTTACAGGCTTGCTTGGTTGGCCAAAAAGTGCGTATGCGTTTTTTCCTGAATATATTCAGGAAAAAACGCATACGCCGTTTTTGGCCAAGTGCATCATTGTCGACGTTCTGCCTCTTTTCCTATGCTTTCAGGGCAATTCCAGTCTACCCCTGCAATCGTTTTCCTGAAATTCTGCCCTGCATCAAGTCCCCTTCGCAGGCTTACTTCAATATATTTTTGGAAGATAGCTGTCATTTATAACTCTGCAGGTTTGTGAATTACAGTGCCCCTGAGCTCCTTTCTTCAATTCTCTTTCTTGTGAGCTGGGCACAAAACCGCAGGATTGCTTCAGGCCCTAATCTGTTTTCAGCAGGGCATGCTGAGCCTTTGGTTAATTCCTCTTCCTGGTGGGAAATGAGCGTTACATTTGCCCGTGCAGACACCTACAGCTAGTCTCTCATTGGTTCTCCCTATTCCTGTTCATCTTGCACAGAATTTGCAAGCTGTGCCAAACAGGAGGTTAAAGGCACTGACTCTCCAAGCGGGGAGAGTGTTAGTAAAGCATCTGGAATGGTGAACCCGAGGACCAGGATACGAAAACTGAGATGCATTTTAAATCGTTTCCCAATCACACGGTGGACCATACTGTGGGTTTCCCATGCATGTTTTAGCTGGAGGAAGAATCACTTGAACATGAAGAGTTGGGACCCATGGCATAGGTACCATGCAGTATGACTTCAAAGGGTCTGCATTTGCTCACCGAAACTCACCAATGCTATCAGCCTGAAGTGTCCAGCCTTATGTCTCAACCAGCTCTGGGTGTAGATGTGGTCAATCCCGGTTGCATCACATGCCCTGTGTGAATTATTTAAGAATTGCTCTCTATTTCACTGTCTTTGTGTTTTGTTTTCGAAATTTATTTTGATAATGGGATTTATCGGATTTTCACTGCTGCATTTCGGCCGCTGTACACACGCTTGATTCTCTTACGGAGACATATATATCCATGGGTTTTAAGATTCTTCCTAGTCAGGTATATTCCTAGGCGTTGAATATGTGGTGTTGGGTCCATTTCGTTGAGCAAGGAGTAGGTCTTGTCTATTACATATTTGGCTTATGGAAAGTTATCTGTGCTAATTTCAGTCTCTGGTTTTATGCAGCACCCCAAGGCACCTTTTCCCATAAGCAAGCACTAGTTGGTTTTCTAAATTTGAGACCCTGTTCTGTTTTGTAATTCAGTTAATGTGTAGTCAAGTTTACATTCCGTGTATTAGTGATATCTTATGATGTTTCTTTTTCTGTGTGACGTAGTTCACGTAGGATCACCGTACCTGCATCCACTCACTATGTCGCTACGGGCCTGATGACACAGATTTCATTGCTGAGTGATACTGCATTGTACGTAGGTGCCACAACTTCTTTATCCATTTTTTGCTTTCTGGGATATTTACCTAATACTGTAGACGAGCTTCTTGTGAACACAGCTGTTCCAAATTTTGGGGTGGCTGTCTGTTTTTGATTTTAATATCCATAAGCTATAGGACCATAAGTGGAAGTGCCAAAGGCTGTGTTTCTTTGTTTCTTACGTGTTTCAGGAAACACCATACACTTCTCCAGCGTGGCTGCTGGCAATTTACATCCTGCCAATCAGCATAACAAGGCTCCCTGTTCTCCATATCCTGTCCTAGCTTTCTGGATTTTACACTTTCTTCAGATGGCCCTTTTGCCCGGGGGGCAGTGAGACTTCATTGTAGTTCAGATTTCCTTTACAGGCTTGCTTGGTTGGCCAAAAAGTGCGTATGCGTTTTTTCCTGAATATATTCAGGAAAAAACGCATACGCCCTTTTTGGCCAAGTGCATCATTGTCGACGTTCTGCCTCTTTTCCTATGCTTTCAGGGCAATTCCAGTCTACCCCCTGCAATCGTTTTCCTGAAATTCTGCCCCGCTTTCAAGTCCCCTTCGCAGGCTTACTTCAATATATTTTTGGAGGATAGCTGTCATTTATAACTCTGCAGGTTTGTGAATTACAGTGCCCCTGAGCTCCTTTCTTCAACTCGCTTTCTTGTGAGCTGGGCACAAAACCGCAGGATTGCTTCAGTCCCTAATCTGTTTCCGGCAGGGCATGCTGAGCCTTTGGTTAATTCCTCTTCCTGGTGGGAAATGAGCGTTACATTTGCCCGTGCAGACACCTACAGCTAGTCTCTCATTGGTTCTCCCTAGTCCTGTTCATCTTGCACAGAAATTGCAAGCTGTGCCAAACAGGAGGTTAAAGGCACTGACTCTCCAAGCAGGGAGAGTGTTAGTAAAGCATCTGGAATGGTGAACCCGAGGACCAGGATACGAAAACTGAGATGCATTTTAAATCGTTTCCCAATCACACGGTGGACCATTCTGTGGGTTTCCCAGGCATATTTTAGCTGGAGGAAGAATCCCTTGAACCGGAAGAGTTGGGACCCATGGAATAGGTACCATGCAGTATGACTTCAAAGGGTCTGCATTTGCTCACCGAAACTCACCAATGCTATCAGCCTGAAGTGTCCAGCCTTATGTCTCAACCAGCTCTGGGTGTAGATGTGGTCAATCCCGGTTGCATCACATGCCCTGAGTGAATTATTTAAGAATTGCTCTCTATTTCACTGTCTTTGTGTTTTGTTTTCGAAATTTATTTTGATAATGCGATTTATCGGATTTTCACTGCTGCGTTTCGGCCGCTGTACACACGCTTGATTCTCTTACGGAGACATATATATCCATGGGTTTTAAGATTATACCTAGTCAGGTATATTCCTAGGCATTGAATATGTGGCGTTGGGTCCATTTCGTTGAGCAAGTAGAAGGTCTTGTGTATTACATATTTGGCTTATGGAAAGTTATCTGTGCTAATTTCAGTCTCTGGCTTTATGCAGCACCCCAAGGCACCTTTCCCCATAAGCAAGCACTAGTTGGTTTTCTAAATTTGAGACCCTGTTCTGTTTTGTAATTCAGTTCATGTGTAGTCAAGTTTACATTCCGTGTATTAGTGATATCTTATGATGTTTCTTTTTCTGTGTGACGTAGTTCACGTAGAATCACCGTACCTGCATCCACTCACTATGCCGCTACGGGCCTGATGACACTGATTTCATTGCTGAATGATATTGCATTGCACGTACGTGCCACAACTTCTTTATCCATTTTTTGCTTTCTGGGATATTTACCTGGTACTGTAGACGAACTTCTTGGGAACACACCCGTCCCAAACTTTGGGGTGGCTCTCTGTTTTTGATTTTAATTTCCCTAAGCAATAGGACCATAAGTGCAATTGCCATAGGCTGTGTTGCTTTATTTCTTACGTGTTTCAGGAAACACCATACACTTCTCCAGGGTGGCTGTTCACAATTTACATCCTGCCAATCAGCGTAACAAGGCTCCCTGTTCTCCATATCCTGTCCTACCTTTCTGGATTTTATACTATTTTTAGATGGCCCTTTTGCCCGGCGGGCAGTGAGACATCATTGTAGTGCAGATTTCCTTTACAGGCTTGCTTGGTTGGCCAAAAAGTGCGTATGCGTTTTTTCCTGAATATATTCAGGAAAAAACGCATACGCCGTTTTTGGCCAAGTGCATCATTGTCGACGTTCTGCCTCTTTTCCTATGCTTTCAGGGCAATTCCAGTCTACCCCTGCAATCGTTTTCCTGAAATTCTGCCCTGCATCAAGTCCCCTTCGCAGGCTTACTTCAATATATTTTTGGAAGATAGCTGTCATTTATAACTCTGCAGGTTTGTGAATTACAGTGCCCCTGAGCTCCTTTCTTCAATTCTCTTTCTTGTGAGCTGGGCACAAAACCGCAGGATTGCTTCAGGCCCTAATCTGTTTTCAGCAGGGCATGCTGAGCCTTTGGTTAATTCCTCTTCCTGGTGGGAAATGAGCGTTACATTTGCCCGTGCAGACACCTACAGCTAGTCTCTCATTGGTTCTCCCTATTCCTGTTCATCTTGCACAGAAATTGCAAGCTGTGCCAAACAGGAGGTTAAAGGCACTGACTCTCCAAGCGGGGAGAGTGTTAGTAAAGCATCTGGAATGGTGAACCCGAGGACCAGGATACGAAAACTGAGATGCATTTTAAATCGTTTCCCAATCACACGGTGGACCATACTGTGGGTTTCCCATGCATGTTTTAGCTGGAGGAAGAATCACTTGAACATGAAGAGTTGGGACCCATGGAATAGGTACCATGCAGTATGACTTCAAAGGGTCTGCATTTGCTCACCGAAACTCACCAATGCTATCAGCCTGAAGTGTCCAGCCTTATGTCTCAACCAGCTCTGGGTGTAGATGTGGTCAATCCCGGTTGCATCACATGCCCTGTGTGAATTATTTAAGAATTGCTCTCTATTTCACTGTCTTTGTGTTTTGTTTTCGAAATTTATTTTGATAATGGGATTTATCGGATTTTCACTGCTGCATTTCGGCCGCTGTACACACGCTTGATTCTCTTACGGAGACATATATATCCATGGGTTTTAAGATTCTTCCTAGTCAGGTATATTCCTAGGCGTTGAATATGTGGTGTTGGGTCCATTTCGTTGAGCAAGGAGTAGGTCTTGTCTATTACATATTTGGCTTATGGAAAGTTATCTGTGCTAATTTCAGTCTCTGGTTTTATGCAGCACCCCAAGGCACCTTTCCCCATAAGCAAGCACTAGTTGGTTTTCTAAATTTGAGACCCTGTTGTGTTTTGTAATTCAGTTCATGTGTAGTCAAGTTTACATTCCGTGTATTAGTGATATCTTATGATGTTTCTTTTTCTGTGTGACGTAGTTCACGTAGGATCACCGTACCTGCATCCACTCACTATGCCGCTACGGGCCTGATGACACAGATTTCATTGCTGAGTGATATTGCATTGCACGTACGTGCCACAACTTCTTTATCCATTTTTTGCTTTCTGGGATATTTACCTGGTACTGTAGACGAGCTTCTAGGGAACACAGCCGTTCCAAACTTTGGGGTGGCTCTCTGTTTTTGATTTTAATTTCCGTAAGCTATAGGACCATAAGTGGAAGTGCCATAGGCTGTGTTGCATTGTTTCTTAAGTGTTTCAGGAAACACCATACACTTCTCCATGGTGGCTGCTGGCAATTTACATCCTGCCAATCAGCATAACAAGGCTCCCTGTTCTCCATATCCTGTCCTACCTTTCTGGATTTTACACTTTTTTCAGATGGCCCTTTTGCCCGGGGGGGCAGTGAGATTTCATTGTAGTTCAGATTTCCTTTACAGGCTTGCTTGGTTGGCCAAAAAGGGCGTATGCGTTTTTTCCTGAATATATTCAGGAAAAAACGCATACGCCCTTTTTGGCCAAGTGCATCATTGTCGACGTTCTGCCTCTTTTCCTATGCTTTCAGGGCAATTCCAGTCTACCCCCTGCAATATTTTTCCTGAAATTCTGCCCCGCTTTCAAGTCCCCTTCGCAGGCTTACTTCAATATATTTTTGGAGGATAGCTGTCATTTATAACTCTGCAGGTTTGTGAATTATAGTGCCCCTGAGCTCTTTTCTTCAACTCGCTTTTTTGTGAGCTGGGCACAAAACCGCAGGATTGCTTCAGGCCCTAATCTGTTTTCAGCAGTGCACGCTGAGCCTTTGTTTAATTCCTCTTCCTGGTCGGCAATGAGCGTTACATTTGCCCGTGCAGACACCTACAGCTAGTCTCTCATTGGTTCTCCCTATTCCTGTTCATCTTGCACAGAAATTGCAAGCTGTGCCAAACAGGAGGTTAAAGGCACTGACTCTCCAAGCGGGGAGAGTGTTAGTAAAGCATCTGGAATGGTGAACCCGAGGACCAGGATACGAAAAATGAGATGCATTTTAAATCGTTTCCCAATCACACGGTGGATGATACTCTGGGTTTCCCATGCAGGTTTAGCTGGAGGAAGAATGCCTTGAACCTGGAGATTTGGGACCAATGGAATGGGTACCATGCAGTATGACTTCAAAGGGTCTGTATTTGCTCACCAAAACTCACAAATGCTATCAGCCTGAAGTTTCCAGCCTTATGTCTCAACCAGCTCTGGGTGTAGATGTGGTCAATCCCGGTTGCATCACATGCCCTGAGTGAATTATTTAAGAATTGCTCTCTATTTCACTGTCTTTGTGTTTTGTTTTTGAAATTTATTTTGATAATGCGATTTATCAGATTTTCACTGCTGCGTATCGGCCGCTGTACACACACTTGATTCTCTTATGGAGACATATATATCCATGGGTTTTAAGATTCTTCCTAGTCAGGTATATTCCTTGGCGTTGAATATGTGGTGTTGAGTCAATTTCGTTGAGCAAGGAGTAGGTCTTGTCTATTATATATTTGGCTTATGGAATGTTATCTGTGCTAATTTCAGTCTCTGGTTTTATGCAGCACCCCAAGGCACCTTTCCCCATAAGCAAGCACTAGTTGGTTTTCTAAATTTGAGACCCTGTTCTGTTTTGTAATTCAGTTCATGTGTAGTCAAGTTTACATTCCGTGTATTAGTGATACCTTATGATGTTTCTTTTTCTGTGTGACGTAGTTCACGTAGAATCACCG
The DNA here is from genome assembly GCF_963924675.1 of Phocoena phocoena. NCBI lineage: Eukaryota > Metazoa > Chordata > Mammalia > Artiodactyla > Phocoenidae > Phocoena > Phocoena phocoena. The sequence goes on along the minus strand of NW_027077693.1, from coordinate 258,284 downwards.
TACCTGCATCCACTCACTATGCCGCTACGGTCCTGATGACACAGATTTCATTGCTGAGTGATATTGCATTGCACGTACGTGCCACAACGTCTTTATCCATTTTTTGCTTTCTGGGATATTTACCTGATACTGTAGACGAGCTTCTTGTGAACACAGCCGTCCCAAATATTGGGGTGGCTGTCTGTTTTTGATTTTAATTTCCGTAAGCTATAGGACCATAAGTGGAAGTGCCATAGGCTGTGTTGCATTATTTCTTACGTGTTTCAGGAAACACCATACACTTCTCCAGGGTGGCTGTTGGCAATTTACATCCTGCCAATCAACATAACAAGGCTCCCTGTTCTCCATATCCTGTCCTACCTTTCTGGATTTTACACTTTTTTCAGATGGCCCTTTTGCCCGGGGGGCAGTGAGACTTCATTGTAGTGCAGATTTCCTTTACAGGCTTGCTTGGTTGCCCAAAAAGGGCGTATGCGTTTTTACCTGAATATATTCAGGAAAAAACGCATACGCCCTTTTTGGCCAAGTGCATCATTGTCCACGTTCTGCCTCTTTTCCTATGCTTTCAGGGCCATTCCAGTCTACCCCCTGCAATCGTTTTCCTGAAATTCTGCCCCGCTTTCAAGTCCCCTTCGCAGGCTTACTTCAGTATATTTTTGGAGGATAGCTGTCATTTTTAACTCTGCAGGTTTGTGAATTACAGTGCCCCTGAGCTCCTTTCTTCAACTCGCTTTCTTGTGAGCTGGGCACAAAACCGTAGGATTGCTTCAGGCCCTAATCTGTTTCCGGCAGGGCATGCTGAGCCTTTGGTTAATTCCTCTTCCTGGTGGGAAATGAGCGTTACATTTGCCCGTGCAGACACCTACAGCTAGTCTCTCATTGGTTCTCCCTATTCCTGTTCATCTTGCACAGAAATTGCAAGCTGTGCCAAACAGGAGGTTAAAGGCACTGACTCTCCAAGCAGGGAGAGTGTTAGTAAATCATCTGGAATGGTGAACCCGAGGACCAGGATACGAAAACTGAGATGCATTTTAAATCGTTTACCAATCACACGGTGGACCATACTGTGGGTTTCCCATGCATGTTTTAGCTGGAGGAAAAAACTCTTGAACCTGAACAGTTGGGACCCATGGAATAGGTACCATGCAGTATGACTTCAAAGGGTCTGCATTTGCTCACCGAGACTCACCAATGCTATCAGCCTGAAGTGTCCAGCCTTATGTCTCAACCAGCTCTGGGTGTAGATGTGGTCAATCCCGGTTGCATCACATGCCCTGAGTGAATTATTTAAGAATTGCTCTCTATTTCACTGTCTTTGTGTTTTGTTTTCGAAATTTATTTTGATAATGGGATTTATCGGATTTTCACTGCTGCGTTTTGGCCGCTGTACACACGCTTGATTCTCTTACGGAGACATATATATCCATGGGTTTTAAGATTCTTCCTAGTCAGGTATATTCCCACGCGTTGAATATGTGGTCTTGGGTCCATTTCGTTGAGCAAGGAGTAGGTCTTGTCTATTACATATTTGGCTTATGGAAAGTTATCTGTGCTAATTTCAGTCTCTGGTTTTATGCAGCACCCCAAGGCACCTTTCCCCATAAGCAAGCACTAGTTGGTTTTCTAAATTTGAGACCCTGTTCTGTTTTGTAATTCAGTTCATGTGTAGTCAAGTTTACATTCCGTGTATTAGTGATATCTTATGATGTTTCTTTTTCTGTGTGACGTAGTTCACGTAGAATCACCGTACCTGCATCCACTCACTATGCCGCTACGGGCCTGATGACACAGATTTCATTGCTGAGTGATATTGCATTGTACGTACGTGCCACAACTTCTTTATCCATTTGTTGCTTTCTGGGATATTTACCTGATACTGGAGACGAGCTTCTTGGGAAAACAGCCGTCCCAAATATTGGGGTGGCTGTCTGTTTTTGATTTTAATTTCCGTAAGCTATAGGACCATAAGTGGAAGTGCCATAGGCTGTGTTGCTTTGTTTCTTACGTGTTTCAGGAAACACCATACACTTCTCCAGGGTGGCTGCTGGCAATTTACATCCTGCCAATCAGCATAACAAGGCTCCCTGTTCTCCATATCCTGTCCTACCTTTCTGGATTTTACACTTTTTTCATATGGCCCTTTTGCACAGGGGGCAGTGAGACTTCATTGTAGTGCAGATTTCCTTTACAGGCTTGCTTGGTTGGCCAAAAAGGGCGTATGCGTTTTTTCCTGAATATATTCAGGAAAAAACGCATACGCCCTTTTTCGCCAAGTGCATCATTGTCGACGTTGTGCCTCTTTTCCTATGCTTTCAGGGCAATTCCAGTCTACCCCCTGCAATCGTTTTCCTGAAATTCTGCCCCGCTTTCAAGTCCCCTTCGCAGGCTTACTTCAATATACTTTTGGAGTATAGCTGTCATTTATAACTCTGCAGGTTTGTGAATTACCGTGCCCCTGAGCTCCTTTCTTCAACTCGCTTTCTTGTGAGCTGGGCACAAAACCGCAGGATTGCTTCAGGCCCTAATCTGTTTCCAGCAGGGCACACTGAGCCTTTGTTTAATTCCTCTTCCTGGTGGGCAATGAGCGTTACATTTGCCCGTGCAGACACCTACAGCTAGTCTCTCATTGGTTCTCCCTATTCCTGTTCATCTTGCACAGAAATTGCAAGCTGTGCCAAAGAGGAGTTTAAAGGTACTGACTCTCCAAGCGGGGAGAGTGTTAGTAAAGCATCTGGAATGGTGAACCCGAGGACCAGGATACGAAAACTGAGATGCAATTTAAATCGTTTCCCAATCACACGGTGGACGATACTCTGGGTTTCCCATGCATGATTTAGCTGGAGGAAGAATGCCTTGAACTGGAGAGTTGGGACCCATGGAATGGATACCATGCAGTATGACTTCAAAGGGTCTGCATTTGCTCAGCAAAACTCACAAATGCTATCAGCCTGAAGTGTCCAGCCTTATGTCTCAACCAGCTCTGGGTGTAGATGTGGTCAATCCCGGTTGCATCACATGCCCTGGGTGAATTATTTAAGAATTGCTCTCTATTTCACTGTCTTTCTGTTTTGTTTTCGAAATTTATTTTGATAATGGGATTTATCGGATTTTCCCTGCTGCGTTTATGCCGCTGTACACACGCTTGATTTTCTTATGGAGACATATATATCCATGGGTTTTAAGATACTTCCTAGTCAGGTATATTCCTAGGCTTTGAATATGTGGTGTTGGGTCCATTTCGTTGAGCAAGGAGTAGGTCTTGTCTATTACATATTTGGCTTATGGAAATTTATCTGTGCTAATTTCAGTCTCTGGTTTTATGAAGCACCCCAAGGCACCTTTCCCCATAAGCAAGCACTAGTTGGTTTTCTAAATTTGAGACTCTGTTCTGTTTTGTAATTCAGTTCATGTGTAGTCAAGTTTACATTCCGTGTATTAGTGATATCTTATGATGTTTCTTTTTCTGTGTGACGTAGTTCACGTAGAATCACCGTACCTGCATCCACTCACTATGCCGCTACGGGCCTGATGACACAGATTTCATTGCTGAGTGATATTGCATTGTACGTACGTGCCACAACTTCTTTATCCATTTTTTGCTTTCTGGGATATTTACCTGGTACTGTAGACGAGCTTCTTGGGAACACAGCCGTCCCAAATATTGGGGTGGCTGTCTGTTTTTGATTTTAATTTCTGTAAGCTATAGGACCATAAGTGGAAGTGCCATAGGCTGTGTTGCTTTGTTTCTTACGTGTTTCAGGAAACACCATACACTTCTCCATGTTGGCTGCTGGCAATTTACATCCTGCCAATCAGCATAACAAGGCTCCCTGTTCTACATATCCTGTCCTATCTTTCTGGATTTTACACATTTTTCAGATGGCCCTTTTGCCCGGGGGGCAGTGAGACTTCATTGTAGTGCAGATTTCCTTAACAGGCTTGCTTGGTTGGCCAAAAAGGGTGTATGCGTTTTTTCCAGAATATATTCAGGAAAAAAAGCATACGCCCTTTTTTGCCAAGTGCATCATTGTCGACGTTGTGCCTCTTTTCCTATGCTTTCAGGGCAATTCCAGTCTAACCCCTGCAATCGTTTTCCTGAAATTCTGCCCCGCTTTCAAGTCCCCTTCGCAGGCTTACTTCAATATATTTTTGGAGGATAGCTGTCATTTATAACTCTGCAGGTTTGTGAATTACAGTGCCCCTGAGCTCCTTTCTTCAACTCGCTTTCTTGTGAGCTGTGCACAAAACCGCAGGATTGCTTCAGGCCCTAATCTGTTTCCAGCAGGGCACACTGAGCCTTTGTTTAATTCCTCTTCCTGGTGGGCAATGAGCGTTACATTTGCCCGTGCAGACACCTACAGCTAGTCTCTCATTGGTTCTCCCTATTCCTGTTCATCTTGCACAGAAATTGCAAGCTGTGCCAAAGAGGAGGTTAAAGGTACTGACTCTCCAAGCGGGGAGAGTGTTAGTAAAGCATCTGGAATGGTGAACCCGAGGACCAGCATACGAAAACTGAGATGCATTTTAAATTGTTTCCCAATCACACGGTGGACGATACTCTGGGTTTCCCATGCATGATTTAGCTGGAGGAAGAATGCCTTGAACTTGGAGAGTTGGGACCGATGGAATGGGTACCATGCACTATGACTTCAAAGGGTCTGTATTTGCTCACCGAAACTCACCAATGCTATCAGCCTGAAGTGTCCAGCCTTATGTCTCAACCAGCTCTGGGTGTAGATGTGGTCAATCCCGGTTGCATCAAATGCCCTGAGTGAATTATTTAAGAATTGCTCTCTATTTCACTGTCTTTGTGTTTTGTTTTCGAAATTTATTTTGATAATGGGATTTATCGGATTTTCACTGCTGCGTTTCGGCCGCTGTACACACGGAGACATATATATCCATGGGTTTTAAGATTCTTCCTTGTCAGGTATATTCCTAGGCGTTGAATATGTGGTGTTGGGTCCATTTCGTTGAGCAAGGAGTTGGTCTTGTCTATTACATATTTGGCTTATGGAAAGTTATCTCTGCTAATTTCAGTCTCTGGTTTTATGCAGCACCCCAACGCACCATTCCCCATAAGCAAGCACTAGTTGGTTTTCTAAATTTGAGACCCTGTTCTGTTTTGTAATTCAGTTCCTGTGTAGTCAAGTTTACATTCCGTGTATTAGTGATATCTTATGATGTTTCTTTTTCTGTGTGATGTAGCTCACGTAGAATCACCGTATCTGCATACACTCACTATGCCGCTACGGGCTTGATGACACAGATTTCATTGCTGAGTGATATTGCATTGCACGTACGTGCCACAACTTCTTTATCCATTTTTTGCTTTCTGGGATATTTACCTGATACTGTAGACGAGCTTCTTGTGAACACAGCCATCCCAAATATTGGGGTGGCTGTCTGTTTTTGATTTTATTTTCCGTAAGCTATAGGACGATAAGTGGAAGTGCCATAGGCTGTGTTGCTTTGTTTCTTACGTGTTTCAGGAAACACCCTACACTTCTCCAGGGTGGCTGCTGGCAATTTACATCCTGCCAATCAGCATAACAAGGCTCCCTGTTTTCCATATCCTGTCCTACCTTTCTGGATTTTACACTTTTTTCAGATGGCCCTTTTGCCTGGGGGGCAGTGAGACTTCATTTTAGTGCAGATTTCCTTTACAGGCTTGCTTGGTTGGCCAAAAAGGGCGTATGCGTTTTTTCCTGAATATATTCAGGAAAAAACGCATACGCCCTTTTTGGCCAAGTGCATCACTGTTGACGTTCTGCCTCTTTTCCTATGCTCTCAGGGCAATTCCAGTCTACCCCTGCAATCGTTTTCCTGAAATTCTGCCCCGCTTTCAAGTCCCCTTCGCAGGCTTACTTCAGTATATTTTTGGAGGATAGCTGTCAATTATAACTCTGCAGGTTTGTGAATTACAGTGCCCCTGAGCTCCTTTCTTCAACTCGCTTTCTTGTGAGCTGGGCACAAAACCGCAGGATTGCTTCAGGCCCTAATCTGTTTCTGGCAGGGCATGCTGAGCCTTTGGTTAATTCCTCTTCCTGGTGCGCAATGAGCGTTACATTTGCCCGTGCAGACACCTACAGCTAGTCTCTCATTGGTTCTCCCTATTCCTGTTCATCTTGCACAGAAATTGCAAGCTGTGCCAAACAGGAGGTTAAAGGCACTGACTCTCCAAGCTGTGAGAGTGTTAGTAAAGCATCTGGAATGGTGAACCCGATGACCAGGATACGAAAACTGAGATGCATTTTAAATCGTTTCCCAATCACACGGTGGACCATACTGTGGGTTTCCCATGCATGTTTTAGCTGGAGGAAGAATCCCTTGAACCTGAAGAGTTGGGACCCATGGAATAGGTACCATGCAGTGTTACTTCAAAGGGTCTGCATTTGCTCACCGAAACTCACCAATGCTATCACCCTGAAGTGTCCAGCCTTATGTCTCAACCAGCTCTGGGTGTAGATGTGTTAAATACCGGTTGCATCACATGCCCTGAGTGAATTATTTAAGAATTGCTCTCTATTTCACTGTTTTGTGTTTGTTTTCGAAATTTATTTTGATAATGGGATTTATCGGATTTTCACTGCTGCGTTTCGGCCGCTGTACACACGCTTGATTCTCTTACGGAGACATATATATCCATGGGTTTTAAGATTCTTCCTAGTCAGGTATATTCCTAGGTGTTGAATATGTGGTGTTGGGTCCATTTCGTTGAGCAAGGAGTAGGTCTTGTCTATTACATATTTGGCTTATGGAATGTTATCTGTGCTAATTTCAGTCTCTGGTTTTATGCAGCACCCCAAGGCACCTTTCCCCATAAGCAAGCACTAGTTGGTTTTCTAAATTTGAGACCCTGTTCTGTTTTGTAATTCAGTTCATGTGTAGTCAAGTTTACATTCCGTGTATTAGTGATATCTTATGATGTTTCTTTTTCTGTGTTACGTAGTTCACGTAGAATCACCGTACCTGCATCCACTCACTATGCCACTACGGGCCTGATGACACAGATTTCATTGCTGAGTGATATTGCATTGCACGTACGTGCCACAACTTCTTTATCCATTTTTTGCTTTCTGGGATATTTACCTGGTACTGTAGATGAGCTTCTTGGGAACACAGCCGTCCCAAACTTTGGGGTGGCTCTCTGTTTTTGATTTTAATTTCCCTAAAGAATAGGACCATAAGTTCAATTGGCATAGGCTGTGTTGCTTTATTTCTTACGTGTTTCAGGAAACACCATACACTTCTCCAGGGTGGCTGTTGGCAATTTACATCCTGCCAATCAGCATAACAAGGCTCCCTGTTCTCCATATCCTGTCCTACCTTTCTGGATTTTACACTTTTTCAGATGGCCCCTTTGCCCGGGGGGCAGTGAGACTTCATTGTAGTGCAGATTTCCTTTACAGGCTTGCTTGGTTGGCCAAAAAGGGCGTATGCGTTTTTTCCTGAATATATTCAGGAAAAAACGCATACGCCCTTTTTGGCCAAGTGCATCATTGTCGACGTTGTGCCTCTTTTCCTATGCTTTCAGGGCAATTCGAGTCTACCCCCTGCCTTCATTTTCCTGAACTACTGCCCCGCTTTCAAGTCCTCTTCGCAGGCTTACTTCAATATAATTTTGGAAGATAGCTGTCATTTATAACCCTGCAGGTTTGTGAATTAGTGTCCCTGAGCTCCTTTCTTCAACTCGCTTTCTTGTGAGCTGGGCACAAAACCGCAGGATTGCTTCAGGCCCATATCTGTTTCCAGCAGGGCACACTGAGCCTTTGTTTAATTCCTCTTCCTGGTGGGCAATGAGCGTTACATTTGCCCGTGCAGACACCTACAGCTAGTCTCTCATTGGTTCTCCCTATTCCTGTTCATCTTGCACAGAAATTGCAAGCTGTGCCAAAGAGGAGGTTAAAGGCACTGACTCTCCAAGCAGGGAGAGTGTTAGTAAAGCATTTGGAATGGTGAACCCGAGGAACAGGATACGAAAACTGAGATGCATTTTAAATCGTTTCCCAATCATTCGGTGGACCATACTGTGGGTTTCCCATGCATGTTTTAGCTGGAGGAAGAATCCCTTGAACCTGAAGAGTTGGGACCCATGGAATAGGTACCATGCAGTATGACTTCAAAGGGTCTGCATTTGCTCACCGAAACTCACCAATGCTATCAGCCTGAAGTGTCCAGCCTTATGTCTCAACCAGCTCTGGGTGTAGATGTGGTCAATCCCGGTTGCATCACATGCCCTGAGTGAATTATTTAAGAATTGCTCTCTCTTTCACTGTCTTTGTGTTTTGTTTTCGAAGTTTATTTTGATAATGGGATTTATCGGATTTTCACTGCTGCGTTTCGTCCGCTGTACACACGCTTGATTCTCTTACGGAAACATATATATCCATGGGTTTTAAGATTCTTCCTAGTCAGGTATATTCCTAGGCGTTGAATATGTGGTGTTGAGTCCATTTCGTTGAGCAAGGAGTAGGTCTTGTCTATTACATATTTGGCTTATGGAATGTTATCTGTGCTAATTTTAGTCTCTGGTTTTATGCAGCACCCCAAGGCACCTTTCCCCATAAGCAAGCACTAGTTGGTTTTCTAAATTTGAGACCCTGTTCTGTTTTGTAATTCAGTTCATGTGTAGTCAAGTTTACATTCCGTGTATTAGTGATATCTTATGATGTTTCTTTTTCTGTGTGACATAGTTCACGTAGAATCACCGTACCTGCATCCACTCACTATGCCGCTACGGGCCTGATGACTCAGATTTCATTGCTGAGTGATATTGCATTGCACGTACGTGCCACAACTTCTTTATCCATTTTTTGCTTTCTGGGATATTAACCTGGTACTGTAGACGAGCTTCTTGGGAACACAGCCGTCCCAAACTTTGGGGTGGCTCTCTGTTTTTGATTTTAATTTCCTTAAGGAATAGGACCATAAGTGCAATTGCCATAGGCTGTGTTGCTGTATTTCTTACGTGTTTCAGGAAACACCATACACTTCTCCAGGGTGCCTATTGGCAATTAACATCCTGCCAATCAGCATAACAAGGCTCCCTGTTCTCCATATCCTGTCCTACCTTTCTGGATTTTACACTTTTTTCAGATGGCCCTCTTGCCCGGGGGGCAGTGAGACTTCATTGTAGTGCAGATTTCCTTTACAGGCTTGCTTGGTTGGCCAAAAAGTGCGTATGCGTTTTTTCCTGAATATATTCAGGAAAAAACGCATACGCCCTTTTTGGCCAAGTGCATCATTGTCGACGTTCTGCCTCTTTTCCTATGCTTTCAGGGCAATTCCAGTCTACCCCTGCAATCGTTTTCCTGAAATTCTGCCCCGCTTTCAAGTCCCCTTCGCAGGCTTACTTCAATATACTTTTGGAAGATAGCTGTCATTTATAACTCTGCAGGTTTGTGAATTACAGTGCCCCTGAGCTCCTTTCTTCAACTCGCTTTCTTGTGAGCTGGGCACAAAACCGCAGGATTGCTTCAGGCCCTAATCTGTTTCCAGCAGGGCACACTGAGCCTTTGTTTAATTCCTCTTCCTGGTGGGCAATGAGCGTTACATTTGCCCGTGCAGACACCTACAGCTAGTCTCTCATTGGTTCTCCCTATTCCTGTTCATCTTGCACAGAAATTTCAAGCTGTGCCAAACAGGAGGTTAAAGGCACTGACTCTCCAAGCTGGGAGAGTGTTAGTAAAGCATCTGGAATGGTGAACCCGAGGACCAGGATACGAAAACTGAGATGCATTTTAAATCGTTTCCCAATCACCCGGTGCACGATACTCTGGGTTTCCCATGCATGTATTAGCTGGAGGAAGAATGCCTTGAACCTGGAGAGTTGGGACCCATGGAATGGGTACCATGCAGTATGACTTCAAAGGGTCTGCATTTGCTCACCGAAACTCACCAATGCTATCAGCCTGAAGTGTCCAGCCTTATGTCTCAACCAGCTCTGGGTGTAGATGTGGTCAATCCCGGTTGCATCACATGCCCTGAGTGAATTATTTAAGAATTGCTCTCTATTTCACTGTCTTTGTGTTTTGTTTTCGAAATTTATTTTGATAATGGGATTTATCGGATTTTCACTGCTGCGTTTCAGCCGCTGTACACACGCTTGATTCTCTTACGGAGACATATATATCCATGGGTTTTAAGATTCTTCCTAGTCAGGTATATTCCTAGGCGTTGAATATGTGGTGTTGGGTCCATTTCGTTGAGCAAGGAGTAGGTCTTGTCTATTACATATTTGGCTTATGGAAAGTTATCTGTGCTAATTTCAGTCTCTGGTTTTATGCAGCACCCCAAGGCACCTTTCCCCATAAGCAAGCACTAGTTGGTTTTCTAAATTTGAGACCCTGTTCTGTTTTGTAATTCAGTTCATGTGTAGTCAAGTTTACATTCCGTGTATTAGTGATATCTTATGATGTTTCTTTTTCTGTGTGACATAGTTCACGTAGAATCACCGTACCTGCATCCACTCACTATGCCGCTACGGGCCTGATGACACAGATTTCATTGTTGAGTAATATTGAATTGTACGTACGTGCCACAACTTCTTTATCCATTTTTTGCTTTCTGGGATATTTACATGATACTGTAGACGAGCTTCTTGTGAACACAGCCGTCCCAAATATTGGGGTGGCTGTTTGTTTTTGATTTTAATTTCCGTAAGCTATAGGACCATAAGTGGAAGTGCCATAGGCTGTGTTGCTTTGTTTCTTACGTGTTTCAGGAAACACCATACACTTCTCCAGGGTGGCTCCTGGCAATTTACATCCTGCCAATCAGCATAACAAGGCTCCCTCTTCTCCATATCCTGTCCTACCTTTCTGGATTTTACACTTTTTTCAGATGGCCCTTTTGCCCGGGGGGCAGTGAGACTTCATTGTAGTGCAGATTTCCTTTACAGGCTTGCTTGGTTGGCCAAAAAGGGCGTATGCGTTTTTTCCTGAATATATTCAGGAAAAAACGCATACGCCCTTTTTGGCCAAGTGCATCATTGTCGACGTTCTGCCTCTTTTCCTATGCTTTCAGGGCAATTCCAGTCTACCCCCTGCAATGGTTTTCCTGAAACTCGGCTGCCCTTTCAAATCCCCTTCGCAGGCTTACTTCAATATATTTTTGGAGGATAGCTGTCATTTATAACTCTGCAGGTTTGTGAATTACAGTGCCCCTGAGCTCCTTTCTTCAACTCGCTTTCTTGTGAGCTGGGCACAAAACTGCAGGATTGCTTCAGACCCTAGTCTGTTTATAGCAGGGCACGCTGAGCCTTTGTTTAATTTCTATTCCTGGTCGGCAATGAGCGTTACATTTGCCCGTGCAGACACCTACAGCTAGTCTCTCATTGGTCCTTCCTATTCCTGTTCATCTTGCACAGAAATTGTAAGCTGTGCCAAACAGGAGGTTAAAGGCACTGACTCTCCAAGCGGGGAGAGTGTTAGTAAAGCATCTGGAATGGTGAACCCGAGGACCAGGATACGAAAACTGAGATGCATTTTAAATCGTTTCCCAATCACACGGTGGACGATACTCTGGGTTTCCCATGCATGTTATAGCTGGAGGAAGAATGCCTTGAACCTGGAGAGTTGGGACCCATGGAATGGGTACCATGCAGTATGACTTCAAAGGGTCTGCATTTGCTCACCGAAACTCACCAATGCTATCAGCCTGAAGTGTCCAGCTTTATGTCTCAACCAGCTCTGGGTGTAGATGTGGTCAATCCCGGTTGCATCACATGCCCTGAGTGAATTATTTAAGAATTGCTCTCTATTTCACTGTCTTTGTGTTTTGTTTTCGAAATTTATTTTGATAATGCGATTTATCGGATTTTCACTGCTGCGTTTCGGCCGCTGTACACACGCTTGATTCTCTTATGGAGACATATATATCCATGGGTTTTAAGATTATACCTAGTCAGGTATATTCCTAGGCGTTGAATATGTGGCGTTGGGTCCATTTCGTTGAGCAAGGAGTAGGTCTTGTCTATTACATATTTGGCTTATGGAAAGTTATCTGTGCTAATTTCAGTCTCTGGTTTTATGCAGCACCCCAAGGCACCTTTCTCCATAAGCAAGCACTAGTTGGTTTTCTAAATTTGAGACCCTGTTCTGTTTTGTAATTCAGTTCATGTGTAGTCAAGTTTACATTCCGTGTATTAGTGATATCTTATGATGTTTCTTTTTCTGTGTGACGTAGTTCACGTAGAATCACCGTACCTGCATCCACTCACTATGCCGCTACGGGCCTGATGACAGAGATTTCATTGCTGAGTGATATTGCATTGTACATACGTGCCACAACTTCTTTATCCATTTTTTGCTTTCTGGGATATTTACCTGATACTGTAGACGAGCTTCTTGTGAACACAGCCGTCCCAAATATTGGGGTGGCTGTCTGTTTTTGATTTAAATTTCCGTAAGCTATAGGACCATAAGTGGAAGTGCCATAGGCTGTGTTGCTTTGTTTCTTACGTGTTTCAGGAAACACCATACACTTCTCCAGGGTGGCTGCTGGCAATTTACATCCTGCCAATCAGCATAACAAGGCTCCCTGTTCTCCATATCCTGTCCTACCTTTCTGGATTTTTCACTTTTTACAGATGGCCCCTTTGCCCGGGGGGCAGTGAGACTTCATTGTAGTGCAGATTTCCTTTACAGGCTTGCTTGGTTGGCCAAAAAGGGCGTATGCGTTTTTTCCTGAATATATTCAGGAAAAAACGCATACGCCCTTTTTGGCCAAGTGCATCATTGTCGACGTTCTGCCTCTTTTCCTATGCTTTCAGGGCAATTCCAGTCTACCCCTGCAATCGTTTTCCTGAAATTCTGCCCCGCTTTCAAGTCCCCTTCGCAGGCTTACTTCAATATATTTTTGGAGGATAGCTGTCATTTATAACTCTGCAGGTTTGTGAATTACAGTGCCCCTGAGCTCCTTTCTTCAACTCGCTTTCTTGTGAGCTGGGCACAAAACCGCAGGATTGCTTCAGGCCCTAATCTGTTTTCAGCAGGGCACACTGAGCCTTTGTCTAATTCCTCTTCCTGGTCGGCAATGAGCGTTACATTTGCCCGTGCAGACACCTACAGCTAGTCTCTCATTGGTTCTCCCTATTCCTGTTCATCTTGCACAGAAATTGCAAGCTATGCCAAACAGGAGGTTAAAGGCACTGACTCTCCAAGTGGGGAGAGTGTTAGTAAAGCATCTGGAATGTTGAACCCGAGGATCAGGGTACGAAAACTGAGATGCATTTTAAATCGTTTCCCAATCACACGGTGGACGATACTCTGGGTTTCCCATGCATGTTTTAGCTGGAGGAAGAATGCCTTGAACCTGGAGAGTTGGGACCCATGGAATGGGTACCATGCAGTATGACTTCAAAGGGTCTGCATTTGCTCACCGAAACTCACCAATGCTATCAGCCTGAAGTGTCCAGCCTTATGTCTCAACCAGCTCTGGGTGTAGATGTGGTCAATCCCGGTTGCATCACATGCCCTGAGTGAATTATTTAAGAATTGCTCTCTATTTCACTGTCTTTGTGTTTTGTTTTCGAAGTTTATTTTGATAATGGGATTTATCGGATTTTCACTGCTGCGTTTCGGCCGCTGTACACACGCTTGATTCTCTTACGGAAACATATATATCCATGGGTTTTAAGATTCTTCCTAGTCAGGTATATTCCTAGGCGTTGAATATGTGGTGTTGAGTCCATTTCGTTGAGCAAGGAGTAGGTCTTGTCTATTACATATTTGGCTTATGGAATGTTATCTGTGCTAATTTTAGTCTCTGGTTTTATGCAGCACCCCAAGGCACCTTTCCCCATAAGCAAGCACTAGTTGGTTTTCTAAATTTGAGACCCTGTTCTGTTTTGTAATTCAGTTCATGTGTAGTCAAGTTTACATTCCGTGTATTAGTGATATCTTATGATGTTTCTTTTTCTGTGTGACGTAGTTCACGTAGAATCACCGTACCTGCATCCACTCACTATGCCGCTACGGGCCTGATGACTCAGATTTCATTGCTGAGTGATATTGCATTGCACGTACGTGCCACAACTTCTTTATCCATTTTTTGCTTTCTGGGATATTAACCTGGTACTGTAGACGAGCTTCTTGGGAACACAGCCGTCCCAAATATTGGGGTGGCTGTCTGTTTTTGATTTTAATTTCCTTAAGGAATAGGACCATAAGTGCAATTGCCATAGGCTGTGTTGCTGTATTTCTTACGTGTTTCAGGAAACACCATACACTTCTCCAGGGTGCCTAATGGCAATTTACATCCTGCCAATCAGCATAACAAGGCTCCCTGTTCTCCATATCCTGTCCTACCTTTCTGGATTTTACACTTTTTTCAGATGGCCCTCTTGCCCGGGGGGCAGTGAGACTTCATTGTAGTGCAGATTTCCTTTACAGGCTTGCTTGGTTGGCCAAAAAGGGCGTATGCGTTTTTTCCTGAATATATTCAGGAAAAAACGCATACGCCCTTTTTGGCCAAGTGCATCATTGTCGACGTTCTGCCTCTTTTCCTATGCTTTCAGGGCAATTCCAGTCTACCCCTGCAATCGTTTTCCTGAAATTCTGCCCCGCTTTCAAGTCCCCTTCGCAGGCTTACTTCAATATACTTTTGGAAGATAGCTGTCATTTATAACTCTGCAGGTTTGTGAATTACAGTGCCCCTGAGCTCCTTTCTTCAACTCGCTTTCTTGTGAGCTGGGCACAAAACCGCAGGATTGCTTCAGGCCCTAATCTGTTTCCAGCAGGGCACACTGAGCCTTTGTTTAATTCCTCTTCCTGGTGGGCAATGAGCGTTACATTTGCCCGTGCAGACACCTACAGCTAGTCTCTCATTGGTTCTCCCTATTCCTGTTCATCTTGCACAGAAATTTCAAGCTGTGCCAAACAGGAGGTTAAAGGCACTGACTCTCCAAGCTGGGAGAGTGTTAGTAAAGCATCTGGAATGGTGAACCCGAGGACCAGGATACGAAAACTGAGATGCATTTTAAATCGTTTCCCAATCACCCGGTGCACGATACTCTGGGTTTCCCATGCATGTATTAGCTGGAGGAAGAATGCCTTGAACCTGGAGAGTTGGGACCCATGGAATGGGTACCATGCAGTATGACTTCAAAGGGTCTGCATTTGCTCACCGAAACTCACCAATGCTATCAGCCTGAAGTGTCCAGCCTTATGTCTCAACCAGCTCTGGTTGTAGATGAGGTCAATCATCGTTGCATCACATGCGCTGAGTGAATTATTTAAGAATTGCTCTCTATTTCACTGTCTTTGTGTTTTGTTTTCGAAATTTATTTTGATAATGGTATTTATCGGATTTTCACTGCTGCGTTTCAGCCGCAGTACACACGCTTGATTCTCTTACGGAGACATATATATCCATGGGTTTTAAGATTCTTCCTAGTCAGGTATATTCCTAGGCGTTGAATATGTGGTGTTGGGTCCATTTCGTTGAGCAAGGAGTAGGTCTTGTCTATTACATATTTGGCTTATGGAAAGTTATCTGTGCTAATTTCAGTCTCTGGTTTTATGCAGCACCCCAAGGCATCTTGCCCCATAAGCAAGCACTAGTTGGTTTTCTAAATTTGAGACCCTGTTCTGTTTTGTAATTCAGTTCATGTGTAGTCAAGTTTACATTCCGTGTATTAGTGATATCTTATGATGTTTCTTTTTCTGTGTGACGTAGTTCACGTAGAATCACCGTACCTGCATCCACTCACTATGCCGCTACGGGCCTGATGACACAGATTTCATTGCTGAGTGATATTGAATTGTACGTACGTGCCACAACTTCTTTATCCATTTTTTGCTTTCTGGGATATTTACATGATACTGTAGACGAGCTTCTTGTGAACACAGCCGTCCCAAATATTGGGGTGGCTGTTTGTTTTTGATTTTAATTTCCGTAAGCTATAGGACCATAAGTGGAAGTGCCATAGGCTGTGTTGCTTTGTTTCTTACGTGTTTCAGGAAACACCATACACTTCTCCAGGGTGGCTCCTGGCAATTTACATCCTGCCAATCAGCATAACAAGGCTCCCTCTTCTCCATATCCTGTCCTACCTTTCTGGATTTTACACTTTTTTCAGATGGCCCTTTTGCCCGGGGGGCAGTGAGACTTCATTGTAGTGCAGATTTCCTTTACAGGCTTGCTTGGTTGGCCAAAAAGGGCGTATGCGTTTTTTCCTGAATATATTCAGGAAAAAACGCATACGCACTTTTTGGCCAAGTGCATCATTGTCGACGTTCTGCCTCTTTTCCTATGCTTTCAGGGCAATTCCAGTCTACCCCCTGCAATGGTTTTCCTGAAACTCGGCTGCGCTTTCAAATCCCCTTCGCAGGCTTACTTCAATATATTTTTGGAGGATAGCTGTCATTTATAACTCTGCAGGTTTGTGAATTACAGTGCCCCTGAGCTCCTTTCTTCAACTTGCTTTCTTGTGAGCTGGGCACAAAACTGCAGGATTGCTTCAGACCCTAGTCTCTTTATAGCAGGGCACGCTGAACCTTTGTTTAATTTCTATTCCTGGTCGGCAATGAGCGTTACATTTGCCCGTGCAGACACCTACAGCTAGTCTCTCATTGGTCCTTCCTATTCCTGTTCATCTTGCACAGAAATTGTAAGCTGTGCCAAACAGGAGGTTAAAGGCACTGACTGTCCAAGCGGGGAGAGTGTTAGTAAAGCATCTGGAATGGTGAACCCGAGGACCAGGATACGAAAACTGAGATGCATTTTAAATCGTTTCCCAATCACACGTTGGACGATACTCTGGGTTTCCCATGCATGTTATAGCTGGAGGAAGAATGCCTTGAACCTGGAGAGTTGGGACCCATGGAATGGGTACCATGCAGTATGACTTCAAAGGGTCTGCATTTGCTCACCGAAACTCACCAATGCTATCAGCCTGAAGTGTCCAGCCTTATGTCTCAACCAGCTCTGGGTGTAGATGTGGTCAATCCCGGTTGCATCACATGCCCTGAGTGAATTATTTAAGAATTGCTCTCTATTTCACTGTCTTTGTGTTTTGTTTTCGAAATTTATTTTGATAATGCGATTTATCGGATTTTCACTGCTGCGTTTCGGCCGCTGTACACACGCTTGATTCTCTTATGGAGACATATATATCCATGGGTTTTAAGTTTCTTCCTAGTCAGGTATATTCCTAGGCGTTGAATAGGTGGTGTTGGGTCCATTTCGTTGAGAAAGGAGTAGGTCTTGTCTATTACATATTTGGCTTATGGAAAGTTATCTGTGCTAATTTCAGTCTCTGGTTTTATGCAGCATCCCAAGGCACCTTTTCCCATAAGGAAGCACTTGTTGGTTTTCTAAATTTGAGACCCTGTTCTGTTTTGTAATTCAGTTCATGTGTAGTCAAGTTTACATTCCGTGTATTAGTGATATCTTATGATGTTTCTTTTTCTGTGTGACGTAGTTCACGTAGAATCACCGTACCTGCATCCACTCACTATGCCGCTACGGGCCTGATGACACAGATTTCATTGCTGAGTGATATTGCATTGTACGTACGTGCCACAATTTCTTTATCCATTTTTTGCTTTCTAGGATATTTACCTAATACTGTAGACGAGCTTCTTGTGAACACAGCCGTCCCAAATATTGGGGTGGCTGTCTGTTTTTGATTTTAATTTCCGTAAGCTATAGGACCATAAGTGGAAGTGCCATAGGCTGTGTTGCTTTGTTTCTTACGTGTTTCAGGAAACACCATACACTTCTCCAGGGTGGCTGCTGGCAATTTACATCCTGCCAATCAGCATAACAAGGCTCCCTGTTCTCCATATCCTGTCCTACCTTTCTGGATTTTACACTTTTTTCACATGGCCCTCTTGCCCGGGGGGCAGTGAGACTTCATTGTAGTGCAGATTTCCTTTACAGGCTTGCTTGGTTGGCCAAAAAGGGCGTATGCGTTTTTTCCTGAATATATTCAGGAAAAAACGCATATGCCCTTTTTGGCCAAGTGCATCATTGTCGACGTTGTGCCTCCTTTCCTATGCTTTCAGGGCAATTCCAATCTACCACCTGCAATCGTTTTCCTGAAATTCTGCACCGCTTTCAAGTCCCCTTCGCAGGCTTACTTCAATATACTTTTTGAAGATAGCTGTCATTTGTAACTCTGCAGGTTTGTGAATTACAGTGCGCCTGAGCTCCTTTCTTCAACTCGCTTTCTTGTGAGCTGGGCACAAAACCGCAGGATTGTTTCAGGCACTAATCTGTTTCCCGCAGGGCACGCTGAGCCTTTGGTTAATTCCTCTTCCTGGTGGGAAATGAGCGTTACATTTGCCCGTGCAGACACCTACAGCTAGTCTCTCATTGGTTCTCCCTATTCCTGTTCATCTTGCACAGACATTGCAAGCTGTGCCAAACAGGAGGTTAAAGGCACTGACTCTCCAAGCGGGGAGAGTGTTAGTAAAGCGTCTGAATGGTGAACCCGAGGACCAGGATATGAAAACTGAGATGCATTTTAAATCGTTTCCCAATCACAAGGTGGACGATACTCTGGATTTCCCATGCATTTTTTAGCTGGAGGAAGAATCCCTTGAACCTGGAGTGTTGGGAACCAAGGAATGGGTACCATGCATTATGACTTCAAAGGGTCTACATTTACTCACCGAACCTCACCAATGCTATCAGCCTGAAGTGTCCAGCCTTATGTCTCAACCAGCTCTGGGTGTCGATGTGTTAAATCCCGGTTGCATCACATGCCCTGAGTGAATTATTTAAGAATTGCTCTCTATTACACTGTCTTTGTGTTTTGTTTTTGAAATTTATTTTGATAATGGGATTTATCGGATTTTCACTGCTGCGTTTCGGCCGCTGTACACACGCTTGATTCTCTTACGGAGAAATATATATCCATGGGTTTTAAGATTCTTCCTAGTCAGGTATATTCGTAGGCGTTGAACATATGGTGTTGGGTCCATTTCTTTGAGCAAGGAGTAGGTCTTGTCTATTACATATTTGGCTTATGGAAAGTTATCTGTGCTAATTTCAGTCTCTGGTTTTATGCAGAACCCCAACGCACCTTTTCCCATAAGCAAGCACTAGTTGGTTTTCTAAATTTGAGACCCTGTTCTGTTTTGTAATTCAGTTCATGTGTAGTCAAGTTTACATTCCGTGTATTAGTGATATCTTATGATGTTTGTATTTCTGTGTGACGTAGCTCACGTAGAATCACCGTACCTGCATCCACTCACTATGCCTCTACAGGCCTGATGACACAGATTTAATTGCTGAGTGATATTCCATTGTACGTACATGCCACAACTTCTTTATCCATTTTTTGCTTTCTGGGATATTTACCTGGTACTGTAGACGAGCTCCTTGTGAACACAGCCGTCCCAAACATTGGTGTGGCTGTCTGTTTTTGATTTTAATTTCCCTAAACTATAGGACCATAAGTGCAAGTGCCATAGGCTGTGTTGCTTTGTTTCTTACGTGTTTCAGGAAGCACCATACACTTCTCCAGGATGGCTGTTGGCAATTTACATCCTGCCAATTAGCATAACAAGGCTCGCTCTTCTCCATATCCTGTCCTACCTTTCTAGATTTTACACTTTTTTCACATGGCCCTTTTGCCAGGGGGGCAGTGAGACTTCATTGTAGTGCAGATTTCCTTTACAGGCTTGCTTGGTTGGCCTTAAGTGCGTATGCGTTTTTTCCTTAATATATTCAGGAAAAAACGCATACGCCCTTCTTGGCCAAGTGCATCATTGTCGACGTTCTGCCTCTTTTCCTATGCTTTCAGGGCAATTCCAGTCTACCCCCTGCAATCGTTTTCCTGAAATTCTGCCCCGCTTTCAAGTCCCCTTCGCAGGCTTACTTCAATATATTTTTGGAGGATAGCTGTCATTTATAACTCTGCAGGTTTGTGAATTACAGCGCCCCTGAGCTCCTTTCTTCAACTCGCTTTCTTGTGAGCTGGGCACAAAACCGCAGGATTGCTTCAGGCCCTAATCTCTTTCCAGCAGGGCACACTGAGCCTTTGTTTAATTCCTCTTCCTGGTGGGCAATGAGCGTTACATTTGCCTGTGCAGACACCTACAGCTAGTCTCTCATTGGTTCTCCCTATTCCTGTTCATCTTGCACAGAAATTGCAAGCTGTGCCAAAGAGGAGGTTAAAGGCACTGACTCTCCAAGCGGGGAGAGTGTTAGTAAAGCATCTGCAATGGTGAACCCGAGGACCAGG
This sequence comes from Phocoena phocoena, assembly GCF_963924675.1. Classification (NCBI taxonomy): domain Eukaryota; kingdom Metazoa; phylum Chordata; class Mammalia; order Artiodactyla; family Phocoenidae; genus Phocoena; species Phocoena phocoena. The sequence continues at coordinate 238,084 of NW_027077693.1, read as the reverse complement.
ATACGAAAACTGAGATGCATTTTAAATCGTTTCCCAATCACATGGTGGACCATACTGTGGGTTTCCCATGCATGTTTTAGCTGGAGGAAGAATCCCTTGAACCTGAAGTGTTGGGACCCATGGAATAGGTACCATGCAGTATGACTTCAAAGGGTCTGCATTTGCTCACCGAAACTCACAAATGCTATCAGCCTGAAGTGTCCAGCCTTATGTCTCAACCAGCTCTGGGTGTAGATGTGGTCAATCCCGGTTAGATCACATGCCCTGAGTGAATTATTTAAGAATTGCTCTCTATTTCACTGTCTTTGTGTTTTGTTTTCGAAATTTATTTTGATAATGGGATTTATCGGATTTTCACTGCTGCGTTTCGGCCGCAGTACACACGCTTGATTCTCTTATGGAGACATATATATCCATGGGTTTTAAGATTCTTCCTAGTCAGGTATATTCCTAGGCGTTGAATATGTGGTGTTGAGTCCATTTCGTTGAGCAAGGAGTAGGTCTTGTCTAGTACATATTTGGCTTATGGAATATTATCTGTGCTAATTTCAGTCTCTGATTTTATGCAGCACCCCAAGGCACCTTTCCCCATTAGCAAGCACTAGTTAGTTTTCTAAATTTGAGACCCTGTTCTGTTTTGTAATTCAGTTCATGTGTAGTCAAGTTTACATTCCGTGTATTAGTGATATCTTATGATGTTTCTTTTTCTGTGTGATGTAGTTCACGTAGAATCACCGTACCTGCATCCACTCACTATGCCGCTACGGGCCTGATGACACAGATTTCATTGCTGAGTGATATTGCATTGCACGTACGTGCCACAACATCTTTATCCATTTTTTGCTTTCTGGGATATTTACCTGGTACTGTAGATGAGCTTCTTGGGAACACAGCCGTCCCAAATTTTGGGGTGGATCTCTGTTTTTGATTTTAATTTCCCTAAGCAAGAGGACCATAAGTGCAATTGCCATACGCTGTGTTCCTTTATTTCTTACGTGTTTCAGGAAACACCATACTCTTCTGCAGGGTGGCTGTTGGCAAATTACATCCTCCCAATCAGCATAAGAAGGCTCCCTGTTCTCCATATCCTGTCCTACCTTTCTGGATTTTACACTTTTTTCAGATGGCCCTTTTGCCCGGGGGGCAGTGAGACTTCATTGTAGTGCAGATTTCCTTTACAGGCTTGCTTGGTTGGCCAAAAAGGGCGTATGCGTTTTTTCCTGAATATATTCAGGAAAAAACGCATATGCCCTTTTCGGCCAAGTGCATCATTGTCGACGTTGTGCCTCCTTTCCTATGCTTTCAGGGCAATTCCAGTCTACCACCTGCAATCGTTTTCCTGAAATTCTGCACCGCTTTCAAGTCCCCTTCGCAGGCTTATTTCAATATACTTTTGGAAGATAGCTGTCATTTATAACTCTGCAGGTTTGTGAATTACAGTGCCCCTGAGCTCCTTTCTTCAACTCGCTTTCTTGTGAGCTGGGCACAAAACCGCAGGATTGTTTCAGGCCCTAATCTCTTTCCAGCAGGGCACACTGAGCCTTTGTTTAATTCCTCTTCCTGGTGGGCAATGAGCGTTACATTTGCCTGTGCAGACACCTACAGCTAGTCTCTCATTGGTTCTCCCTATTCCTGTTCATCTTGCACAGAAATTGCAAGCTGTGCCAAACAGGAGGTTAAAGGCACTGACTCTCCAAGCGGGGAGAGTGTTAGTAAAGCATCTGGAATGGTGAACCCGAGGACCAGGATACGAAAACTGAGATGCATTTTAAATCGTTTCCCAATCACACGGTGGACCATACTGTGGGTTTCCCATGCATGTTTTAGCTGGAGGAAGAATCCCTTGAACCTGAAGTGTTGGGACCCATGGAATAGGTACCATGCAGTATGACTTCAAAGGGTCTGCATTTGCTCACCGAAACTCACCAATGCTATCAGCCTGAAGTGTCCAGCCTTATGTCTCAACCAGCTCTGGGTTTAGATGTGGTCAATCCCGGTTGCATCACATGCCCTGAGTGAATTATTTAAGAATTGCTCTCTATTTCACTGTCTTTGTGTTTTGTTTTCGAAATTTATTTTGATAATGGGATTTATCGGATTTTCACTGCTGCGTTTCGGCCGCTGTACACACGCTTGATTCTCTTACGGAGACATATATATCCATGGGTTTTAAGATTCTTCCTAGTCAGGTATATTCTTAGGCGTTGAATATGTGGTGTTGAGTACATTTCGTTGAGCAAGGTGTAGGTCTTGTCTATTACATATTTGGCTTATGGAATGTTATCTATGCTAATTTCAGTCTCTGGTTTTATGCAGCACCCCAAGGCACCTTTCTCCATAAGCAAGCACTAGTTTGTTTTCTAAATTTGAGACCCTGTTCTGTTTTGTAATTCAGTTCATGTGTAGTCAAGTTTACATTCCGTGTATTAGTGATATCTTATAATGTTTCTTTTTCGGTGTGACGTAGTTCACGTAGAATCACCGTACCTGCATCCACTCACTATGCCACTATGGGCCTGATGACACAGATTTCATTGCTGAGTGATACTGCATTGCACGTACGTGCCACAACTTCTTTATCCATTTTTTGCTTTCTGGGATATTTACCTGGTACTGTAGACGAGCTTGCTGGGAACACAGCCGTCCCAAACTCTGGGGTGGCTCTCTGTTTTTGATTTTAATTTCCCTAAGGAATAGGACCATAAATGCAATTGCCATAGGCTGTGTTGCTTTATTTCTTACGTTTTTCAGGAAACACCATACACATCTCCAGGGTGGCTGTTGGCAATTTACATCCTGCCAATCAGCATAACAAGGCTCCCTGTTCTCCATATCCTGTCCTACCTTTCTGGATTTTACACTTTTTTCAGATTGCCCTCTTGCCCGCGGGGCAGTGAGACTTCATTGTAGTGCAGATTTCCTTTACAGGCTTGCTTGGTTGGCCAAAATGGGCGTATGCGTTTTTTCCTGAATATATTCAGGAAAAAAAGCATACGCCCTTTTTGGCCAAGTGCATCATTGTCGACGTTGTGCCTCTTTTCCTATGCTGTCAGGGCAATTCCAGTCTACCCCCTGCAATCGTTTTCCTGAAATTCTGCCTCGCTTTCAAGTCCCCTTCGCAGGCTTACTTCAATATACTTTTGGAAGATAGCTGTCATTTATAACTCTGCAGGTTTGTGAATTACAGTGCCCCTGAGCTCCTTTCTTCAACTCGCTTTCTTGTGAGCTGGGCACAAAACCGCAGGATTGCTTCAGGCCCTAATCTGTTTCCAGCAGGGCACACTGAACCTTTGTTTAATTCCTCTTCCTGGTGGGCAATGAGCGTTACATTTGCCCGTGCAGACACCTACAGCTAGTCTCTCATTGGTTCTCCCTATTCCTGTTCATCTTGCACAGAAATTGCAAGCTGTGCCAAAGAGGAGGTTAAAGGCACTGACTCTCCAAGCGGGGAGAGTGTTAGTAAAGCATCTGGAATGGTGAACCCTAGGACCAGGATACGAAAACTGAGATGCATTTTAAATCGTTTCCCAATCACACGGTGGACGATACTCTGGGTTTCCCATGCATGTTTTAGCTGGAGGAAGAATGCCTTGAACCTGTAGAGTTGGGACCCATGGAATGGGTACCATGCAGTATGACTTCAAAGGGTCTGCATTTGCTCACTGAAACTCACCAATGCTATCAGCCTGAAGTGTCCAGCCTTATGTCTCAACCAGCTCTGGGTGTAGATGTGGTCAATCCCGGTTGCATCACATGCCCTGAGTGAATTATTTAAGAATTGCTCTCTATTTCACTGTCTTTGTGTTTTGTTTTCGAAATTTATTTTGATAATGGGATTTATCGGATTTTCACTGCTGCGTTTCGGCCGCTGTACACACGCTTGATTCTCTTATGGAGACATATATATCCATGGGTTTTAAGATTCTTCCTAGTCAGGTATATTCCTAGGCGTTGAATATGTGGTGTTGGGTCCATTTCGTTGAGCAAGGAATAGGACTTGTCTATTACATATTTGGCTTATGGAAAGTTATCTGAGCTAATTTCAGTCTCTGGTTTTAGGCAGCAACCCAAGGCACCTTTCCCCATAAGCAAGCGCTAGTTGGATTTCTAAATTTGAGACCATGTTCTGGTTTGTAATTCAGTTCATGTGTAGTCAAGTTTACATTCCGTGTATTAGTGATATCTTATGATGTTTCTTTTTCTGTGTGACGTAGTTCACGTAGAATCACCGTACCTGCATCCACTCACTATGCCGCTACGGGCCTGATGACACAGATTTCACTGCTGAGTGATATTGCATTGCACGTACGTGCCACAACTTCTTTATCCATTTTTTGCTTTCTGGGATATTTACCTGATACTGTAGACGAGCTTCTTGTGAACACAGCCGTCCCAAATATTGGGGTGGCTGTCTGTTTTTGATTTTAATTTCCGTAAGCTATAGGACCATAAGTGGAAGTGCCATAGGCTGTGTTGCTTTGTTTCTTACGTGTTTCAGGAAACACCATACACTTCTCCAGGGTGGCTGCTGGCAATTTACATCCTGCCAATCAGCATAACAAGGCTCCCTGTTCTCCATATCCTGTCCTACCTTTCTGAATTTTACACTTTTTTCAGATGGCCCTTTTGCCCGGGGGGCAGTGAGACTTCATTGTAGTGCAGATTTCCTTTACAGGCTTGCTTGGTTGGCCAAAAAGGGCGTATGCGTTTTTTCCTGAATATATTCAGGAAAAAACGCATACGCCCTTTTTGGCCAAGTGCATCATTGTCGACGTTCTGCCTCTTTTCCTATACTTTCAGGGCAATTCCAGTCTACCCCCTGCAATCGTTTTCCTGAAATTCTGCCCCGCTTTCAAGTCCCCTTCGCAGGCTTACTTCAATATACTTTTGGAAGATAGCTGTCATTTATAACTCTGCAAGTGTGTGAATTACAGTGCCCCTGAGCTCCTTTCTTCAACTCGCTTTCTTGTGAGCTGGGCACAAAACCGCAGGATTGCTTCAGGCCCTAATCTGTTTCCAGCAGTGCACACTGAGCCTTTGTTTAATTCCTCTTTCTGGTGGGCAATTAGCGTTACATTTGCCCGTGCAGACACCTATAGCTAGTCTCTCATTGGTTCTCCCTATTCCTGTTCATCTTGCACAGAAATTGCAAGCTGTGCCAAAGAGGAGGTTAAAGGCACTGACTCTCCAAGCGGGGAGAGTGTTAGTAAAGCATCTGGAATGGTGAACCCGAGGACCAGGATACGAAAACTGAGATGCATTTTAAATCGTTTCCCAATCACACGGTGGACGATACTCTGGGTTTCCCATGCATGTTTTAGCTGGAGGAAGAATCCCTTGAACCTGGAGAGTTGGGACCCATGGAATGGGTACCATGCAGTATGACTTCAAAGGGTCTGCATTTGCTCACCGAAACTCACCAATGCTATCAGCCTGAAGTGTCCAGCCTTATGTCTCAACCAGCTCTGGGTGTAGATGTGGTCAATCCCGGTTGCATCACATGCCCTGAGTGAATTATTTAAGAATTGCTCTCTATTTCACTGTCTTTGTGTTTTGTTTGCGAAATTTATTTTGATAATGGGATTTATCGGATTTTCACTGCTGCGTTTCGGCCGCTGTACACACGCTTGATTCCCTTACGGAGATATATATATCCATGGGTTTTAAGATTCTTCCTAGTCAAGTGTATTCCTAGGCGTTGAATATGTGGTGTTGGGTCCATTTCGTGGAGCAAGGAGTAGGTCTTGTCTATTACATATTTGGCTTATGGAAAGTTATCTGTGCTAATTTCAGTCTCTGATTTTATGCAGCACACCAAGGCGCCTTTCCCCATAAGCAAGCACTAGTTGGTTTTCTAAATTTGAGACCCTGTTCTGTTTTGTAATTCAGTTAATGTGTAGTCAAGTTTACATTCCGTGTATTAGTGATATCTTATGATGTTTCTTTTTCTTTGTGACGTAGTTCACGTAGAATCACCGTACCTGCATCCACTCACTATGCCGCTACGGGCCTGATGACACAGATTTCACTGCTGAGTGATATTGCATTGTACGTACGTGCCACAACTTCTTTATCCATTTTTTGCTTTCTGGGATATTTACCTGATACTGTAGACGAGCTTCTTGTGAACACAGCCGTCCGAAATATTGGGTTGGCTGTCTGTTTTTGATTTTAATTTCCGTAAGCTATAGGACCATAAGTGGAAGTGCCATAGGCTGTGTTGCTTTGTTTCCTACGTGTTTCAGGAAACACCATACACTTCTCCAGGGTGGCTGCTGGCAATTTACATCCTGCCAATCAGCATAACAAGGCTCCCTGTTCTCCATATCCTGTCCTACCTTTCTGGATTTTACACTTTTTTCAGATGGCCATTTTGCCCGGGGGGCAGTGAGACTTCATTGTAGTGCAGATTTCCTTTATAGGCTTGCTTGGTTGGCCAAAAAGTCCGTATGCGTTTTTTCCTGAATGTATTCAGGAAAAAACGCATACGCACTTTTTGGCCAAGTGCATCATTGTCGACGTTGTGCCTCTTTTCCTATGCTTTCAGGGCAATTCCAGTCTACCCCCTGCCATCGTTTTCCTGAAATTCTGCCCCGCTTTCAAGTCCCCTTCGCAGGCTTACTTCAATATACTTTTGGAAGATAGCTGTCATTTATAACTCTGCAGGTTTGTGAATTACAGTGCCCCTGAGCTCCTTTCCTCAACTCGCTTTCTTGTGAGCTGGGCACAAAACCGCAGGATTGCTTCAGGCCCTAATCTGTTTCCAGCAGGGCACACTGAGCCTTTGTTTAATTCCTCTTCCTGGTGGGCAATGAGCCTTACATTTGCCCGTGCAGACACCTACAGCTAGTCTCTCATTGGTTCTCCCTATTCCTGTTCATCTTGCACAGAAATTGCAAGCTGTGCCAAAGAGGAGGTTAAAGGCACTTACTCTCCAAGCGGGGAGAGTGTTAGTAAAGCATCTGGAATGGTGAACCCGAGGACCAGGATACGAAAACTGAGATGCATTTTAAATCATTTCCCAATCACACGGTGGACGATACTCTGGGTTTCCCATGCATGTTTTAGCTGGAGGAAAAATCCCTTGAACCTGGAGAGTAGGGACCCATGGAATGGGTACCATGCTGTATGACTTCAAAGGGTCTGCATTTGCTCACCGAAACTCACCAATGCTATCAGCCTGAAGAGTCCAGCCTTATGTCTCAACCAGCTCTGGGTGTAGATGTGGTCAATCCCGGTTGCATCACATGCCCTGAGTGAATTATTTAAGAATTGCTCTCTATTTCACTGTCTTTGTGTTTTGTTTTCGAAATTTATTTTGATAATGGGATTTATCGGATTTTCACTGCTGCGTTTCGGCCGCTGTACACACGCTTGATTCTCTTACGGAGACATATATTTCCATGGGTTTTAAGATTCTTCCTAGTCAGGTATATTCCTAGGCGTTGAATATGTGGTGTTGGGTCCATTTCGTTGAGCAAGGAGTAGGTCTTGTCTATTACATATTTGGCTTATGGAAAGTTATCTGTGCTAATTTCTGTCTCTGGTTTTATGCAGCACCCCAAGGCACCTTTCCCCAAAAGCAAGCACTAGTTGGTTTTCTAAATTTGAGACCCTGTTCTGTTTTGTAATTCAGTTCATGTGTAGTCAAGTTTACATTACGTGTATTAGTGATATCTTATGATGTTTCTTTTTCTGTGTGACGGAGTTCACGTAGAATCACCGTACCTGCATCCACTCCCTATGCCGCTACGGGCCTGATGACACAGATTTCATTGCTGAGTGATACTGCATTGAACATACGTGCCACAACTTCTTTATCCATTTTTTGCTTTCTGGGATATTTACCTGGTACTGTAGACGAGCTTCTTGGGAACACAGCCGTCCCAAAATTTGGGGTGGCTCTCTGTGTTTGATTTTAATTTCCCTAAGCAATAGGACCATAAGGCAATTGCCATAGGCTGTGTTGCTTTATTACTTACGTGTTTCAGGAAACACCATACACTTTTCCAGTGTGGCAGTTCACAATTTATATCCTGCCAATCAGCATAACAAGGCTCCCTGTTCTACATATCCTGTCCTACCTTTCTGGATTTTACACTTTTTTCAGATGGCCCTTTTGCCAGGGGGGCAGTGAGATTTCATTGTAGTGCAGATTTCTTTACAGGCTTGCTTGGTTGGCCAAAATGTGCGTATGCGTTTTTTCCTAAATATATTCAGGAAAAAACGCATACGCCCTTTATGGCCAAGTGCATCATTGTCGACGTTGTGCCTCTTTTCCTATGCTTTCAGGGCAATTCCAGTCTACCCCCTGCAATTGTTTTCCTGAAATTCTGCCCTGCTTTCAAGTCCCCTTCGCAGTCTTACTTCAATATATTTTTGGAGGATAGCTGTCATTTATAACTCCGCAGGTTTGTGAATTACAGTGCCCCTGAGCTCCTTTCTTCAACTCGCTTTCTTGTGAGCTGGGCACAAAACCGCAGGATTGCTTCAGGCCCTAATCTGTTTCCGGCAGGGCATGCTGAGCCTTTGGTTAATTCCTCTTCCTGGTGGGAAATGAGCGTTACATTTGCCCGTGCATACACCTACAGCTAGTCTCTTATTGGTTCTCCCTATTCCTGTACATCTTGCACAGAAATTGCAAGCTGTGCCAAAGAGGAGGTTAAAGGCACTGACTCTCCAAGTGGGGAGAGTGTTAGTAAAGCAACTGGAATGGTGAACCCGAAGACCAGGTTACGAAAACTGAGATGCATTTTAAATCGTTTCCCAATCACACGGTGGATGATACTCTGGGTTTCCCATGCATGTTTTAGCTGGAGGAAGAATCCCTTGAACCTGGAGAGTTGGGACCCATGGAATGGGTACCATGCAGTATGACTTCAAAGGGTCTGCATTTGCTCACCGAAACTCACCAATGCTATCAGCCTGAAGTGTCCAGCCTTATGTCTCAACCAGCTCTGGGTGTTGATGTGGTCAATCCCGGTTGCGTCACAATCCCTGAGTGAATTATTTAAGAATTGCTCTCTATTTCACTGTCTTTGTGTTTTGTTTTCGAAATTTATTTGGATAATGGGATTTATCGGATTTTCACTGCTGCGTTTCGGCCGCTGTACACACGCTTGATTCTCTTACGGAGACATATATATCCATGGGTTTTAAGATTCTTCCTAGTCAGGTATATTCCTAGGCATTGAATATGTGGTGTTGGGTCCATTTCGTTGAGCAAGGAGTAGGTTTTGTCTATTACATATTTGGCTTATGGAAAGTTATCTGTGCTAATTTCAGTCTCTGGTTTTATGCAGCACCCCAAGGCACCTTTCTCCATAAGCAAGCACTAGTTGGTTTTCTAAATTTGAGACCCTGTTCTGTTTTGTAATTCAGTTCATGTGTAGTCAAGTTTACATTCCGTGTATTAGTGATATCTTATGATGTTTCTTTTTCTGTGTGACGTAGTTCACGTAAAATCACCGTACCTACATCCACTCACTATGCCGCTATGGGCCTGATGACACAGATTTCATTGCTGAGTGATATTGCAATGTACGTACGTACCACAACTTCTTTAACCATTTTTTGCTTTCTGGGATATTTACCTGATACTGTAGACGACCTTCTTGTTAACACAGCCGTCCCAAATATTGGTGTGGCTGTCTGTTTTTGATTTTAATTTCCGTAAGGAATAGGACCATAAGTGGAAGTGCAATAGGCTGTGTTGCTTTGTTTCTTACGTGTTTCAGGAAACACCATACACTTCTCCAGGGTGGCTGTTCACAATTTACTTCCTGCCAATCAGCATAACAAGGCTCCCTGTTCTCCATATCCTGTCCTACCTTTCAGGATTTTACACTTTTTTCAGATGGCCCTTTTGCCCGGGGGGCAGTGAGATTTCATTGTAGTGCAGATTTCCTTTACAGGCTTGCTTGGTTGGCCAAAAAGGGCGTATGCGTTTTTTCCTGAATATATTCAGGGAAAAACGCATACGCCCTTTTTGGCCAAGTGCATCATTGTCGACGTTCTGCCTCTTTTCCTATGCTTTCAGGGCAATTCCAGCCTACCCCCTGCAATCGTTTTCCTGAAATTCTGCCCCGCTTTCAAGTCCCCTTTGCAGGCTTACTTCAGTATACTTTTGGAGGATAGCTGTCATTTATAACTCTGCAGGTTTGTGAATTACAGTGCCGCTGAGCTCCTTTCTTCAACTCGCTTTCTTGTGAGCTGGGCACAAAACCGCAGGATTGCTTCAGGCCCTAATCTGTTTCCGGCAGGGCACACTGAGCCTTTGGTTAATTCCTCTTCCTGGTGGGAAATGAGCGTTACATTTGCCCGTGCAGACACCTATAGCTAGTCTCTCATTGGTTCTCCCTATTCCTGTTCATCTTGCACAGAAATTGCAAGCTGTGCCAAACAGGAGGTTAAAGGCACTGACTCTCCAAGCGGGGAGAGTGTTAGTAAAGCATCTGGGATGGTGAACCCGAGGACTAGGATACGAAAACTGAGATGCATTTTAAATCGTTTCCCAATCACACGGTGGACCATACTGTGGGTTTCCCATGCATGTTTTAGCTAGAGGAAGAATCCTTTGAACCTGGACAGTTGGGACTCATGGAATAGGTACCATGCAGTATGACTTCAAAGGGTCTGCATTTGCTCACCGAAACTCACCAATGCTATCAGCCTGAAGTGTCCAGCCTTATGTCTCAACCAGCTCTGGGTGTAGATGTGTTAAATCCCGGTTGCATCACATGCCCTGAGTGAATTATTTAAGAATTGCTCTCTATTTCACTGTCTTTGTGTTTTGGTTTTGAAATTTATTTTCATAATGGTATTTATCGGATTTTCACTGCTGCGTTTATGCCGCTGTACACACGATTGATTCTCTTACGGAGACATATAAATCCATGGGTTTTCAGATTCTTCCTAGTCAGGTATATTCCTAGGCATTTAATATGTGGTGTTGAGTCCATTTCGTTGAGCAAGGAGTAGGTCTTGTCTATTACATATTTGGCTTATGGAATGTTATCTGTGCTCATTTTAGTCTCTGGTTTTATGCAGCACCCCAAGGCACCTTTCCCCATAAGCAAGCACTAGTCGGTTTTCTAAATTTGCGACCCTGTTCTGTTTTGTAATTCAGTTCATGTGTAGTCAAGTTTACATTCCGTGTATTAGTGATATCTTATGATGTTTCTTTTTCTGTGTGACGTAGTTCACGTAGAGTCACCGTACCTGCATCCACTCACTATGCCGCTACGGGCCTGATGACACAGATTTCATTGCTGAGTGATATTGCATTGCACGTACGTGCCACAACTTCTTTAACCATTTTTTGCTTTCTGGGATATTTACCTGGTACTGTCGACGAGCTTCTTGGGAACACAGCCGTCCCAAACTTTGGGGTGGCTCTCTGTTTTTGATTTTAATTTCCCTAAGCAATAAGACCATAAGTGCAATTGCCATAGGCTGTGTTGCTTTATTTCTTACGTGTTTCAGGAAACACCATACACTTCTCCAGGGTGGCTGTTGGCAATTTACATCCTGCCATTCAGCATAACAAGGCTCCCTGTTCTCCATATCCTGTCCTACCTTTCTGGATTTTACACTTTTTTCAGAAGGCCCTTTTGCCCGGGGGGGCAGTGAGATTTCATTGTAGTGCAGATTTCCTTTACAGGCTTGCTTGGTTGGCCAAAAAGTGCGTATGCGTTTTTTCCTGAATATATATATTCAGGAAAAAACGCATACGCACTTTTTGGCCAAGTGCATCATTGTCCTCGTTCTGCCTGTTTTCCTATGTTTTAAATGCAACTCCAGTCTTCCTCCCAGATTGGTTTCCTGCAATTCTGCCTCACTTTCAAGTCCTCTTCGCAGCCTTACTTCAATATAATTTTGGATGATTGCTGTCACTTATAACTGTGCAGGTTTGTGAATTACAGTGCCCCTGAGCTCCTTTCTCCAACTCGCTTTCTTGTGAGCTGACTGCAAAACCGCAAGATAGCTTCAGACCCTAATCTGGTTCCGGCAGTGTATGCTGAGCATTTGGTTAATTCATCTTCCTGTTGGGAAATGAGACTTAAATTTGCCCTTCCAAACATCTACAGCTACTTTCTCATTGGTTCTCCCTATTCCTGTTCATCTTCCGCAGAAATTGCAAACTGGGCCAAACAGGAGGTTAAAGGCACCGACTCACCTAGTTGGGTGAGTGTTAGTAAAGCATCTGGAATGCCGAGCCCGAGTACAAGGGAATGAAATTTGAGATGCCTTTAAAAACGTTTCTAGATCACACAGTGGACAATATTCTGGGCTCCCCGTGCATTTTTTAGCTGAAAGAAGAATCCTTTTAACCTGGACAGTTGGGACTCATGGAATAGGTACCATGCAGTATGACTTCAAAGGGTCTGCTTTTGCTCACCGAACCTCAACAAACCAATGAGCCCAAGTGTTCTGCCTTATGTCTCACCCAGCTCTAGGTGTAGATGTGCTGAATCCAGGTTGCATCACTAGCCCTGATTGAAATATTTAAGAATTGTTCTGTATTTCTCTGTTATTGTGGTTTTTCTTGAAATTTATATTGATAATGGGATTTAGATGATTTTCACTGCTGCGTTTATGCTGCTGTACACACGCTTGATTCTCTTACGGGGACATATAAATCCATCGGTTTTTAGATTCTTACTAGTCAGGTATATTCCTAGGTCTTGAATATGGGGTGTCAAGTCCATTTCGTTGAGCAAGGAGTAGGTCTATTCTATTACATATTTGTTTTAGGAACGGTATGTGTGCTAATTTCAGTCTCTGGTTTTATGCAGCAGCCCAACCCACCTTTCCCATTAAGCAAGCATAAGTAGGTTTTCTAAATTTGAGACCCTGTTCTGTTTTGTAATTCAGTTCATGTGTAGCCAAGATTAAGTTCCGTGTATTAGTGACATCTTATGATGTTTCTTTTTCTGTGTGACTTATTTCACTTAGAATCATCATACCTGAATCCACTCATTATGTTGCTTTGGACCTGAAGACATAGATTTCATTGCTGAGTGATATTCAGTTGTAGGTAAATACCACTAATTCTTTATCCAAATTTCACTTTCTGGGATATTTAACTTGTATCATAGACGAGGTTCTTGTAAAAGGAGCCATCCCAAACTTTGGCATAGATGTGTCTTTTTGATTTCATTTCCCTAAGGTAAAGAACCATAAGAGGAAGTGCTCTGGGTTGGGGTTAGGGTTAGGGTTTGGGGATGGGGATGGTTTAAGGTACAGGTTATATTACTACAACAATTTAGGGTGAGCATAGGTGTGAGGGTACGGATTAGTGTTAGTGTATGGATTAACATTAGGAGACAGGTTAAGGTAAGGCTTCACGTAAGGTTTAGGGTTAGGGTTAATGGACAGGGACGGATTCGGGTAAAGGTTAGGGTACGAAAACGGTTTAGGGTGAGCATACGTGTTACGGTAATGGTTAGTGTCACCGTATGGGCTAGGAATAGGGGACGGGTTAGGGTAAGTCTTCGCATAAGTGTTAGGGGTAGGGTTAGGGGAAGGGGATGGTTTAGGGTACATGTTAGGGTACGACAATGGTTTAGGGGAGCGTACGTGTTTGGGTATGGTTTAGTGTAAGTGAACTGGTTAGGAATAGGGGATGCGTTAGGGTTCGGCTTTGGGTAAGGGTTAGGTTTAGGGTTAGGCTCAGGGGACGGGTAAGGTTTAGGGTGAGCGTATGTATTAGAGTACGAGATAGTGTTAGTGTACGGGTTAGGGTTAGGGGAAGGGTTAGGGTAAGGTTTAGTGTAAGGGTTAGTTTTAGCATTTGGGTTAGGGGACGGGAATGGTTTAGTGTACAGGTTAGGTACGACAACATTTTTGGGTGAGCGTAACAGTTAGGGTACGTATTAGTGTTAGCGTACGGTTTAGGGTTAGATGACGTGTTAGGGTAAGGCTTCGGGTAAGGGTTAGTGTTAAGTTTAGGGTTAGGGTATGGGGAAGGTTTAGGATACAGGTTGGGGTACGACAACTAATTAAGTAGAACATATATGTTAGGGGATGGGTTCATGTTAGTGTATGGGTTAGGATTAGTGGACGGGTTAGTGTAATGCTTTGGGAAAGGGTTAGGTTTAGAGTTAGGGTTAGGGCACAGGGATGGTTTACAGTTCAGATCATGGTAGGACAATGGTTTAGGGTCTGCGTATGTGTTAGGGTATTGGTTAGGGTTAGCGTACAGTTTAGGATTAGGGGATGGGTTAGGGTAAGGCTTCAGGTAAGGGTTAGGGGTAGGGTTAGGGGATGGAGACAGGGACGGTTTAGGGTACAGGTTAGTGTAAGACAAAGGTTTAGGGTGAGCATAGCAGTTAGAGTAAGAGTTAGTGTTAGCGTACGGGTTTAGATTAGGGGACGGGTTACTGTAAGGTTTAGGGAAAGTGTTAGGGTTAGGGGATGGGGACGGTTTAGGGTACAGTGTAGGGTAAAACAAGAGTTTTGGTTGAGCGTACATTTTAGGCTATGGGTTAGTGTTAGCGTATGGGTTAAGATTAGAGGACGTGTTAGGGTAAGGTTTCGGATAAGAGTTAGGGTTAAGGTTAGGGGATGGGGACGGTTTTTGTTACAGGTTAGGGTATGACAACGGTTTAGGGTGAGTGTACATGATAGGGTATGGGTTAGCGTTAGCGTACAGTTTCGGATTATGGGACGGGTTAAGGTAAGACTTCGGGTAAGGGTAAGATTTAGGGTTCGGGTTGGGGGACGGGGACGATTTAGGGTACAGTTTAGTGTATGACAACAGTTTAGGTTGACTACACGTGTTAAGGTATGGGTTAGTGTTTGCAAACGGGTTAGGATTACGGGAGGTGTTAGGGTAAGGCTTCGGCTAAGGCTTAAGTTTAGGTTTAGGGGATGGGGACGTTTTAGGGTACAGGATAGGGTACGACAATTGTTTAGTGTGAGTGTACATGTTAGGATACAGGTTAGTGATAGCGTACGGGTTAGGATTACCGATGGGTTAGCGTAAGGCTTTGGGTAAGGGTTCGGGTTAGGGTTAGGGTTAGGGGATGGGGACAGTTTAGGGTACAATTTAAGGTACGACAACGGTATAGGGTGAGCGTAAGTGTTAGGGTACATGTTAGTGTTAGTTTACGGGTTAGGATTAGGGGAAGGGTTAGTATAAGGTTTCGGGAAACGGTTTGAGGTTGGGGACAACGACGATTTATGGTACAGGTTAGGGTATGACAATGATTTAGGGTGAGCGTACGTGTTAGGTTATGGGTTAGTATTAGCGTACGGGTTAGGATTAAGGGACGGGTTAGGGTAAAGCTTCACGTAAGGGTTAGGTTTAGGTTTAGGTTTAGGGTTATTGTTAGGGGACTGGGACCATTTAGGATACAGGTTAGGGAATGACAAAAGTTTAGGGTGAGCGTATGTTTTAGGGTACATGTTAGTGCTACCATAAGGGTTAGGATTAGTGTAAGGTTTAGAGACATGATTCGGGTATGTGTTAGTGTTAGGGAACAGGGACAGGGACGGTTTAGGGTACAGGTTAGGGTACGACAACAGTTTAGGGTGAGCATACATGTTAGGGCACAGGTTAGTGTTAGCATATGGGTTAGAATTAGGGGACTGGTTAGGGTAAGGCTTAGGGTAAGGGTTAGGGTTAGGGTTAGGGTTAGGAGATGGAGACGGTTCAAGGTACAGGTTAGGGTACCACAATGTGTTAGTGTGAGAATACATGTTAGGGTAAGGTTTAGTGTTAGTGTATGGTCCATGATTAGTGGAAGGGATAGGGTAAGACGTCGGGTTAGGGTTAGGGTTAGGGGATGGGAACGGTTTAGGGTATAGGTTAGAATACGACAGCAGTTTAGGTTGAGTGTACATGTTAGGGTATGTGTTAGTGCTAGCATACGGTTTAGGATTAGGGGACAGTTTAGACTAAGGCTTCGGGTAATGATTAGGTTTATGGTTAGGGTTAGGGATTAGGTTAGTGAATGGGAACGGTTTAGGGTACAATTTAGTGTACGACAACGATTTAAGGTGAGCGTAGGTGTAAGGGTATGGGTTAGTGTTGGCGTACGGATTAGGATTAGGGGACGGGTTAGGATAAGGCTTCGGGTAAGGGTTAGGGTTATGGTTAATGTTAGGGGACAGGGCCAGGGACGATTTAAGGTACAGGTTTGGGGAAGACAATGGTTTAGGGTGAGTGTACATGTTAGGGTATGTGTTAGTGTTAGCGTACCAGTTAGGCTTAGGTGACGGGTTAGGGTAAGGCTTCGGATAAGGGTTAGGGTTAGGGTTATGGGACAGGGACTGTTTAGGTACAGGTTAGTGTATGACAACGGTTTTCATTGAGCATACAAGTTAGGGTAGGTGTAAATGTTAGCATACGGGTTAGGATTAGGGGACGGGTTAGGGTAACTTTTCCGGTAAGGATTAGGGTTAGGGTTAGGGGACAGGGAAGGTTTAGAGTACAGGTTAGTGTACGACAACGGTTTAGTGTGATCGTACGAGTTAGGGTATGGGTTAGTGTTAGTGCACGGTTTAGGATTAGGGGATGTGTTAGGGTAAGGCTTCAGGTAAGTGTTAGAGTTAGGGTTAGTGGATGAGGACGTGTTAGGGTACAGGTTAGGGTACGACAATGCTTTAGGGTGAGCGTACATGTTAGGGTACTGGTCAGTGTTAGCATTTGGGTTAGGATTAGGGGACAGGTTAGTGTAAGGCTTCGTGTAAGTGTTAGGGTGAGGGATAGGGTTGGGGAAAGGGACGGTTTAGGGTACAGATTAGGGTACGACAGCGATTTAGGGAGAGCCTACGTGTTAGGGTACAGTTTAGTGTTAGCGTATGGGTTAGGATTTGGGGATGGTTTAGGGACAGGCATCTGTAAAGATTTAGGTTTAGCATTATGGGACGGGGACGGTTTAGGGAAAAGGTTAGGATACCACAGCGGTTTAGGGTGAGCGTAGGTGTTAGGGTACGGGTTAGTGTTAGCGTATGGATTAGGTATAGGGGACGTGTTAGGGTAAGGCTTCGGGTAAGGGTTAGGGTTAGGGTTAGGGGATGGGGACGGTTGAGGGGACAGGTTTGGGTACGACAATGATTTAGGGTGAGTGTACGTGTTAGGGTATGGGTTAGTGATAGCCTACGGGTTAGGATTAAGGGTCGGGTTATGGTAAGGCTTCGAGTAAGGTTTAGGGTTAAGATTAGGGGACGGGGACGGTTTAGGGGACAGGTTCGGTTACGACAACGGTTTAGGGTGAGCGTACGTGTCAGGGTACGGGTTAGTGTTAGCATACGGGTTAGGATTAGGGGACGGGTTACGGTAAGGCTTCGCGTAAGGGTTAGGTTTAGGGTTAGGGTTAGGGTTAGGGGAGGGGGACGGTTTAGGGGACAGGTTAGGGTACGACAACGGCATAGGGTGAGTGTACATGTTAGGGTATGGGTTAGTGTTAGCGTACGGGTTAGCATTAGGGGACGGGTTAGGGTAAGGCTTCGGGTAAGGGTTAAGTTTAGGGTTAGGGTTAGGGTTAGGGGACGGGCACGGGGACGGTTTATGGTATAGGTTAGGGTTAGGGTTAGGGTTAGGGGACGGGGACGGTTTAGGGGACCGGTTAGAGTTCGACAACTCTTTAGGGTGAGCGTATGTGTTAGGGTACGGGTTAGTGTTAGCGTACGGGTTCGTATTAGGTGACCGGTCAGGGTAAGGCTTCGGGTAAGGGTTAGGGTTAGGGAAAGGGTTAGTGTTAGGGTTAGGGGACGGGGACGGTTTAGGGGAAAGGTTAGGATACGACAACGGTTTAGGGTGAGCGTACGTGTTAGGGTACGGGTTAGTGTTAGCGTACGGCTTAGGATTAGGAGACGGGTTTGGGTAAGGCTTCGGGTAAGGGTTATGGTTAGGGTTATGGTTAGGGTTAGGATTAGGGGAAGGGGACGGTTTAGGGGACAGGTTAGAGTATGACAGAGGGTTAGGGTGAGCGTACGAGTTAGGGTATGGGTTAGTGTTAGCGTACGGTTTAGGATTATGGTACGGGTTAGTGTAAGGCTTCGGGTAAGTGTTAGCGTTAGGTTTAGTCTTAGGGTTAGGGGTCGGGGATGGGGACAGTTTAGGGGACTGGTTAGGATTAGGGTTAGGGTTAGGGTTAGGGGACGGGGACGGTTTAGGGGACAGGTTAGGGTTCGACAACGGTTTAGGGTGAGCGTAGGTTTTAGGGTACGGGTTAGTATTAGTGTACGGGTTAGGATTAGGTGACGGGTTAGTGTAAGGCATCGGGTAAGGGTTAGGGTTAGGGTTAGTATTAGGCTTAGGGGACGGGAATGGGGACGGTTTAGGGGACAGGTTTGTGTGCGACAACGGTTTAGGTTGAGCGTACGTGTTAGGGTACGGGTTAGTGTTAGCCTAAGGGTTTGGATTAGCAGACCTGTTAGGGTAAGGCTTCGGGTAAGGGTTAGGGTTAGGGTTAGGGTTAGGTTTAGGGTTAGGTGACGGGGACGGTTTAGGGGAGAGGTTAGGGTACGACAACGGTTTAGGGTGAGCGTACGTGTTAGGGTACGGTTTAGTGTTAGCGTACGGGTTAGGATTAGGGGACGGGTTAGGGTAAGGCTTCGGGTAAGAGTTAGGGTTAGGGTTAGGGGACGGGGACGGTTTAGGGGACAGGTTAGGGTACGACAATGGTTTAGGGTGAGCGTACGTGTTAGGGTACGGGATAGTGTTAGCGTACGTGTTAGGATTAGGGGACGTGTTAGGGAAAGGCTTCGGGTAAGTGTTAGGGTTAGTGTTAAGGTTAGGGTTAGGGGACGGGGACGGTTTAGGGGACAGGTTAGTGTACGACAACGGTTTAGGGTGAGCGTACGTGTTAGGGTAAGTGATAGTGTTACCGTACGGGTTACGATTAGGGGACGGGTTAGGGTAAGGCTTCGGGTAAGGGTTAGGGTTAGGGTTAGGGTTAGGTTTAGGGGACGGGGACGGTTTAGGGGACAGGTTAGGGTACGAAAACTGTTTAGGGTGGGCGTACGTGTTAGGATATGGGTTAGTGTTAGCGTACGGGATAGGATTAGGGGACGGGTTAGGGTGAGTCTTGGGGTAAGGGTTAGGGTTAGGGTTAGGGGACGGTTTAGGGGACAGGTTAGGGTACGACAACGGTTTAGGGTGAGCGTACGTGTTAGGGTACGGGTTAGTGTTAGCGTACGGGTTAGGATTATGGGACGGGTTAGGGTAAGGCTTCGGGTAAGTGTAGGGGTTAGGGTTAGTGTTAGGGATAGGGGACGGGGATGGGGAGGTTTTAGGGTACAGGTTAGGGTGCGACAACGGTTTAGGGTGAGCGTACGTGTTAGGGTACATGTTAGTGTTAGCCTAAGGGTTTGGATTAGGGGACGGGTTAGGGTAAGGCTTCAGGTAAGGTTACGGTTAGGATTAGGGTTAGGGTTAGGGGACGGGGACGGTTTAGGGGAGAGGTTAGTGTACGACAGCGGTTTAGGGTGAGCGTACGTGTTAGGGTACGGGTTACTGTTAGCGTACGTGTTAGGATTAGGGGACGTGTTAGTGTAAGGCTTCGGGTAAGGGTTAGGGTTAGGGTTAGGGGACGGGAACGGGGACGGTTTAGGGGACAGGTTATTGTACGACAACGGTTTAGGGTGAGCGTATGTGTTAGGGTACGGGTTAGTGTTAGCGTACGGGTTAGGATTAGGGGACGTGTTAGGGTAAGACTTCGGGAAAGGGTTAGGGTTAGAGTTAGGGTTAGGTTTAGGGGACGGGGACTGGGACGGTTTAGGGGACAGGTTAGGGTACGTCAACGGTTTAGGGTGAGTGTACGTGTTAGGGTATGGGTTAGTGTTAGCGTACGGGTTAGGATTAGGGGACGGGTTAGGTTAAGGCTTGGGGTAGGGGTTAGGGTTAGTGATCGGGTTAGGGTTAGGGTTAGGGGACAGGGAAGATTTAGGGGACAGGTTAGGATATGACAACGGTTTAGGGTGAGCGTACGTGTTAGGGTACGGGTTAATGTTAGCGTACGGCTTAGGATTATGGGACGGGTTAGGGTAAGGCTTCGGTTAAGGGTTAGGGTTAGGGTTAGGGGACGGGGACGGTTTAGGGGACAGGTTAGGGTACGACAACGGTTTAGGTTGAGCGTACATGTTACGGTATCGGTTAGTGTTAGCGTACGGGTTAGGATTAGGGGACGGGTTAGGGTAAGGCTTCGGGTAAGGGTTAGGGTTAGGGTTAGGGTTAGGGTTAGGGTTAGGGTTAGGAGACGGGGACGGTTTAGGGGACAGGTTAGTGTACTACTATGGTTTAGGGTGAGTGTACGTGTTAGGGTACGGGTTAGTGTTAGCGTACGGGTTAGGATTAGGGGACGGGTTAGGGTAAGGCTTCGGGTAAGGGTTAGGGTTAGGGTTAGGGTTAGGGTTAGGGGACGGGGATGGTTTAGGGGACAGGTTAGGGTACGACAACGGTTTAGGGTGAGCGTACGTGTTAGGGTATGGGTTAGTATTAGTGTACGGGTTAGGATTAGGGTACGGGTTAGGGTAAGGCTTCGGGGAAGGGTTAGGGTTAGGGTTAGTATTAGGGTTAGGGGACGGGGATGGGGACGGTTTAGGGGACAGGTAAGTGTGCGACAATGGTTTAGGTTGAGCGTACGTGTTAGGGTACGGGTTAGTGTTAGCCTAAGTGTTTGGATTAGCGGACGGGTTAGGGTAAGGCTTCGGGTAAGGTTAGGGTTAGAGTTAGGGTTAGGGTTAGGGTACGGGGATGGTTTAGGGGACAGGTTAGGGTACGACAACGGTTTAGTGTGAGCGTACGTGTTAGGGTACGGGTTAGTGTGAGCGTACGGGTTAGGATTAGGGGACGGGTAAGGGTAAGGCTTCGGGTAAGGGTTAGGGTTAGGGTTACGTTTAGGGTTAGAGGTCGGGGACGGTTTAGGGGAGAGGTTAGGGTACGACAATGATTTAGGGTGAGCGTACGTGTTAGGGTACGGGTTAGTATTAGGGGACGGGTTAGGGTAAGGCTTCGGGTAAGGGTTAGGGTTAGGGTAAGGGTTAGGGTTAATGTTAGGTGACGGGGACGGTTTAGGGGACAGGTTAGGGTACGACAACGGTTTACGGTGAGCGTACGTTTTAGGGTACGGGTTAGTGTTAGCGTATGGGTTAGGATTAGGGGACGGGTTAGGGTAAGGCTTTGGGTAAGGATTAGGGATAGGGTTAGGGGACGGGGACGGTATAGGGGACAGGTTAGGGTACAACAATGGTTTAGCGTGAGCGTACGTGTTAGGGTACGGGATAGTGTTAGTGTACGGGTTAGGATTAGGGGACGGGTTAGGGTAAGGCTTCGGGTAAGGGTTAGGGTTAGGGTTAGGGTTAGGGTTAGGTTTAGGGGACGGTGACGGTTTAGGGGACAGGTTAGGGTACGACAAAGGTTTAGGGTGAGCGTACGTGTTAGGGTACGGGTTAGTGTTAGCGTACGGGTTAGGATTAGGGGATGCGTTAGGGTAAGGCTTCGGGTAAGGGTTAGGGTTAGGGTAAGGGTTAGGGTTAGTGTTAGGTGACGGGGACGGTTTAGGGGACAGGTTAGGGTACGACAATGGTTTACGGTGAGCGTACGTGTTAGGGTACGGGTTAGTGTTAGCGTACGGGTTAGGATTAGGGGACGGGTTAGTGTAAGGCTTCGGGTAAGTGTTAGGGTTAGGGTTAGGGTACGGAGACAGTTTAGGGGACAGGTTAGGGTACGACAATGGTTTAGGGTGAGCGTATGTGTTAGGGTACGGGATAGTGTTAGCGTACGGGTTAGGATTAGGGGACGGGTTAGGGTAAGGCTTCGGGTAAGGGTTAGAGTTAGGGTTAGGGTTAGGGTTAGGGTTAGGGGACGGGGACCGTTTAGGGGACAGGTTAGGGTACGACAACGGTTTAGGGTGAGCGTACGTGTTAGGGTACGGGATAGTGTTACCGTACGGGTTACGATTAGGGGACGGTTTAGGGTAAGGCTTCGGGTAAGGGTTAGGGTAAGGGTTAGGGTTAGGGTTAGGTTTAGGGGACGGGGACGGTTTAGGGGACAGGTTAGGGTACGACAACGGTTTAGGGTGAGCGTACGTGTTAGGGTATGGGTTAGTGATAGCGTACGGGATAGGATTAGGGGACGGGTTAGGTTAAGGCTTGGGGTAAGGGTTAGGATTAGGGTTAGGGTTAGGGTTAGGGTTAGGGGACGGTTTAGGGGACAGGTTAGTGTAGGACAACGGTTTAGGGTGAGCGTACGTGTTAGGGTACGGGTTAGTGTTAGCGTACGGGTTAGGATTAGGGGACGGGTTAGGGTAAGGCTTCGGGTAAGGGTAGGGGTAAGGGTTAATGTTAGGGTTAGGGGACGGGGATGGGGACGGTTTAGGGGACAGGTTAGGGTGCGACAACGGTTTAGGGTGAGCGTACGTGTTAGGGTACGGGTTAGTGTTAGCCTAAGGGTTTGGATTAGGGGACAAGTTAGGGTAAGGCTTAAGGTAAGGTTACGGTTAGGGTTAGGGCTAGGGTTAGGGTACGGGGACGGTTTAGGGGACAGGTTAGGGTACGACAACCGTTTATGGTGAGCGTACGTGTTAGGGTACGGGTTAGTGTTAGTGTACGGGTTAGTATTAGGTGACGGGTTATGGTAAGGCTTCGGGTAAGGGTTACGATTAGGGTTAGGGTTAGGGTTAGGGGACGGGGACGGTTAAGGGGAGAGGTTAGTGTACGACAACGGTTTAGGGTGAGCGTACGAGTTAGGGTACGGGTTACTCTTAGCGTACCTGTTAGGATTAGGGGACGTGTTAGGGTAAGGCTTCGGGTAAGGGTTACGGTTAGGGTAAGGGTTAGGGTTAGTGTTAGGTGACGGGGACGGTTTAGGGGACAGGTTAGGGTGCGACAACGGTTTAGGGTGAGCGTACGTGTTAGGGTACGGGTTAGTGTTAGCCTAAGGGTTTGGATTAGGGGACAGGTTAGGGTAAGGCTTAAGGTAAGGTTACGGTTAGGGTTAGGGCTAGGGTTAGGGTACGGGGACGGTTTAGGGGACAGGTTAGGGTACGACAACCGTTTATGGTGAGCGTACGTGTTAGGGTACGGGTTAGTGTTAGTGTACGGGTTAGTATTAGGTGACGGGTTATGGTAAGGCTTCGGGTAAGGGTTACGATTAGGGTTAGGGTTAGGGTTAGGGGACGGGGACGGTTAAGGGGAGAGGTTAGTGTACGACAACGGTTTAGGGTGAGCGTACGAGTTAGGGTACGGGTTACTCTTAGCGTACCTGTTAGGATTAGGGGACGTGTTAGGGTAAGGCTTCGGGTAAGGGTTAGGGTTAGGGTAAGGGTTAGGGTTAGTGTTAGGTGACGGGGACGGTTTAGGGGACAGGTTAGGGTACGACAACGGTTTACGGTGAGCATACGTGTTAGGGTACGGGTTAGTGTTAGCGTACAGGTTAGGATTAGGGGACGGGTTAGTGTAAGGCTTCGGGTAAGGGTTAGGGTTAGGGTTAGGGGACGGGGACGGTTTAGGGGCAGGTTAGGGTACGACAACGGTTTAGGGTGAGCGTATGTGTTACGGTACGGGTTAGTGTTAGCGTACGAATTAGGATTAGGGGACGGGTTAGGGTAAGGCTTCGGGTAAGGGTTAGGGTTAGGGTTAGGGTTAGGGGACGGGGACGGTGTACGGGACAGGTTAGGGTACGACAACGGTTTAGAGTGAGCGTACGTGTTAGGGTACGGGTTAGTGTTAGCGTACGGGTTAGTGTTAGGGGACGGGTTAGGGTAAGGCTTCGGGTAAGTGTTAGGGTTAAGTTTAGGGTTAGGGTTAGGGGACGGGGACGGTTTAGGGGAGAGGTGAGGTTAGGACAACGGTTTAGGGTGAGCGTACGTGTTAGGGTACGGGTTAGTGTTAGCGTACGTGTTAGGATTAGGGGATGGGTTAGGGTAAGGCTTCGGGTAAGGGTTAGGGTTAGGGATAGGGTTAGGGTTAGGGTTAGGGGACGGGGACGGTTTAGGGGACAGGCTAGGGTACGACAACGCTTTAGGTTGAGCGTATGTGTTAGGGTACGTGTTAGTGTTAGCGTACGGGTTAGAATTAGGGGACGGGTTAGGGTAAGGCTTCGGGTAAGGGTTATGTGTAGGGTTAGTTTTAGGGTTCGGGGACGGGGACGGGGACGGTTTAGGGGACAGGTTAGGGTACGACTACGGTTTAGGGTGAGCGTACGTGTTAGGGTACGGGTTAGTGTTAGCGTACGGGTTAGTATTAGGTAACGGGTTAGGGTAAGGCTTCGGGTAAGGTTTAGGGTTAGGGTTAGGGTTAGGGATTGGGTTAAGGAACGGGGAAGGTTTAGGGGACAGGTTAGGGTACGAAAAATGGTTTAGTGTGAGCGTACGTGTTAGGGTACGGGTTAGTGTTAGCGTACGGGTTAGGATTAG
Organism: Phocoena phocoena; assembly: GCF_963924675.1. NCBI lineage: Eukaryota > Metazoa > Chordata > Mammalia > Artiodactyla > Phocoenidae > Phocoena > Phocoena phocoena. Next base: position 213,716 of record NW_027077693.1, on the reverse strand, counting down.
GGGACGGGTTAGGGTAAGGCTTCGGGTAAGGTTTAGGGTTAGGGTTAGGGTTAGGGTTAGGGTTAGGGGACGGGGACGGTTTAGGGGACAGGTTAGTGTACGACAACGATTTAGGGTGAGTGTACGTGTTAGGGTACGGTTTAGTGTTAGCGTACGGGTTAGGATTATGGGATGGGTAAGTGTAAGGCTTCGGGTAAGGGTTAGGGTTAGGGTTAGGGGACGGGGACGGGGACGGTTTAGGGGACAGGTTAGGGTACGACAACGGTTTAGGGTGAGCGTACGTGTTAGGGTACGGGTTAGTGTTCGCGTACGTGGTAGGATTAGGGAACGGATTAGGGTAAGGCTTCGGGTAAGGGTTAGGTTTAGGGTTAGGGATAGGGTTAGGGTTAGGGGACAGGGACGGTATGGGGACAGGTTATTGTACGACAACGGTTTAGGGTGAGCGTACGTATTAGGGTACGGGTTAGTGTTAGCGTACGGGTTAGGATTAGGGGACGGGTTAGGGTAAGGCTTCGGGTAAGGGTTAGGGTTAGGGTTAGGGTTAGGGTTAGGGGACGGAGACGGTTTAGGGGACAGGTTAGGGTACGACAACGGTTTAGTGTGAGCGTATGTGTTAGGGTACGGGTTAGTGTTAGCGTACGGGTTAGGATTAGTGGACGGTTTAGGGTAACGCTTACCGTAAGGGTTAGGGTTAGGGTTAGGGGACGGGGACGGGCACGGTTTAGCGGACAGGTTAGGGTACGACAACGGTTTAGGGTGAGCGTACGTGTTAGGGTACGGTTTAGTGTTAGCGTATGGGTTAGGATTAGGGGACGGGTAAGGGTAAGGCTTCGGGTAAGGGTTAAGGTTAGGGTTAGAGTTAGGGTTAGGGTTAGGGGACTGGGACGGTTTACGGGACAGGTTAGGGTACCACAACGGTTTAGGGTGAGCGTACGTGTTAGGGTACGGGTTAGTGTTAGCGTACGGGTTAGGAATGGGGAAGGGTGAGGGTAAGGCTTCGGGTAAGGATTAGGGTTAAGGTTAGGGTTAGGGTTAGTGTTAGGGGACTGGGACGGTTTAGGGGACAGGTTAGGGTACGACAACAGTATATGGTGAGCGTACGTGTTAGGCTACTGGTTAGTGTTAGCGTACGGGTTAGGATTACGGGACGAGTTGGCGTAAGGCTTCAGGTAAGTATTAGGGTCAGGGTTAGGGTTAGGGTTAGTGTTAGGGGATGGGGATGGTTTAGGGGACAGGTTAGGGTACGAAAACGGTTTAGGGTGAGCGTACGTGTTAGGGTAGGGGTTAGTGTTAGCGTACGGGTTAGGATTAAGGGACGGGTTAGGTTAAGGCTTCAGGTAAGGGTTAGGGTTAGGGTTAGGGTTAGAGTTAGGGGACGGCGACGGTTTAGGGGACAGGTTAGGGTACGACAACTGTTTAGGGTGAGTGTACGTGTTAGGGAACGGGTTAGTGTTAGCGTAAGGGTTAGGAATACGGGACGGGTTAGGGTAAGGCTTCGAGTAAGGGTTAGGTTTAGGTTTAGGGTTAGTGTTAGGGTTAGGGGACGGGGAAGGTTTAGGGGACAGGTTAGTGTACGACAAAGGTTTAGGCTGAGCGTACGTGTTAGGGTACGGGTTAGTGTTAGCGTACGGGTTAGGTTTAGGGGACGGTTTAGGGTAAGGCTTCGGATAAGGGTTAGGGTTAGGGTTAGGATTAGGGTTAGTGTTAGGGGACGGGGATGGTTTAGGGGACAGGTTAGGGTACGAAAACGGTTTAGGGTGAGCGTACGTGTTAGGGTAGGGGTTAGTGTTAGCGTACGGGTTAGGATTAAGGGACGGGTTAGGTTAAGGCTTCAGGTAAGGGTTAGGTTTAGGGTTAGGGTTAGGGGACGGGGACGGTTTAGGGGACATGTTAGGGTAAGACAACGGTTTAGGGTGAGCGTACGTGTTAGGGTACGGGTTAGTGTTAGCGTACGGGTTAGGATTACGGGATGAGTTGGCGTAAGGCTTCAGGTAAGTATTAGGGTCAGGGTTAGGGTTAGGGTTAGTGTTAGGGGACGGGGACGGTTTAGGGGATAGTTTAGGGTACGACAACGGTTTAGGGTGAGCGTACATGTTAGGCTATGGGTTAGTGTTAGCGTACGGGTTAGGTTTAGGGGACGGGTTAGGGTAAGGCTTCGGGTAAGGGTTAGGGTTAGGGTTAGGGTTAGGGGACGGGGACGGTTTAGGGGACAGGTTAGGGTACAACAACGGTTTAGGGTGAGCGTACGTGTTAGGGTACTGGTTATGGTTAGCGTACGGGTTAGGATTAAGGGACGGGTTACAGTAAGGCTTCGGGTAAGAGTTAGAGTTAGGGTTAGGGTTAGGGGACGGGGACGGTTTAGGGGACAGGTTAGTGTACGACAACGGTTTAGGGTGAGCATACGTTTTAGGGTATGGGTTAGTGTTAGCGTACGGGTTAGGTTTATGGGACGGGTTAGGGTAAGGCTTCGGGTAAGGGTTAGGGTTAGGGTTAGGTTTAGGGTTAGGGTTACGGGACGGGGACGGTTTAGGGGACAGGTTATGGTACGACAACGTTTTAGGGTGAGCGTACGTATTAGGGTACGTGTTAGTGTTAGCGTACCGGTTAGGATTAGTGGACGGGTTAGGGTAAGGCTTCGGGTAAGGGTTAGGGTTAGGGTTAGGTTTAGGGATAGGGGACGGGGATGGTTTAGGGTACAGGTTAGGGTACCACAATGGTTTAGGGTGAGCGTACGTGTTAGGGTACGGGTTAGGGTTAGCGTACGGGTTAGGATTAGGGGATGGGTTAGTGAAAGGTTTCGGGTAAGGGTTAGGGTTAGGGTTAGGGTTAGGGGACGGGGACGGTTTAGGGAACAGGTTAGGGTACGACAACGGTTTAGGGTGAGCGTACGTGTTAGGCTACGGTTTAGTGTTAGCGTACAGGTTAGGATTAGGGGACGGGTTAGTGTAAGGCTTCGGGTAAGAGTTAGGGTTAGGGTTAGGGGACGGGGACGGTTTAGGGGACAGAATAGGGTATGACAAGGGTTTAGGGTGAGCGTACGTGTTAGGGTACTGGTTATGGTTAGCGTACGGGTTAGGATTAGGGTACGGGTTAGAGTAAGACTTCGGGTAAGGGTTAGGGTTAGGGTAAGGGGACGGGGACGGTTTAGGGGACAAGTTAGTGTACGACAACGGTTTAGGGTGAGCGTACGGGTTAGGGTATGGGTTAGTGTTAGCGTATGATTTAGGCTTATGGGACGGGTTAGTGTAAGGCTTCGGGTAAGGGTTAGTGTTAGGGTTAGGGTTAGGGTTAGGGTTAGGGGCGGGGACGGTTTAGGGGACAGGTTATGGTACGACAACGTTTTAGGGTGAGCGTACGTGTTAGGGTACGTGTTAGTGTTAGCGTACCGGTTAGGATTAGGGGACGGGTTAGGGTAAGGCTTTGGGTAAGGGTTTGGGTTAGGGTTAGGGATAGGGGACAGGGATGGTTTAGGATACAGGTTAGGGTACGACAATGGTTTAGCATGAGCGTACGTGTTAGGGTTAGCGTACGGGTTAGGATTAGGGGATGGGTTAGTGTAAGTCTTCGGGTAAGGTTTAGGGTTAGGTTTAGGGTTAGGGTACGGGGACGGGGACGTTTTAGGGGACAGGTTAGTGTACGACAAAGTTTTAGGGTGAGCGTACATGTTAGGGTACGGTTTAGAGTTAGCATACGGGTTACGATTAGGGGACGGGTTACTGTAAGGCGTCGGGTAAGGGTTAGGGTTAGGGTTAGGGTTAGGGGATGGGGACGGATTAGGGGACAGGTTAGGGTACGACAACGGTTTAGGGTGAGCGTACGTGTTACGATACGTTTTAGTGTTAGCGTACGGTTTAGGATTAGGGGACGGGTTAGGGTAAGGCTTCGGGTAAGTATTAGGGTTAGGTTTAGCATTAGGGTTAGGGGACGGGGACGGTTTAGGGGAGAGGTTCGGGTACGACAACGGTTTAGGGTGAGTGTATATGTTAGGGTACCGGTTAGTGTTAGCGTACGGGTTAGGATTACGGGACGGGTTAGGGTAAAGCTTCGGGTAAGGGTTAGGGTTAGGGTTAGGGTTAGGGAACGGGGACGGTTTAGGGGACAGGTTAGGGTACGAAAACGGTTTAGGGTGAGCGTACGTGTTAGTGTACAGGTTAGTGTTAGCGTACGGGTTAGTATTACGGGACGGGTTAGGGTAAGGCTTCAGGTAAGGATTAGGGTTAGGGTTAGGGTTAGGGTTAGTGGACGGGGACGGTTTAAGGGACAGGTTAGGGTACGACAACAGTTTAGGGTGAGCGTACTTGTTAGGGTACGGGTTAGTGTTAGCGTACGGTTTAGGATTAGAGGACGGGTTAGGGTAAGGCTTCGGGTAAGGGTCAGGGTTAGGGTTGGGTTAGGGTTAGAGTTAGGAGACGGGGACGGTTTAGGGGACAGGTTAGTGTACGACAACGGTTTAGGGTGTGCGTATGTGTTAGGGTACGGGTTAGGATTAGGGGACAGGTTACGGTAAGGCTTCGGGTAAGGGTTAGGGTTAGGGTTAGGGTTAGGGGACGGGGACGGTTTAGGGGACAGGTTAGTGTACGACAACGTTTTAAGGTGAGCGTAGGTGTTAGGGTACGGTTTAGTGTTAGCGTACGGGTTAGGATTACGGGACGGGTTAGGGTAAGGCTTCGGGTAAGGGTTAGGGTTTGGGTGAGGGTTAGGGGACGGGGACGGTTTAGGGGACAGGTTAGGGTACGACAACGGTTTAGGGTGAGCCTACGTGTTAGGGTATGGGTTAGTGTTAGCGTACGGGTTAGGATTAGGGGACGGGTTAGGGTAAGGCTTCGGGTAAGCGTGAGGGTTAGGGTTAGGGTTAGGGGATGGGGACGGTTTAGGGGACAGGTTAGGGTAGGACAACGGTTTAGGGTGAGCATACGTGTTAGGGTTTGGGTTAGTGTTAGCCTACGGGTTAGGATTAGGGGACGGGTTAGGGTAAGGCTTCGGGTAAGGGTTAGGTTTAGGGTTAGGGATAGGGTTAGGGGACGGGGACGGGGACGGTTTAGGGGACAGGTTAGTGTACGACAACGGTTTAGGGTGAGCGTACGTGTTAGGCTACGGGTTAATGTTAGCATACGGGTTAGGATTAGGGGACGGGTTAGTGTAAGGCTTCAAGTAAGGGTTAGGGTTAGGGTTAGGGTTAGGGTTAGTGTTAAGGTTAGGGGACGGGGACGGTTTAGGGGACAGGTTAGGGTACGACAAAGGTTTAGGCTGAGCGTACGTGTTAGGGTATGGGTTAGTGTTAGCGTACGGGTTTGGATTAGGGGACGGGTTAGGGTAAGGCTTCGGATAAGGGTTCGGGTTAGGGTTAGGGTTAGAGTTAGGGTTAGGGGACGGTGACGGTTTAGGGGACAGGTTAGGGTACGACAACGTTTTAGGGTGAGCGTACGTGTTAGGGTACGGGTTAGTGTTAGCGTACGTGTTAGGATTAGGGGACGGGTTAGGGAAAGCTTCGGGTAAGGGTTAGGGTTAGGGTTAGGGTTAGGGTTAGGGGACGGGGACGGTTTAGGGGACAGGTTCGGGTACGACAACGGTTTAGGGTGAGCGTACGTGTTAGGGTACGGGTTAGTGTTATCGTATGGGTTAGGATTAGGGGACGGGTTAGGGTAAGGCTTCGGGTAAGGGTTAGGGTTAGGGTTAGGGTTAGGGGACGGGGACGGTTTAGGGGACAGGTCAGTGTACGACAACGTTTTAGGGTGAGCGTACGTGTTAGGGTACGGTTTAGTTTTAGCGTATAGTTTAGGATTAGGGGACGGGTTAGGGTAAGGCTTCGGGTAAGTGTTAGGGTTAGGGTTAGGGTTAGGGGACGGGGACGGTTTAGGGGACAGGTTAGGGTACGACAACGGTTTAGGGTGAGCATACGTGTTAGAGTACAGGTTAGTGTTAGCGTACGGGTTAGGATTAGGGGACGGGTTTGGGTAAGGCTTCGGGTAAGGGTTAGGGTTAGGGTTAGGGTTAGGGGACGGGGACGGTTTAGGGGACAGGTTAGGGTACGACAACGGTTTAGGGTGAGCATACGTGTTAGGGTATGGGTTAGTGTTAGCCTACGGGTTAGGATTAGGGGACGGTTTAGGGTAAGGCTTAGGGTAAGGGTTAGGGTTAGGTTTAGGGTTAGGGTTAGGGGACGGGGACGGGGACGGTTTAGAGGACAGGTTAGTGTACGACAACGGTTTAGGGTGAGCGTACATTGTAGGGTATGGGTTAGTGTTAGCGTACGGGTTCGGATTAGGGGACGGGTTAGGGTAAGGCTTCGGGTAAGGTTTAGGTATAGGGTTAGGGTTAGGGTTAGGGTTAGGGGACGGGTACGGTTTAGGGGACAGGTTAGGGTACGACAACGGTTTAGGGTGAGCGTAAGTGTTAGGGTACGGGTTCGTGTTAGCGTACGATTTAGGATTAGGGGACGGTTTAGGGTAAGGCTTCGTATAAGATTTAGGGTTAGGGTTAGGATTAGGGTTAGGGTTAGGGTTAGGGTTAGGGGACGGGGACGGTTTAGGGGACAGGTTAGGATACGACAACGGTTTAGGGTGAGCGTACGTGTTAGGGGACAGGTTATTGTTAGTGTACGGTTTAGGTTAGGGGACGGGTTACGGTAAGGCTTCGGGTAAGGGTTAGGGTTAGGGTTAGGGTTAGGGTTAGTGTTAGGGGACGGGGAAGGTTTAGGGGACAGGTTAGTGTACGACATCGGTTTAGGGTGAGCGTACGTGTTAGGGTACGGTTTAGTGTTAGCGTACGGGTTAGGATTAGGGGATGGGTTAGGGTAAGGCTTCGGGTAAGGGTTAGGTTTAGGGTTAGGGTTAGGGGACGGGGACGGTTTAGGGGACAGGTTAGGGTACGACAACGGTTTAGGTTGAGCGTACGTGTTAGGGTACGGGTTAGTGTTAGCGTACGGGTTAGGATTAGGGGACGGGTTAACGTAAGGCTTCGGGTAAGTGTTAGGGTTAGGGTTAGGTTTAGGGGACGGGGACGGGGACGGTTTAGGGGACAGGTTAGGGTACGACAACGGTTTCGAGGTTAGCTTACGTGTTAGAGTACAGGTTAGTGTTAGCGTACGGGTTAGGATTAGGGGACGGGTTAGGGTAAGGCTTCGGGTAAGGGTTAGGGTTAGGGTTAGGGTTAGGGGACGGGGACGATTTAGGGGACAGGTTAGGGTACGACAACTGTTTAGGGTGAGCATACGTGTTAGGGTATGGGTTAGTGTTAGCCTACGGGTTAGGATTAGGGGACGGGTTAGGGTAAGGCTTCGGGTAAGGGTTAGGGTTAGGGTTAGGGTTAGGGGTAGGGGACGGGGACAGGGACGGTTTAGAGGACAGGTTAGTGTACGACAAAAGTTTAGGGTGAGCGTACGTGTTAGGGTACGGGTTAGTGTTAGCGTACGGGTTCGGATTATGGGACGGGTTAGGGTAAGGTTTCGGGTAAGGTTTAGGTTTAGGGTTAGGGTTAGGGTTAGGGTTAGGGGACGGGTACGGTTTAGGGGACAGGTTAGGGTACGACAACGTTTTAGGGTGAGCGTACGTGTTAGTGTACGGGTTAGTTTTAGCGTACGGGTTAGGATTAGGGGATGGGTTAGTGTAAGGCTTCGGGTAAGGGTTAGGGTTAGGGTTAGGGTTAGGGTTAGAGTACGGGGACGGTTTAGGGGACAGGTTAGGGTACGACAACGGTTTAGGGTGAGCGTACGTGTTAGGGTATGGGTTAGAGTTAGCATACGGGTTAGGATTAGGGGACGGGTTAGGGTACGGCTTCGGGTAAGGGTTAGGTTTAGGGTTAGGGTTAGGGTTAGGGGACGGGGACGGGGACGGTTTAAGGGACAGGTTAGGGTACGACAAAGTTTTAGGGTGAGCATACGTGTTAGGGTACGGGTTAGTGTTAGCCTACGGGTTAGGATTAGGGGACGGGTTAGGGTAAGGCTTCGGGTAAGGGTTAGGGTTAGGGTTAGGTTTAGGGTTAGGGGACGGGGACGGGGACGGTTTAGGGGACAGGTTAGTGTACGACAACGGTTTAGGGTGAGCGTACGTGTTAGGGTACGGTTTATTGTTAGCGCACGGGTTAGGATTAGGGGACGGGTTAGGGTAAGGCTTCGGGTAAGGTTTAGGGTTAGGGTTAGGGTTAGGGTTAGGGTTAGGGGACGGGTACGGTTTAGGGGACAGTTTAGGGTATGACAACGATTTAGGGTGAGCGTACGTGTTAGGGTACGGGTTAGTGTTATCGTATGGGTTAGGATTAGGGGACGGGTTAGGGTAAGGCTTCGGGTAAGGTTTAGGGTTAGGGTTAGGGTTAGGGTTAGGGGACGGGGATGGTTTAGGGGACAGGTTAGGGTACGACAACGGTTTAGGGTGAGCGTACGTGTTAGTGTATGGGTTAGTTTTAGCGTACGGGTTAGGATTAGGGGACGGGTTAGTGTAAGGCTTCGGGTAAGGTTTAGGGTTAGGGTTAGGGTTAGGGTTAGGGAACGGGGACGGTTTAGGGGACAGGTTAGGGTACGACAACGGTTTAGGGTGAGCGTACGTGTTAGGGTATGGTTTAGAGTTAGCATACGGGTTAGGATTAGGGGACGGGTTAGTGTAATGTTTCGGGTAAGGGTTAGGGTTAGGGTTAGGGTTAGGGTTAGGGGACGGGGACGGTTTAGGGGACAGGTTAGGGCATGACAACGGTTTTGGGTGAGCGTACGTGTTAGGGTATGGATTAGTGTTAGCGTTCGGGTAAGGATTAGGGGACGGGTTAGGGTAAGGCTTCGGGTAAGGGTTCGGGTTAGGGTTAGGGTTAGGTTTAGGATTAGGTTTAGGGGACGGGGAGGGTTTAGGGGACAGGTTAGGGTACGACAACGGTTTAGAGTGAGCGTACGTGTTAGGGTACGGTTTAGTGTTAGCATACGGGTTAGGATTAGGGGACGGGTTAGGGTAAGGCTTCGGGTAAGGGTTACGGTTAGGGTTAGGGTTAGGGTTAGTGTTAGGGGACAGGGACGGTTTAGGGGACAGGTTAGGGTACGACAACAGTATATGGTGAGCGTACGTGTTAGGCTACCGGTTAGTGTTAGCGTACGGGTTAGGATTAGGGGAGGGGTTAGGGTAAGGCTTAGGGTAAGGGTTAGGGTTAGGGTTAGGGGACGGGGACGGGGACGGTTTAGGGGACAGGTTAGGGTACGACAACGGTTCAGGGTGAGCGTGTTAGGGTACGGGTTCGTGTTAGCGTTCGATTTAGGATTAGGGGACGGGTTAGGGTAAGGCTTTGGGTAAGGGTTAGGGTTAGGGTTAGTGTTAGGGTTAGGGGACAGGGACGGTTTAGGGGACAGGTTCGGGTACGACAACGGTATAGAGTGAGCGTACGTGTTAGGGTACGGGTTAGTGTTAGCGTACGGGTTAGGTTTAGGGGACTGTTTAGGGTAAGGCTTCGTATAAGATTTAGGGTTAGGGTTAGGATTAGGGTTAGGGTTAGGGTTAGGGTTAGGGGACGGGGACGGTTTAGGGGACAGGTTAGGATACGACAACGGTTTAGGGTAAGCGTACGTGTTAGGGGACAGGTTATTGTTAGTGTACGGTTTAGGTTAGGGGACGGGTTACGGTAAGGCTTCGGGTAAGGGTTAGGGTTAGGGTTAGGGTTAGGGTTAGTGTTAGGGGACGGGGAAGGTTTAGGGGAAAGGTTAGGGTACGACATCGGTTTAGGGTGAGCGTACGTGTTAGGGTACGGTTTAGTGTTAGCGTACGGGTTAGGATTAGGGGATGGGTTAGGGTAAGGCTTCGGGTAAGGGTTAGGTTTAGGGTTAGGGTTAGGGGACGGGGACGGTTTAGGGGACAGGTTAGGGTACGACAACGGTTTAGGGTGAGCGTACGTGTTAGGGTACGGGTTAGTGTTAGCGTACGGTTTAGGATTAGGGGACGGGTTAACGTAAGGCCTCGGGTAAGTGTTAGGGTTAGGGTTAGGGTTAGGGGACGGGGACGGGGACGGTTTAGGGGACAGGTTAGGGTACGACAACGGTTTCGGGTTAGCGTACGTGTTAGAGTACAGGTTAGTGTTAGCGTACGGGTTAGGATTAGGGGACGGGTTAGGGTAAGGCTTCGGGTAAGGGTTAGGGTTAGGGTTAGGGTTAGGGGACGGGGACGGGGACGGTTTAGGGGACAGGTTAGGGTACGACAACGGTTTAGGGTGAGCATACGTGTTAGGGTATGGGTTAGTGTTAGCCTACGGGTTAGGATTAGGGGACGGGTTAGGGTAAGGCTTCGGGTAAGGGTTAGGGTTAGGGTTAGGGTTAGGGGTAGGGGACGGGGACGGGGACGGTTTAGAGGACATGTTAGTGTACGACAACGGTTTAGGGTGAGCGTACGTGTTAGGGTACGGGTTAGTGTTAGCGTACGGGTTCGGATTAGGGGACGGGTTAGGGTAAGGTTTCGGGTAAGGTTTAGGTTTAGGGTTAGGGTTAGGGTTAGGGTTAGGGGACGGGTACGGTTTAGGGGACAGGTTAGGGTACGACAACGTTTTAGGGTGAGCGTACGTGTTAGTGTATGGGTTAGTTTTAGCGTACGGGTTAGGATTAGGGGACGGGTTAGTGTAAGGTTTCGGGTAAGGGTTAGGGTTAGTGTTAGGGTTAGGGTTAGAGTACGGGGACGGTTTAGGGGACAGGTTAGGGTACGACAACGGTTTAGGGTGAGCGTACGTGTTAGGGTATGGGTTAGAGTTAGCATACGGGTTAGGATTAGGGGACGGGTTTGGGTACGGCTTCGGGTAAGGGTTAGGTTTAGGGTTAGGGTTAGGGTTAGGGGACGGGGACGGGGACGGTTTAAGGGACAGGTTAGGGTACGACAAAGTTTTAGGGTGAGCATACGTGTTAGGGTACGGGTTAGTGTTAGCCTACGTGTTAGGATTAGGGGACGGGTTAGGGTAAGGCTTCGGGTAAGGGTTAGGGTTAGGGTTAGGTTTAGGGTTAGGGGACGGGGACGGGGACGGTTTAGGGGATAGGTTAGTGTACGACAACGGTTTAGGGTGAGCGTACGTGTTAGGGTACGGTTTATTGTTAGCGTACGGGTTAGGATTAGGGGACGGGTTAGGGTAAGGCTTCGGGTAAGGTTTAGGGTTAGGGTTAAGGTTAGGGTTAGGGTTAGGGGACGGGTACGGTTTAGGGGACAGTTTAGGGTACGACAACGGTTTAGGGTGAGCGTACGTGTTAGGGTACGGGTTAGTGTTATCGTATGGGTTAGGATTAGGGGACGGGTTAGGGTAAGGCTTCGGGTAAGGGTTAGGTTTAGGGTTAGGGTTAGGGTTAGGGGACGGGGACGGTTTAGGGGACAGGTTAGGGTACGACAACGGTTTAGGGTGAGCGTACGTGTTAGTGTACGGGTTAGTTTTAGCGTACGGGTTAGGATTAGGGGACGGGTTAGTGTAAGGCTTCGGGTAAGGTTTAGGGTTAGGGTTAGGGTTAGGGTTAGGGAACGGGGACGGTTTAGGGGACAGGTTAGGGTACGACAACGGTTTAGGGTGAGCGTACGTGTTAGGGCATGGTTTAGAGTTAGCATACGGGTTAGGATTAGGGGACGGGTGAGTGTAATGTTTCGGGTAAGGGTTATGGTTAGGGTTAGGGTTAGGGTTAGGGGACGGGGACGGTTTAGGGGACAGGTTAGGGCATGACAACGGTTTTGGGTGAGCGTACGTGTTAGAGTATGGATTAGTGTTAGCGTTCGGGTAAGGATTATGGGACGGGTTAGGGTAAGGCTTCGGGTAAGTGTTCGGGTTAGGGTTAGGGTTAGGGTTAGGGTTATGTTTAGGGGACGGGGAGGGTTTAGGGGACAGGTTAGGGTACGACAACGGTTTAGGGTGAGCGTACGTGTTATGGTACGGTTTAGTGTTAGCATACGGGTTAGGATTAGGGGACGGGTTAGGGTAAGGCTTCGGGTAAGGGTTACGGTTAGGGTTAGGGTTAGGGTTAGTGTTAGGGGACGGGGACGGTTTAGGGGACAGGTTAGGGTACGACAACAGTATATGGTGAGCGTACGTGTTAGGCTATTGGTTAGTGTTAGCGTACGGGTTAGGATTAGGGGAGGGGTTAGGGTAAGGCTTAGGGTAAGGGTTAGGGTTAGGGTTAGGGGACAGGGACGGGGACGGTTTAGGGGACAGGTTAGGGTACGACAACGGTTTAGGGTGAGCGTACGTGTTAGTGTACGGGTTAGTTTTAGCGTACGGGTTAGGATTAGGGGACGGGTTAGTGTAAGGCTTCGGGTAAGGTTTAGGGTTAGGGTTAGGGTTAGGGTTAGGGAACGGGGACGGTTTAGGGGACAGGTTAGGGTACGACAACGGTTTAGGGTGAGCGTACGTGTTAGGGCATGGTTTAGAGTTAGCATACGGGTTAGGATTAGGGGACGGGTTAGTGTAATGTTTCGGGTAAGGGTTATGGTTAGGGTTAGGGTTAGGGTTAGGGGACGGGGACGGTTTAGGGGACAGGTTAGGGCATGACAACGGTTTTGGGTGAGCGTACGTGTTAGAGTATGGATTAGTGTTAGCGTTCGGGTAAGGATTATGGGACGGGTTAGGGTAAGGCTTCGGGTAAGTGTTCGGGTTAGGGTTAGGGTTAGGGTTATGTTTAGGGGACGGGGAGGGTTTAGGGGACAGGTTAGGGTACGACAACGGTTTAGGGTGAGCGTACGTGTTATGGTACGGTTTAGTGTTAGCATACGGGTTAGGATTAGGGGACGGGTTAGGGTAAGGCTTCGGGTAAGGGTTACGGTTAGGGTTAGGGTTAGGGTTAGTGTTAGGGGACGGGGACGGTTTAGGGGACAGGTTAGGGTACGACAACAGTATATGGTGAGCGTACGTGTTAGGCTATTGTTTAGTGTTAGCGTACGGGTTAGGATTAGGGGAGGGGTTAGGGTAAGGCTTAGGGTAAGGGTTAGGGTTAGGGTTAGGGGACAGGGACGGGGACGGTTTAGGGGACAGGTTAGGGTACGACAACGGTTTAGGGTGAGCGTACGTGTTAGGGTACGAGATAGTGTTAGCATACGTGTTAGTATTAGGGGACGGGTTAGGGTAAGGCTTCGGGTAAGGGTTAGGTTTAGGGTTAGGGTTAGGGGACGGGGACGGTTTAGGGGACAGGTTAGGGTACGACAACGGTTTAGGGTGAGCGTACGTGTTAGGGTACGGGTTCGTGTTAGCGTACGGGTTAGGATTAGGGGACGGGTTAGTGTAAGGCTTCGGGTAAGTGTTAGGGTTAGGGTTAGGGTTAGGGTTAGGGGATGGGGACGGTTTAGGGGACAGGTTAGGGTACGACAAAGGTTTAAGGTGAGCATACGTGTTAGGGTACGGGTTAGTGTTAGCCAACGGGTTAGGATTAGGGGACGGGTTAGGGTAAGGCTTCGGGTAAGGGTTAGGTTTAGGGTTAGGGTTAGGGTTAGGGGACGGGGACGGGGACGGTTTAGGGGACAGGTTAGTTTACGACAACGGTTTAGGGTGAGCGTACGTGTTAGGGTAAGGATTAGTGTTAGCGTACGGGTTAGGATTAGGGGACGGGTTAGGGTAAGGCTTTGGGTAAGGTTTAGGGTTAGGGTTAGGGTTAGGGTTAGGGGACGGGGACGGTTTAGGGGACAGGTTAGGGTACGACAACGGTTTAGGGTGAGCGTACGTGTTAGGGTACGGTTTAGTGTTATCGTATGGGTTAGGATTAAGGGACGGGTTAGGGTAAGGCTTCGGGTAAGGGTTAGGGTTAGGGTTAGGGTTAGGGTTAGGGTTAGGGGTAGGGGACGGGGACGGTGTAGGCGACAGGTTAGGGTACGACAACGGTTTAGGGTGAGTGTACGTGTTAGTGTATGGGTTAGTGTTAGCGTACGGGTTAGGATTAGGGGACGGGTTAGGGTAAGGCTTCGGGTAAGGGTTAGGGTTAGGGTTAGGGTTAGGGAACGGGGACGGTTTAGGGGAAACGTTAGTGTACGACAACGGTTTAGGGTGAGCGTACGTGTTAGGGTACGGTTAGAGTTAGCATGAGGGTTAGGTTTAGGGGACGGGTTAGGGTAATGCTTCGGGTAAGGGTTAGGGTTAGGGTTAGGGTTAGGGTTAGGGGACGGGGAAGGTTTAGGGGACAGGTTAGGGCACGACAACGGTTTTGGGTGAGCGTACGTGTTAGGGTATGGATTAGTGTTAGCGTTCGGGTAAGGATTAGGGGACGGGTTAGGGTAAGGCTTCGGGTAAGGGTTCGGCTTAGGGTTAGGGTTAGGGTTAGGGTTAGGGGACGGTGACGGTTTAGGGGACAGGTTAGGGTACGACAACGGTTTAGGGTGAGCGTACGTGTTAGGGTACGGGTTACTGTAAGCGTACGGGTTAGGATTAGGGGACGGTTAGGATAACGCTTCGGGTAAGGATTAGGGTTAGGGTTAGGGTTAGGGTTAGGGGACGGGGCCGGTTTAGGGGACAGGTTAGGGTACGACAACTGTTTAGTGTTAGCGTACGGGTTAGGATTAGGGGACGGGTTAGGGTAAGGCTTCGGGTAAGGGTTAGGGTTAGGGTTAGGGTTAGTGTTAGGGGACGAGGACGGTTTAGGGGACAGGTTAGAGTACGACAACCGTTTATGGTGAGCGTACGTGTTAGGCTATGGGTTAGTGTTAGCGTACGTCTTAGGATTAGGGGACGGGTTAGGGTAAGGATTCGGGTAAGGGTTAAGTTTAGGTTTACGGTTAGGGGACGGGGATGGTTTAGGGGACAGGTTAGCGTACGACAACGGTTTAGGGTGAGCGTACGTGTTAGGGTACGAGTTAGTGTTAGCGTACGTGTTAGTATTACGGGACGAGTTAGAGTAAGGCTTCAGGTAAGGATTAGGGTTAGGGTTAGGTTTAGGGGACGGGGACGGTTTTGGGGACAGGTTAGGGTACGACAACGGTTTAGGGTGAGCGTACGTGTTAGGCTACGGGTTAGTGTTAGCGTACGGGTTAGGATTAGGGGACGGGTTAGTGTAAGGCTTCGGGTAAGGGTTATGGTTAGGGTTAGGGTTAGGGTTAGGGGATGGGGACGGTTTAGGGGACAGGTTAGGGTACGACAACGGTTTAGTGTGAGCGTACGTGTTAGGGTACTGGTTATGGTTAGCGTACGGGTTGGGATTAGGGGACGGGTTAGAGTAAGGCTTTGGGTAAGGGTTAGGGTTAGGGTTAGGGTTAGGATTAGGGGACGGGAATGGTTTAGGGGACAGGTTAGTGTACGATAACGGTTTAGGGTGAGCGTACGTGTTAGGGTATGGGTTAGTGTTAGCGTACGGGTTAGGCTTATGGGACGGGTTAGGGTAAGGCTTCAGGTAAGGGTTAGGGTTAGGTTTAGGGTTAGGGTTAGGTGACGGGGACGGTTTAGGGGACAGGTTATGGTACGACAACGTTGTAGGGTGAGCGTACGTGTTAGGGTACGTGTTGGTGTTAGCGTAACGGTTCGGATTAGGGGACGGGTTAGGGTAAGGCTTCGGGTAAGTGTTAGGGTTAGGGTTAGGGTTAGGGATAGGGGCGGGGATGGTTTAGGGTACAGGTTAGGGTACGACAATGGTTGAGGGTGAGCGTACGTGTTAGGGTACGGGTTAGGGTTAGCGTACGGGTTAGGATTAGGGGATGGTTTAATGTAAGGCTTCGGGTAAGGGTTAGGTTTAGGGTTAGGGTTACGGTTAGGGGACGGGGACGGTTTAGGTGACAGGTTAGGGTACGACAACGGTTTAGGGTGAGCGTCCGTGTTAGGGTACGGGTTAGTGTTAGCGTACGGGTTAGGATTAGGGGACGGGTTAGGGTAAGGCTTCGGGTAAGGGTTCGGGTTAGGGTTAGGGTTAGGGGACGGGGACGGGGATGGTTTAGGGGACAGGTTAGAGTATGACAACGGTTTAGGGTGAGCGTACGTGTTAGGCTACGGGTTAGTGTTAGCGTCCGGGTTAGGATTAGGGGACGGGTTAGGTTAAGGCTTCGGGTAAGTGTTTGGGTTAAGGTTAGTGTTAGGGTTAGGGGACGGGGACGGTTTAGGGGACAGGTTAGTGTACGACAACTGTTTAGGGTGAGCGTACGTGTTAGGGTATGGGTTAGTGTTAGCGTACGGGTTAGGCTTATGGGACGGGTTAGGGTAAGGCTTCGGGTAAGGGTTAGGGTTAGGGTTAGGGTTAGGGATAGGGGACGGGGATGGTTTAGGGTACAGGTTAGGGTACGACAATGGTTTAGGGTGAGCATACGTGTTAGGGTACGGGTTAGTGTTAGCGTAGGGGTTAGGCTTAGAGGACGGGTTAGGGTAAGGTTTCGGGTAAGGTTTAGGGTTAGGGTTAGGGTTAGGGTTAGGAGACGGGGAAGGTTTAGGGGACAGGTTAGTGTACGACAACGGTTTAGGGTGAGCGTATATGTTAGGGTATGGTTTAGTGTTAGTGTACGGGTTAGGATTAGGGGACGGGTTATGGTAAGGCTTCGGGTAAGGGTTAGGGTTAGGGTTAAGGTTAGGTTTAGGGTTAGGGGACGGGGAAGGTTTAGAGGACAGGTTAGGGTACGACAACGGTTTAGGGTGAGCGTACGTGTTAGGGTACGGTTTAGTGTTACCGTACGGGTTAGGATTAGGGGATGGGTTAGGGTAAGGCTTCGGGTAAGGGTTAGGTTTAGGGTTAGGGTTAGGGGACGGGGACGGGGACGGTTTAGGGGACAGGTTAGGGTACGACAACGGTTTAGGGTGAGCATACGTGTTAGGGTACGGTTTAGTGTTAGCCTACGGGTTAGGATTAGGGGACGGGTTAGGGTACGGCTTCAGGTAAGGGTTAGGGTTAGGGTTAGGTTTAGGGTTAGGGGACGGGGACGGGGACGGTTTAGGGGACAGGTTAGTGTACGACAACGGTTTAGGGTGAGCGTACGTGTTAGGGTACGGGTTATTGTTAGCGTACGAGTTAGGATTAGGGGACGGGTTAGGGTAAGGCTTCGGGCAAGGTTTAGGGTTAGGGTTAGGGTTAGGGTTAGGGGACGGGGACGGTTTAGGGGACAGGTTAGGGTACGACAACGGTTTAGGATGAGCGTACGTGTTAGGGTACGGGTTAGTGTTAGCGTACGGGTTAGGATTATGGGACGGGTTAGTGTAAGGCTTCGGGTAAGTGTTAGGGTTAGGGTTAGGGTTAGGGTTAGGGGACGGGGACGGTTTAGGGGACAGGTTAGGGTACGACAAAGGTTTAAGGTGAGCATACGTGTTAGAGTACGGATTAGTGTTAGCCAACGGTTTAGGATTAGGGGACGGGTTAGGGTAAGGCTTCGGGTAAGGGTTAGGGTTAGGGTTAGGGTTAGGGGACGGGGACGGGGACGGTTCAGGGGACAGGTTAGGGTACGACAACGGTTTAGGGTGAGCGTACGTGTTAGCGTACGGGTTAGTGTTAGCGTACGGGTTAGGATTGGGGACCGGTTAGGGTAAGGCTTCGGGTAAGGTTTCGGGTTAGGGTTAGGTTTAGGGTTAGGGTTAGGGGACGGTGACGGTTTAGGGGACAGGTTAGGGTACGACAACGTTTTAGGGTGAGCGTACATGTTAGGGTACGGGTTAGTGTTAGCGTTCGGGTTAGGATTAGGGGACGGATTAGGGTAAGGCTTCGGGTAAGGGTTCGGGTTAGGGTTAGGGTTAGGGTTCGGGGACGTTGACAGTTTAGGGGACAGGTTAGGGTACGACAACGGTTTAGGGTGAGCGTACGTGTTAGGGTATGTGTTAGTGTTAGCGTACGGGTTAGGATTAGGGGACGGGTTAGTGTAAGGCTTCGGGTAAGTGTTAGGGTTAGTGTTAGGGGACGGGGACGGTTTAGGGGACAGGTTAGGGTACGACAACGGTTTAGGGTGAGCGTACGTGTTAGGGTACGGGTTAGGGTTAGCGTACGGGTTAGGATTAGGGGATGGGTTAGTGTAAGGCTTCGGGTAAGTGTTAGGGCTAGGGTTAGGGTTAGGGATAGGGGACGGGGATGATTTAGGGTACAGGTTAGGGTACGACAATGGTTTAGAGTGAGCGTACGTGTTAGGGTACGGGTTAGGGTTAGCGTAAGGGTTAGGATTAGGGGATGGGTTAGTGTTAGGCTTCGGGTAAGGGTTAGGGTTAGGGTTAGGGTTAGGGATAGGGGACGGGGATGGTTTAGGGTACAGGTTAGGGTACGACAATGGTTTAGAGTGAGCGTACGTGTTAGGGTACGGGTTAGTGTTAGCGTACGGGTTAGGTTTAGGGTACGGGTTAGTGTAAGGCTTCGGGTAAGGTTTAGGGTTAGGGTTAGGGTTAGGGGACGGGGACGTTTTAGGGGACAGGTTAGAGTACGACAAGGGTTTAGGGTGAGCGTACGTGTTAGGGTACGGGTTAGTGTTAGCGTACGGGTTAGGATTAGAGGACGGGTTAGTGTAAGGCTTCTGGTAAGGGTTAGGGTTAGGGTTAGGATTAGGGTTAGGATACGGGGACGGTTTAGGGGACAGGTTAGTGTACGACAACGGTTTAGGGTGTGCGTATGTGTTAGGGTACACTTTAGTGTTAGCGTACGGGATAGGATTAGGGGACGGGTTACGGTAAGGCTTCGGGTAAGGGTTAGGGTTAGGGTTAGGGTTAGGGTTAGGGCACGGGGACGGTTTAGGGGACAGGTTAGGGTACGACAAAGGTTTAAGGTGAGCATACGTGTTAGGGTACGGTTTAGTGTTAGCCAACGGGTTAGGTTTAGGGGACGGGTTAGGGTAAGGCTTCGGGTAAGGGTTAGGGTTAGGGTTAGAGTTAGGGTTAGGGGACGGGGACGGGGACGGTTTAGGGGACAGGTTAGTGTACGACAACTGTTTAGGGTGAGTGTACGTGTTAGGGTACGGGTTAGTGTTAGCGTACGGGTTAGGATTAGGGGACTGGTTAGGGTAAGGCTTTGGGTAAGGTTTAGGGTTAGGGTTAGGGTTAGAGTTAGGGGACGGGGACGGTTTAGGGGACAGGTTAGGGTACGACAACGGTTTAGGGTGAGCGTACGTGTTAGGGTACGGTTTAGTGTTATTGTATGGTTTAGGATTAAGGGACGGGTTAGTGTAAGGCTTCGGGTAAGGGTTAAGGTTAGGGTTAGGGTTAGGGTTAGGGTTAGGGGTAGGGGACGGGGACGGTGTAGGGGACAGGTTAGGGTACGACAACGGTTTAGGGTGAGTGTACGTGTTAGGGTACGGGTTAGTGTTAGCGTAAGTGTTAGGATTAGTGGACGGGTTAGCGTAAGGCTTCGGGTAAGGGTTAGGGTTAGGGTTAGGGTTAGGGAACGGGGACAGTTTAGGGGAAACGTTAGTGTACGACAACGGTTTAGGGTGAGCGTACGTGTTAGGGTACGGGTTAGAGTTAGCATGAGGGTTAGGATTAGGGGACGGTTTAGGGAAAGGCTTCGGGTAAGGTTTCGGGTTAGGGTTAGGTTTAGGTTTAGGGTTAGGGGACGGAGACAGTTTAGGGGACAGGTTAGTGTACGACAACGGTTTAGGGTGAGCGTACGTGTTAGGGTACAGGTTAGTGTTAGCATACGGGTTAGGATTAGGGGACGGGTTAGGGTAAGGCTTCGGGTAAGGGTTAGGGTTAGGGTTAGGGTTAGGGTTAGGGAACGGGGACGGTATAGGGGACAGGTTAGGGTACGACAACGGTTTAGGGTGAGCGTACGTGTTAGGGTACGGGTTAGTGTTAGCGTACGGGTTAGGATTAGAGGACATGTTAGGGTAAGGCTTCGGGTAAGTGATAGGGTTAGGGTTAGGGTTAGGGTTAGGGTTAGGGTTAGGAGACGGGGACGGTTTAGGGGACAGGTTAGTGTACGACAACGGTTTAGGGTGTGCGTATGTGTTAGGGTACGTTTTAGGGTTAGCGTACGGGTTAGGATTAGGGGACGGGTTATGGTAAGGCTTCGGGTAAGGGTTAGGGTTAGGGTTAGGGTTAGGGTTAGGGTTAGTGGACGGTTTAGGGGACAGGTTATGGTACGACAACGGTTTATGATGAGCGTACGTGTTAGGCTACGGGTTAGTGTTAGCTTACGGGTTAGGATTGGGGGATGGGTTAGGGTAAGGCTTCGGGAAAGGGTTAGGGTTAAGTTTAGGGTTAGGGTTAGGGGACGGGGACGGTTTAGGGGACAGGTTAGGGTACGACAACGGTTTAGGGTGAGCGTACATGTTAGGGTATGGGTTAGTGTTAGCTGACTGGTTAGGTTTAGGGGACGGGTTCGGGTAAGTCTTCGGGTAAGGGTTAGGGTTAGGGTTAGGGAAAGGGTTAGGGGACGGGGATGGGGACGGTTTAGGGGACAGGTCAGTGCATGACAACGGTTTAGGGTGAGCGTACGTGTTAGGGTACGGGTTAGTGTTAGCGTACGGGTTAGGATTAGGTGACGGGTTAGTGTAAGGCTTCGGGTAAGTGTTAGGGTTAGGGTTAGGGTTAGGGTTAGGGTTAGGGGACGGGGACGGTTTAGGGGACAGGTTAGGGTACGACAAAGGTTTAAGGTGAGCATACGTGTTAGG
The DNA here is from genome assembly GCF_963924675.1 of Phocoena phocoena. Lineage (NCBI taxonomy): Eukaryota > Metazoa > Chordata > Mammalia > Artiodactyla > Phocoenidae > Phocoena > Phocoena phocoena. The sequence continues at coordinate 193,263 of NW_027077693.1, read as the reverse complement.
GTACGGGTTAGTGTTAGCCAACGGTTTAGGATTAGGGGACGGGTTAGGGTAAGGCTTCGGGTAAGGGTTACAGTTAGGGTTAGGGTTAGGGGACGGGGACGGGGACGGGGACGGTTTAGGGGACAGGTTAGTGTACGACAACGCTTTAGGGTGAGCGTACGTGTTAGAGTACGGGTTAGTGTTAGCGTACGGGTTAGGGTTAGGGGACGGGTTAGGGTAAGGCTTTGGGTAAGGTTTAGGGTTAGGGTTAGGGTTAGGGTTAGGGGATGGGGACGGTTTAGGGGACAGGTTAGGGTACGACAACGGTAGAGGGTGAGCGTACGTGTTAGGGTACGGTTTAGTGTTATCGTATGGTTTAGGATTAAGGGACGGGTTAGGGTAAGGCTTCGGGTAAGGGTTAGGGTTAGGGTTAGGGGTCGGGGACGGGGACGGTGTAGGGGACCGGTTAGGGTACGACAACGGTTTAGGGTGAGTGTACGTGTTAGGGTACGGGTTAGTGTTAGCGTACGGGTTAGGATTAGGGGACGGGTTAGGGTAAGGCTTCGGGTAAGGTTTAGGGTTAGGGTTAGGGTTAGGGTTAGGGAACGGGGACGGTTTAGGGGAAACGTTAGTGTACGACAACGGTTTAGGGTGAGCGTACGTGTTAGGGTACGGGTTAGAGTTAGCATGAGGGTTAGGATTAGGGGACGGTTTAGGGTAAGGCTTCGGGTAAGGGTTCGGATTAGGGTTAGGGTTAGGGTTAGGGGATGGGGACGGTTTAGGGGACAGGTTAGGGTACGACAACGGTTTATGGTGAGCGTACGTGTTAGGCTATGGGTTAGTGTTAGCGTACGGTTTAGGAATAGGGTTCGGGTTAGGGTAAGGCTTTGGGTAAGTGTTAGGGTTAGGTTTAGGGTTAGGGGACGGGGACGGTTTAGGGGACAGGTTAGGGTAAGACAAAGGTTTAGGGTGAGGGTAAGTGTTAGGGTACGGGTTAGTGTTAGCGTACGGGTTAGGATTATGGGACGGGTTAGTGTAAGGCTTCGGGTAAGGGTTATGGCTAGGGTTAGGGTTAGGTTTAGGGGACGGGCACGGTTTAGGTGAGAGGTTAGTGTATGACAACGGTTTAGGGTGAGCGAACGTGTTAGGGTACAGGTTAGTGTTATCGTATGGGTTAGGATTAGGGGAAGGGTTAGGGTAAGGCTTCGGGTAAGGGTTAGGGTTTGGGTTAGGGTTAGGGTTAGGGTTAGGGGACGGGGACGGTTTAGGGGACAGGTTAGGGTACGACAACGGTTTAGGGTGAGCGTACGTGTTAGGGTACGGGTTACTGTTAGCGTACGGGTTAGGATAAGGTGTAGGGTTAGGGTAAGGCTTCGGGTAAGGGTTAGGGTTAGGGTTAGGGTCAGGGTTAGGGTTAGGGAACGGGGACGGTTTAGGGGACAGGTTACGGTACAACAACGTTTTAGGGTGAGCGTACGTGTTAGGGTACGGGTTAGAGTTAGCATACGCCTTAGGATTAGGGGACGGTTTAGGGTAAGGCTTCGGGTAAGGGTTGGGGATAGGGTTAGATTTACGGTTAGGGTTAGGTTTAGGGGACGGTGACGGTTTAGGGGACAGGTTAGGGTACTACAACGGTTTAGGGTGAGCCTACGTGTTAGGGTACAGGTTAGTGTTTGCGTACGGGTTAGGAATAGGGGCGGGTTAGGTTAAGGCTTCGGGTAAGGGTTAGGGTTAGGGTTAGTGTTAGGGTTAGGGGACGGGGACGGTTTAGGGGACAGGTTAGGGCACGACAAATGTTTAGGGTGAGTGTACGTGTTAGGGTATGGGTTAGTGTTAGCGTACGGTTTAGGATTAGGGGACGGTTTAGGGTAAGGCTTCGGGTAAGGGTTCGGGTTAGGGTTAGGGTTAGGGTTAGGGATAGGGTGAGGGGACGGTGACGGTTTATGGGACAGGTTAGGGTACGGCAACGGTTTAAGGTGAGTGTACGTGTTAGGGTACGGGTTAGTGTTAGCGTATAGGTTAGGATTAGGGGACGGGTTAGGGTAAGGCTTCGGGTCAGGATTAGGGTTAGGGTTAGGGATAGGGTTAGGGGACGGGGACGGTTTAGGGGACAGGTTAGGGTACGACAACGGTTTAACTTAAGCGTACGTGTTAGGGTACAGGTTAGTGTTAGCGTACGGGTTAGGATTAGAGGACGTGTTAGGGTAAGGCTTCGGGTAAGGGTTAGGTTTAGGGTGAGGGTTAGGGTTAGGGTTAGGAGACGGGGACGGTTTAGGGGACAGGTTAGTGTACAACAACGGTTTAGGGTGTGTGTATGTGTTAGGATACGGTTTAGTGTTAGCGTACGGGTTAGTATTAGGGGACGGGTTAGGGTAAGGCTTCAGGTAAGGGTTAGGGTTAGGGTTAGGGTTAGGGTTAGGGGATGGGGACGGTTTAGGGGACAGGTTAGGGTACGACAACGGTTTATGGTGAGCGTACGTGTTAGGCTATGGGTTAGTGTTAGCGTACGGTTTAGGATTAGGGTTCGGGTTAGTGTAAGGCTTTGGGTAAGGGTTAGGGTTAGGTTTAGGGTTAGGGTATGGGGACGGTTTAGGGGACAGGTTAGGGTACGATAAAGGTTTAGGGTGAGCCTACGTGTTAGGGTATGGGTTAGTGTTAGCGTACGGTTTAGAAATAGGGGCGGGTTAGGGTAAGGCTTCGGGTAAGGGTTAGGGTTAGTGTTAGGGTTAGGGAACGGGGACGGGGACGGTTTAGGGGACAGGTTAGGGTACGACAACGGTTTAGGGTGAGCGTACGTGTTAGGGTACGGGTTAGTGTTAGCGTACGGGTTAGGATAAGGGGAAGGGTTAGGGTAAGGCTTCGGGTAAGGGTTATGGTTAGGGTTAGGGTTAGGGTTAGGGTTAGGTAACGGGGACGGTTTAGGGGACAGGTTAGTGTACGAAAACGGTTTAGGGTGAGCGTACGTATTAGGGTATGGGTTAGAGTTAGCGTACGTGTTAGGATTAGGGGACGGTTTAGGGTAAGGCTTCGGGTAAGGGTTCGGGTTAGGGTTAGGGTTAGGGTTTGGGATAGGGTGAGGTGACGGTGACGGTTTAGGGGACAGGTTAGGGTACGATAACGGTTTAGGTTGAGCGTACGTGTTAGGTTACGGGTTAGTGTTAGCGTACGGGTTAGGATTAGGGGACGGGTTAGGGTAAGGCTTCGGGTCAGGGTGAGGGTTAGGGATAGGGTTAGGGGACGGGGACGGTTTAGGGGACAGGTTAGGGTATGACAACGGTTTAGGTTGAGCGTACGTGTTAGGGTACGGGTTAGTGTTAGCGTATGGGTTAGGATTAGGGGACGGGTTAGGGTAAGGCTTCGGGTCAGGGTTAGGGTTAGGGTTAGGGATAGGGTTAGGGGACGGGGACGGTTTAGGGGAAAGGTTAGGGTACGACAACGGTTTATGGTGAGCGTACGTGTTAGGCTATGGTTTAGTGTTAGCGTACGGTTTAGGATTAGGGTACGGGTTAGGGTAAGGCTTTGGGTAAGGGTTAGGGATAGGTTTAGGGTTAGGGGATGGGGACGGTTTAGGGGACAGGTTAGGGTACGACAAAGATTTAGGGTGAGCGTACGTGTTAGGGTACGGGTTAGTGTTAGCGTCCGGTTTAGGATTAGGGGACGGGTTAGGGTAAGGCTTCGGGTTAGGGTTAGGTTTAGGGTTAGGGTTAGGGGACGGGTACGGGTTAGGGTTAGGGTTAGGGATAGGGTTAGGGGACGGGGACGGTTTAGGGGACAGGTTAGGGAACGACAACGGTTTACGTTGAGCGTACGTGTTAGGGTATGGATTAGTGTTAGCGTACGGGTTAGGATTAGAGGACGTGTTAGGGTAAGGCTTCGGATAAGGGTTAGGGTTAAGGATAGTGTTAGGGTTAGGGTTAGGAGACGGGGACGGTTTAGGGGACAGGTTAGTGTACAACAACGGTTTAGGGTGTGTGTATGTGTTAGGATACGGTTTAGTGTTAGCGTACGGGTTAGGATTAGGGGACGGGTTAGGGTAAGGCTTCAGGTAAGGGTTAGGGTTAGGGTTAGGGGATGGGGACGGTTTAGGGGACAGGTTAGGGTACGACAACGGTTTATGGTGAACGTACGTGTTAGGCTATGGGTTAGTGTTAGCGTACGGTTTAGGATTAGGGGACGGGTTAGGATAAGGCTTTGGGTAAGGGTGAGGGTTAGGTTTAGGGTTAGGGGACGGGGACGGTTTAGGGGACAGGTTAGGGTATGACGAAGGTTTAGGGTGAGCGTACGTGTTAGGGTACGGTTTAGTGTTAGCGTACGGGTTAGGAATAGGGGACGGGTTAGGGTAAGGCTTCGTGTAAGGGTTAGGGTTAGGTTTAGGGTTAGGGGACGGGGACGGGGACGGGGACAGTTTAGGGGACAGGTTAGTGTACGACAACCTTTTAGGGTGAGCGTACGTGTTAGGGTACGGGTTAGTGTTAGCGTACGGGTTAGGATTAGTGGACGGGTTAGGGTAAGTCTTCGGGTAAGGGTTAGGGCTAGGGTTAGGGTTAAGTTTAGGGGACGGGGACGGTTTAGGGGACAGGTTAGGGTACGACAACGGTTTAGGGTGAGCGTACGTGTTAGGGTACGGGTTAGTGTTATCGTATGGGTTAGGATTAGGGGACGGTTTACGGTAAGGCTTCGGGTAAGGGTTAGGGTTAGGGTTAGGTTTAGGGTTAGGGTTCGGGGACGGGGATGGTTTAGGGGACAGGTTAGTGTACGACACGGTTTAGGGTGAGCGTACGTGTTAGGGTACGGGTTAGTGTTAGCGTACGGGTTAGGATTAGGGGACGGTTTAGGGTAAGGCTTCGGGTAAGGTTTAGGGTTAGGGTTAGGGTTAGGGTTAGGGTTAGCGGACGGGGACAGTTTAGGGGACAGGTTAGTGTATGACAACGGTTTAGGGTGAGCATACGTGTTAGGGTATAGGTTAGTGTTATCATATGGGTTAGGATTAGGGGACGGGTTAGAGTAAGGCTTCGGGTAAGGGATAGGGTTAGGGTTAGGGTTAGGGTTAGGGGATGGGGACGGTTTAGGGGACAGGTTAGGGTACGACAACGGTTTATGGTGAGTGTACGTGTTAGGCTATGGGTTAGTGTTAGCGTACGGTTTAGGATTAGGCTACGGGTTAGGGTAAGGCTTTGGGTAAGGGTTAGGGATAGGTTTAGGGTTCGGGGACGGGGACGGTTTAGGGGACAGGTTAGGGTACGACAAAGGTTTAGCGTGAGCGTACGTGTTAGGGTACGGGTTAGTGTTAGCGTACGGGTTAGGATTAGGGGATGGGTTACGGTAAGGCTTCGGGTAAGGGTTAGGGTTAGGGTTAGGGTTACGGGATGGGGACGGGTACGGGGACAGTTTAGGGGACAGGTTAGTGTACGACAACGGTTTAGGGTGAGCGTACGTGTTAGGGTACGGGTTAGTGTTAGCGTACGGGTTAGGATTAGGGGACGGGTTAGGGTAAGCCTTCGGGTAAGGGTTAGGGCTAGGGTTAGGGTTAGGGTTAGGGGACGGGGACGGTTTAGGGGACAGGTTAGTGTATGACAACGGTTTAGCGTGAGCGTACGTGTTAGGGTACAGGTTAGTGTTATCGTATGGGTTAGGATTAGGGGACGGGTTAGGGTAAGGCTTCGGGTAAGGGTTAGGGTTAGGGTTAGGGTTAGGGTTAAGTTTAGGGGATGGGGACGGTTTAGGGGACAGGTTAGGGTACGACAACGGTTTAGGGTGAGCGTACGTGTTAGTGTACGGGTTAGTGTTAGCGTACGGGTTAGGATTAGGGGAAGGGTTAGGGTAAGGCTTCGGGTAAGGGTTAGTGTTAGGGTTAGGGTTAGTGTTAGGGTTAGGGAACGGGGACGGTTTAGGGGACAGATTAGGGTACGACAACGGTTTAGCGTGAGCGTACGTGTTAGGGTATGGGTTAGAGTTAGCATACGGGTTAGGATTAGGGGACGGTTTAGTGTAAGGCTTCGGTTAAGGGTTCGGGTTAGGGTTAGGGTTAGGGTTAGGGTTAGGTTTTGGGGACGGTGACGGTTTAGGGGACAGGTTAGGGTACGACAACGGTTTAGGGTGAGCCTACGTGTTAGGGTACGTGTTAGTGTTAGCGTACGGGTTAGGAATAGGGGACGGGTTAGGGTAAGGCTTCGGGTAATAGTTAGGGTTAGTGTTAGGGTTAGGGTTAGGGGACGGGGACGGTTTAGGGGACAGGTTAGGGTACGACAACGGTATAGGGTGAGCGTACGTGTTAGGTTACGGGTTAGTGTTAGCGTACGGTTTAGGATTAGAGGACGTGTTAGGGTAAGGCTTCGGGTAAGGGTTAGGTTTAGGGTTAGGGTTAGGGTTAGGGGACGGGGACGGTTTAGGGGACAGGTTATGGTACGACAACAGTTTATGGTGAGCGTACGTGTTAGGCTACGGGTTAGTGTTAGCGTACGGGTTAGGATTAGGGGATGGGTTAGGGTAAGGCTTCGGGTAAGTGTTAGGGTTACGGTTAGGGATAGGTTAGGGGACGGGTACGGTTTAGGGGACAGGTTAGGCTACAACAACAGTTTAGGGTGAGCGTACGTGTTAGGGTACGGGTTAGTGTTAGCGTACGGGTTAGGATTAGGGGACGGGTTAGGGTAAGGCTTCGGGTAAGGGTTAGGGTTAGGGTTAGGGTTAGGGTTAGGGGATGGGGACGGTTTAGGGGACAGGTTAGGGTACAACAACGGTTTAGGGTGAGTGTACGTCTTAGGGTACGGGTTAGTGTTAGCGTACGGGTTAGGATTAGGCGACGGGTTAGGGTAAGGCTTCGGGTAAGGGTTAGGGTTAGGGTTAGTGTTAGGGTTAGGGGACGGGGACGGTTTAGGGGACAGGTTAGGGTACGACAAAAATTTAGGGTGAGCGTACGTGTTAGGGTACGGGTTAGTGTTAGCTTACGGGTTAGGATTAGGGGACGGGTTAGGGTAAGGCTTCGGGTCAGGGTTAGGGTTAGGGTTAGGGATAGGGTTAGGGGACGGGGACGGTTTAGGGGACAGGTTAGGGTACGAAAACGGTTTACGTTGAGCGTACGTGTTAGGGTACGGGTTAGTGTTAGCGTACGGGTTAGGATTAGAGGTCGTGTTAGGTTAAGGCTTCGGGTAAGGGTTAGGGTTAGGGTTAGGGTTAGGGTTAGGGGACGGGGACGGTTTAGGGGACAGGTTATGGTACGACAACTGTTTATGGTGAGCGTACGTGTTAGGCTACGGGTTAGTGTTAGCGTACGGGTTAGGATTAGGGGATGGGTTAGGTTAAGGCTTCGGGTAAGGGTTAGGGTTAGGGTTAGGGTTAGGGTTAGGGGATGGGGACGGTTTAGGGGACAGGTTAGGCTAGGACAACGGTTTAGGGTGAGCGTACGTGTTAGGGTACGGGTTAGTGTTAGCGTACGGGTTAGGATTAGGGGACGGGTTAGGGTAAGGCTTCGGGTAAGGGTTAGGGTTAGGGTTAGGGTTAGGGTAAGGGGACGGGGACGGTTTAGGGGACAGGTTAGGGTACGACAAAGGTTTAGGGTGAGTGTACGTGTTAGGGTACGGGTTAGTGTTAGCGTCCGGTTTAGGATTAGGGGACGGGTTAGGGTAAGGCTTCGGGTAAGGGTTAGGGCTAGGGTTAGGGTTAGGGTTGGGGGACGGGGATGGTTTAGGGGACAGGTTAGGGTACGACAACGGTTTAGGGTGAGCGTACGTGTTAGGGTACGGGTTAGTGTTATCGTATGGGTTAGGATTAGGGGATGGGTTAAGGTAAGGCTTCGGGTAAGGGTTAGGGTTAGGGTTTGGGTAAGGGTTAAGGGACGGGGACGGTTTAGGGGACAGGTTAGTGTACGACAACGGTTTAGGGTGAGCGTACGTGTTAGGGTACGGGTTAGTGTTAGCATACGGGTTAGGATTAGTTCACGGGTTATGGTAAGGCTTCGGGTAAGGGTTAGGGTTAGGGTTAGGGTTAGGGTTACGGGACGGGGACGGTTTAGGGGACAGCTTAGTGTACGACAACGGTTTAGGGTGAGCGTACGTGTTAGTGTACGGGTTAGTGTTAGCGTACGGGTTAGGATTAGGGGACGGGTTAGGGTAAGGCTTCTGGTAAGGTTTAGGGTTAGGGTTAGGGTTAGGGTTAGGGTTAGGGTTAGGGGACGGGGACCGTTTAGGGGACAGGTTAGTGTATGACAACGGTTTAGGGTGAGCTTACGTGTTAGGGTACAGGTTAGTGTTATCGTATGGGTTAGGATTCGGGGACGGGTTAGGGTAAGGCTTCGGGTAAGGGTTAGGGTTAGGGTTAGGGTTAGGGTTAGGGGACGGGGACGGTTTAGGGGACAGGTTAGGGTTCGACAATGGTTTAGGGTGAGCGTACGTTTTAGGGTACGGTTTAGAGTTAGCATACGGGTTAGGATTAGGGGACGGGTTAGGATAAGGCTTCGGGTAAGGGTTAGGGTTAGGGTTAGGGTTAGGGGACGGGGACGGTTTAGGGGACAGGTTAGGGTACGACAATGGTTTAGGGTGAGTGTACGTGTTAGGGTACGGGTTAGTGTTAGCGTACGGGTTAGGATTAGGGGAAGGGTTAGGGTAAGGCTTCGGGTTAGGGTTAGGGTTAAGGTTAGGCTAGGGTTAGGTTTAGGGAATGGGGACGGTTTAGGGGACAGGTTAGGGTACGAAAACGGTTTAGGGTGAGCCTACGTGTTAGGGTACGGGTTAGAGTTAGCCTACGGGTTAGGATTAGGGGACGGTTTAGGGTAAGGCTTCGGGTAATGGTTCGGGTTATGGTTAGGGTTAGGATTAGGTTTAGGGGACGGTGACGGTTTAGGGGACAGGTTAGGGTACGACAACGGTTTAGGGTGACCCTACGTGTTAGGGTACGGGTTAGTGTTAGCGTACGGGTTAGGAATAGGGGACGGGTTAGGGTAAGGCTTCGGGTAAGGGTTAGGGTTAGTGTTAGGGTTAGGGTTAGGGGACGGGGACGGTTTAGGGGACAGGTTAGGGTACGACAATGGTTTAGGGTGAGCGTACGTGTTAGGTTACGGGTTAGTGTTAGCGTACGGGTTAGGACTAGGGGACGGGTTAGTGTAAGGCTTCGGGTAAGGGTTAGGGTTAGGGTTAGGGTTAGGGTTAGGGAACGGGGACGGTTTAGGGGACAGGTTAGTGTACGACAACGGTTTAGGGTGAGCGTACGTGTTAGGGTAAGGGTTAGAGTTAGCATACGGGTTAGGATTAGGGGACGGTTTAGGGTAAGGCTTCGGGTAAGGGTTCGGGTTAGGGTTAAGGTTAGGGTTAGGTTTAGGGGACGGTGACGGTTTAGGGGACAGGTTAGGGTATGACAACGGTTTAGGGTGAGCGTACGTGTTAGGGTACGGGTTAGTTTTAGCGTACGGTTTAGTATTAGGGGACGGGTTAGGGTAAGGCTTCGGGTAAGGGTTAGGTTTAGGGTTAGGTTTAGGGTTAGGGTTAGGGTTAGGTAATGGGGACGCTTTAGGGGACAGGTTAGGGTACGACAACGGTTTAGGGTGAGCGTACGTGTTAGGGTACGGGTTAGTGTTATCGTATGGGTTAGGATTAAGGGACGGATTACGGTAAGGCTTCGGGTAAGGGTTAGGGTTAGGGTTAGGTTTAGGTTTAGGGTTAGGGGACGGGGACGGTTTAGAGGAAAAGTTAGTGTACGACAACGGTTTAGGGTGAGCGTACGTGTTAGGGTACGGGTTAGTGTTAGCGTACGGGTTAGGATTAGGGGACGGGTTAGAGTAAGGCTTCGGGTAAGGTTTAGGGTTAGGGTTAGGGTTAGGGTTAGGGTTAGGGGACGGGGACAGTTTAGGGGACAGGTTAGTGTATGACAATGGTTTAGGGTGAGAGTACGTGTTAGGGTACAGGGTAGTGTTATCGTATGGGTTAGGATTAGGGGACGGTTTAGGGTAAGGCTTCGGGTAAGGGTTAGTGTTAGGTTTAGGGTTAGGGTTAGGGTTAGGGGACGGGGACGGTTTAGGGGACAGGTTAGGGTACGACAACGGTTTAGGGTGAGCGTACGTGTTAGGGTACAGGTTTGTGTTAGCGTACGGTTTAGGATTAGGGGACGGGTTAGGGTAAGGCTTCGGGTAAGGGTTAGGGTTAGGGTTAGGGTTAGGGTTAGGGGACGGTTTAGGGGACAGGTTAGGGTACGACAACGGTTTAGGATGAGCGTACGTGTTAGGGTACGTGTTAGTGTTAGCGTACGTGTTAGGATTAGAGGACGTGTTAGTGTAAGGCTTCGGGTCAGGGTTAGGGTTAGGGTTAGGGTTAGGGTTAGGGTTAGGCGACGGGGACGGTTGAAGGGACAGGTTAGGGTATGACAAGGTTTAGGGTGAGCGTACGTGTTAGGGTACAGGTTAGTGTTAGCGTACGGGTTAGGATTAGGGGACGGGTTAGGGTAAGGCTTCGGGTAAGGTTTATGGTTAGGGTTAGTGTTAGGGATAGGGGACGGGGACGGTTTAGGGGACAGGTTAGGGTACGACAAAGATTTAGGGTGAGCGTACGTGTTAGGGTACGGGTTAGTGTTAGCGTACAGGTTAGGATTAGGGGACGGTTTAGGGTAAGGCTTCGTGTAAGGGTTCGGGTTAGGGTTAGGGTTAGGTTTAGGGTTAGGGTGAGGGGACGGTGACGGTTTAGGGGACAGGTTAGGTTACGACAATGGTTTAGGGTGAGCGTACGTGTTAGGGTACGGGTTAGTTTTAGCGTACGGGTTAGGATTAGGGGACGGGTTAGGGTAAGGCTTCGGGTCAGGGTTATGGTTAGGGTTAGGGTTAGGGTTAGGGAACGGGGATGGTTTAGCGGACAGGTTAGGGTACAACAACGGTTTAGGGTGAGCGTACGTGTTAGGGTACGGGTTATTGTTAGCGTACGGGTTAGGATTAGAGGACGTGTTTGGGTAAGGCTTCGGGTAAGGGTTAGGGTTAGGGTTAAGGTTAGGGTTAGGGTTAGGAGACGGGGACGGTTTAGGGGACAGGTTAGTGTACAACAACGGTTTAGGGTGTGTGTATGTGTTAGGGTACGGTTTAGTGTTAGCGTACGGGTTAGGATTAGGGTACGGGTTAGGGTAAGGCTTCGGGTAAGGGTTAGGGCTAGGGTTAGGGTTAGGGTTGGGGGACGGGGATGGTTTAGGGGACAGGTTAGGGTACGACAACGGTTTAGGGTGAGCGTACGTGTTAGGGTACGGGTTAGTGTTATCGTATGGGTTAGGATTAGGGGATGGGTTAAGGTAAGGCTTCGGGTAAGGGTTAGGGTTAGGGTTTGGGTAAGGGTTAAGGGACGGGGACGGTTTAGGGGACAGGTTAGTGTACGACAACGGTTTAGGGTGAGCGTACGTGTTAGGGTACGGGTTAGTGTTAGCATACGGGTTAGGATTAGTGCACGGGTTATGGTAAGGCTTCGGGTAAGGGTTAGGGTTAGGGTTAGGGTTAGGGTTACGGGACGGGGACGGTTTAGGGGACAGCTTAGTGTACGACAACGGTTTAGGGTGAGCGTACGTGTTAGTGTACGGGTTAGTGTTAGCGTACGGGTTAGGATTAGGGGACGGGTTAGGGTAAGGCTTCTGGTAAGGTTTAGGGTTAGGGTTAGGGTTAAGGTTAGGGTTAGGGTTAGGGGACGGGGACCGTTTAGGGGACAGGTTAGTGTATGACAACGGTTTAGGGTGAGCTTACGTGTTAGGGTACAGGTTAGTGTTATCGTATGGGTTAGGATTCGGGGACGGGTTAGGGTAAGGCTTCGGGTAAGGGTTAGGGTTAGGGTTAGGGTTAGGGTTAGGGGACGGGGACGGTTTAGGGGACAGGTTAGGGTTCGACAATGGTTTAGGGTGAGCGTACGTTTTAGGGTACGGTTTAGAGTTAGCATACGGGTTAGGATTAGGGGACGGGTTAGGATAAGGCTTCGGGTAAGGGTTAGGGTTAGGGTTAGGGTTAGGGGACGGGGACGGTTTAGGGGACAGGTTAGGGTACGACAATGGTTTAGGGTGAGTGTACGTGTTAGGGTACGGGTTAGTGTTAGCGTACGGGTTAGAATTAGGGGAAGGGTTAGGGTAAGGCTTCGGGTTAGGGTTAGGGATAAGGTTAGGCTAGGGTTAGGTTTAGGGAATGGGGACGGTTTAGGGGACAGGTTAGGGTACGAAAACGGTTTAGGGTGAGCCTACGTGTTAGGGTACGGGTTAGAGTTAGCCTACGGGTTAGGATTAGGGGACGGTTTAGGGTAAGGCTTCGGGTAATGGTTCGGGTTATGGTTAGGGTTAGGATTAGGTTTAGGGGACGGTGACGGTTTAGGGGACAGGTTAGGGTACGACAACGGTTTAGGGTGACCCTACGTGTTAGGGTACGGGTTAGTGTTAGCGTACGGGTTAGGAATAGGGGACGTGTTAGGGTAAGGCTTCGGGTAAGGGTTAGGGTTAGTGTTAGGGTTAGGGTTAGGGGACGGGGACGGTTTAGGGGACAGGTTAGGGTACGACAATGGTTTAGGGTGAGCGTACGTGTTAGGTTACGGGTTAGTGTTAGCGTACGGGTTAGGACTAGGGGACGGGTTAGTGTAAGGCTTCGGGTAAGGGTTAGGGTTAGGGTTAGGGTTAGGGTTAGGGTTAGGGAACGGGGACGGTTTAGGGGACAGGTTAGTGTACGACAACGGTTTAGGGTGAGCGTACGTGTTAGGGTAAGGGTTAGAGTTAGCATACGGGTTAGGATTAGGGGACGGTTTAGGGTAAGGCTTCGGGTAAGGGTTCGGGTTAGGGTTAAGGTTAGGGTTGGGTTTAGGGGACGGTGACGGTTTAGGGGACAGGTTAGGGTATGACAACGGTTTAGGGTGAGCGTACGTGTTAGGGTACGGGTTAGTTTTAGCGTACGGTTTAGTATTAGGGGACGGGTTAGGGTAAGGCTTCGGGTAAGGGTTAGGTTTAGGGTTAGGTTTAGGGTTAGGGTTAGGGTTAGGTAATGGGGACGCTTTAGGGGACAGGTTAGGGTACGACAACGGTTTAGGGTGAGCGTACGTGTTAGGGTACGGGTTAGTGTTATCGTATGGGTTAGGATTAAGGGACGGATTACGGTAAGGCTTCGGGTAAGGGTTAGGGTTAGGGTTAGGTTTAGGTTTAGGGTTAGGGGACGGGGACGGTTTAGAGGAAAAGTTAGTGTACGACAACGGTTTAGGGTGAGCGTACGTGTTAGGGTACGGGTTAGTGTTAGCGTACGGGTTAGGATTAGGGGACGGGTTAGAGTAAGGCTTCGGGTAAGGTTTAGGGTTAGGGTTAGGGTTAGGGTTAGGGTTAGGGGACGGGGACAGTTTAGGGGACAGGTTAGTGTATGACAATGGTTTAGGGTGAGAGTACGTGTTAGGGTACAGGGTAGTGTTATCGTATGGGTTAGGATTAGGGGACGGTTTAGGGTAAGGCTTCGGGTAAGGGTTAGTGTTAGGTTTAGGGTTAGGGTTAGGGTTAGGGGACGGGGACGGTTTAGGGGACAGGTTAGGGTACGACAACGGTTTAGGGTGAGCGTACGTGTTAGGGTACAGGTTTGTGTTAGCGTACGGTTTAGGATTAGGGGACGGGTTAGGGTAAGGCTTCGGGTAAGGGTTAGGGTTAGGGTTAGGGTTAGGGTTAGGGGACGGTTTAGGGGACAGGTTAGGGTACGACAACGGTTTAGGATGAGCGTACGTGTTAGGGTACGTGTTAGTGTTAGCGTACGTGTTAGGATTAGAGGACGTGTTAGTGTAAGGCTTCGGGTCAGGGTTAGGGTTAGGGTTAGGGTTAGGGTTAGGGTTAGGCGACGGGGACGGTTGAAGGGACAGGTTAGGGTATGACAAGGTTTAGGGTGAGCGTACGTGTTAGGGTACAGGTTAGTGTTAGCGTACGGGTTAGGATTAGGGGACGGGTTAGGGTAAGGCTTCGGGTAAGGTTTATGGTTAGGGTTAGTGTTAGGGATAGGGGACGGGGACGGTTTAGGGGACAGGTTAGGGTACGACAAAGATTTAGGGTGAGCGTACGTGTTAGGGTACGGGTTAGTGTTAGCGTACAGGTTAGGATTAGGGGACGGTTTAGGGTAAGGCTTCGTGTAAGGGTTCGGGTTAGGGTTAGGGTTAGGTTTAGGGTTAGGGTGAGGGGACGGTGACGGTTTAGGGGACAGGTTAGGTTACGACAATGGTTTAGGGTGAGCGTACGTGTTAGGGTACGGGTTAGTTTTAGCGTACGGGTTAGGATTAGGGGACGGGTTAGGGTAAGGCTTCGGGTCAGGGTTATGGTTAGGGTTAGGGTTAGGGTTAGGGAACGGGGATGGTTTAGCGGACAGGTTAGGGTACAACAACGGTTTAGGGTGAGCGTACGTGTTAGGGTACGGGTTATTGTTAGCGTACGGGTTAGGATTAGAGGACGTGTTTGGGTAAGGCTTCGGGTAAGGGTTAGGGTTAGGGTTAAGGTTAGGGTTAGGGTTAGGAGACGGGGACGGTTTAGGGGACAGGTTAGTGTACAACAACGGTTTAGGGTGTGTGTATGTGTTAGGGTACGGTTTAGTGTTAGCGTACGGGTTAGGATTAGGGTACGGGTTAGGGTAAGGCTTCGGGTAAGTGTTAGGGCTAGGGTTAGGGTTAGGGTTGGGGGACGGGGATGGTTTAGGGGACAGGTTAGGGTACGACAACGGTTTAGGGTGAGCGTACGTGTTAGGGTACGGGTTAGTGTTATCGTATGGGTTAGGATTAGGGGATGGGTTAAGGTAAGGCTTCGGGTAAGGGTTAGGGTTAGGGTTTGGGTAAGGGTTAAGGGACGGGGACGGTTTAGGGGACAGGTTAGTGTACGACAACGGTTTAGGGTGAGCGTACGTGTTAGGGTACGGGTTAGTGTTAGCATACGGGTTAGGATTAGTGCACGGGTTATGGTAAGGCTTCGGGTAAGGGTTAGGGTTAGGGTTAGGGTTAGGGTTACGGGACGGGGACGGTTTAGGGGACAGCTTAGTGTACGACAACGGTTTAGGGTGAGCGTACGTGTTAGTGTACGGGTTAGTGTTAGCGTACGGGTTAGGATTAGGGGACGGGTTAGGGTAAGGCTTCTGGTAAGGTTTAGGGTTAGGGTTAGGGTTAGGGTTAGGGTTAGGGTTAGGGGACGGGGACCGTTTAGGGGACAGGTTAGTGTATGACAACGGTTTAGGGTGAGCTTACGTGTTAGGGTACAGGTTAGTGTTATCGTATGGGTTAGGATTCGGGGACGGGTTAGGGTAAGGCTTCGGGTAAGGGTTAGGGTTAGGGTTAGGGTTAGGGTTAGGGGACGGGGACGGTTTAGGGGACAGGTTAGGGTTCGACAATGGTTTAGGGTGAGCGTACGTTTTAGGGTACGGTTTAGAGTTAGCATACGGGTTAGGATTAGGGGACGGGTT
The DNA here is from genome assembly GCF_963924675.1 of Phocoena phocoena. NCBI lineage: Eukaryota > Metazoa > Chordata > Mammalia > Artiodactyla > Phocoenidae > Phocoena > Phocoena phocoena. The sequence continues at coordinate 177,896 of NW_027077693.1, read as the reverse complement.
AGGATAAGGCTTCGGGTAAGGGTTAGGGTTAGGGTTAGGGTTAGGGGACGGGGACGGTTTAGGGGACAGGTTAGGGTACGACAATGGTTTAGGGTGAGTGTACGTGTTAGGGTACGGGTTAGTGTTAGCGTACGGGTTAGGATTAGGGGAAGGGTTAGGGTAAGGCTTCGGGTTAGGGTTAGGGATAAGGTTAGGCTAGGGTTAGGTTTAGGGAATGGGGACGGTTTAGGGGACAGGTTAGGGTACGAAAACGGTTTAGGGTGAGCCTACGTGTTAGGGTACGGGTTAGAGTTAGCCTACGGGTTAGGATTAGGGGACGGTTTAGGGTAAGGCTTCGGGTAATGGTTCGGGTTATGGTTAGGGTTAGGATTAGGTTTAGGGGACGGTGACGGTTTAGGGGACAGGTTAGGGTACGACAACGGTTTAGGGTGACCCTACGTGTTAGGGTACGGGTTAGTGTTAGCGTACGGGTTAGGAATAGGGGACGTGTTAGGGTAAGGCTTCGGGTAAGGGTTAGGGTTAGTGTTAGGGTTAGGGTTAGGGGACGGGGACGGTTTAGGGGACAGGTTAGGGTACGACAATGGTTTAGGGTGAGCGTACGTGTTAGGTTACGGGTTAGTGTTAGCGTACGGGTTAGGACTAGGGGACGGGTTAGTGTAAGGCTTCGGGTAAGGGTTAGGGTTAGGGTTAGGGTTAGGGTTAGGGTTAGGGAACGGGGACGGTTTAGGGGACAGGTTAGTGTACGACAACGGTTTAGGGTGAGCGTACGTGTTAGGGTAAGGGTTAGAGTTAGCATACGGGTTAGGATTAGGGGACGGTTTAGGGTAAGGCTTCGGGTAAGGGTTCGGGTTAGGGTTAAGGTTAGGGTTGGGTTTAGGGGACGGTGACGGTTTAGGGGACAGGTTAGGGTATGACAACGGTTTAGGGTGAGCGTACGTGTTAGGGTACGGGTTAGTTTTAGCGTACGGTTTAGTATTAGGGGACGGGTTAGGGTAAGGCTTCGGGTAAGGGTTAGGTTTAGGGTTAGGTTTAGGGTTAGGGTTAGGGTTAGGTAATGGGGACGCTTTAGGGGACAGGTTAGGGTACGACAACGGTTTAGGGTGAGCGTACGTGTTAGGGTACGGGTTAGTGTTATCGTATGGGTTAGGATTAAGGGACGGATTACGGTAAGGCTTCGGGTAAGGGTTAGGGTTAGGGTTAGGTTTAGGTTTAGGGTTAGGGGACGGGGACGGTTTAGAGGAAAAGTTAGTGTACGACAACGGTTTAGGGTGAGCGTACGTGTTAGGGTACGGGTTAGTGTTAGCGTACGGGTTAGGATTAGGGGACGGGTTAGAGTAAGGCTTCGGGTAAGGTTTAGGGTTAGGGTTAGGGTTAGGGTTAGGGTTAGGGGACGGGGACAGTTTAGGGGACAGGTTAGTGTATGACAATGGTTTAGGGTGAGAGTACGTGTTAGGGTACAGGGTAGTGTTATCGTATGGGTTAGGATTAGGGGACGGTTTAGGGTAAGGCTTCGGGTAAGGGTTAGTGTTAGGTTTAGGGTTAGGGTTAGGGTTAGGGGACGGGGACGGTTTAGGGGACAGGTTAGGGTACGACAACGGTTTAGGGTGAGCGTACGTGTTAGGGTACAGGTTTGTGTTAGCGTACGGTTTAGGATTAGGGGACGGGTTAGGGTAAGGCTTCGGGTAAGTGTTAGGGTTAGGGTTAGGGTTAAGGTTAGGGGACGGTTTAGGGGACAGGTTAGGGTACGACAACGGTTTAGGATGAGCGTACGTGTTAGGGTACGTGTTAGTGTTAGCGTACGTGTTAGGATTAGAGGACGTGTTAGTGTAAGGCTTCGGGTCAGGGTTAGGGTTAGGGTTAGGGTTAGGGTTAGGGTTAGGCGACGGGGACGGTTGAAGGGACAGGTTAGGGTATGACAAGGTTTAGGGTGAGCGTACGTGTTAGGGTACAGGTTAGTGTTAGCGTACGGGTTAGGATTAGGGGACGGGTTAGGGTAAGGCTTCGGGTAAGGTTTATGGTTAGGGTTAGTGTTAGGGTTAGGGGACGGGGACGGTTTAGGGGACAGGTTAGGGTACGACAAAGATTTAGGGTGAGCGTACGTGTTAGGGTACGGGTTAGTGTTAGCGTACAGGTTAGGATTAGGGGACGGTTTAGGGTAAGGCTTCGTGTAAGGGTTCGGGTTAGGGTTAGGGTTAGGTTTAGGGTTAGGGTGAGGGGACGGTGACGGTTTAGGGGACAGGTTAGGTTACGACAATGGTTTAGGGTGAGCGTACGTGTTAGGGTACGGGTTAGTTTTAGCGTACGGGTTAGGATTAGGGGACGGGTTAGGGTAAGGCTTCGGGTCAGGGTTATGGTTAGGGTTAGGGTTAGGGTTAGGGAATGGGGATGGTTTAGCGGACAGGTTAGGGTACGACAACGGTTTAGGGTGAGCGTACGTGTTAGGGTACGGGTTAGTGTTAGCGTACGGGTTAGGATTAGAGGACGTGTTTGGGTAAGGCTTCGGGTAAGGGTTAGGGTTAGGGTTAAGGTTAGGGTTAGGGTTAGGAGACGGGGACGGTTTAGGGGACAGGTTAGTGTACAACAACGGTTTAGGGTGTGTGTATGTGTTAGGGTACGGTTTAGTGTTAGCGTACGGGTTAGGATTAGGGTACGGGTTAGGGTAAGGCTTCGGGTAAGGGTTAGGGTTAGGGTTAGGGTTAGGGTTAGGGAACGGGGACGGTTTAGGGGACAGGTTAGGGTACGACAACGGTTGAGGGTGAGCGTACGTGTTAGGGTACGGGTTAGTGTTATCGTATGGTTTAGGATTAGGGGACGGGTTAGAGTAAGGCTTCGGGTAACGGTAAGGGTTAGGGTTAGGGTTAGGGTTAGGGTTAGGTGACGGGGATATTTTTGGGGACAGGTTAGTGTACGACAACGGTTTAAGGTGAGCGTACGTGTTAGGGCATGGGTTTATGTTAGCGTACGGGTTAGGCTTATGGGACGGGTTAGGATAAGGCTTCGGGTAAGGGTTAGCATTAGTGTTAGGGTTAGGGTTAGGGTTAGGGGACGTGGACGGTTTAGGGGACAGGTTATGGTACGACAACGTTTTAGGGTGAGCGTACGTGTTAGGGTACGTGTTAGTGTTAGCGTACGGGTTAGGATTAGGGGACGGGTTATGGTAATGCTTCGGGTGAGGGTTAGGGTTAGGTTTAGGGTTAGGGTTAGGGGACGGGGACGGTTTAGGGGACAGGTTAGGGTACGACAACGGTTTAGGGTGAGCATACGTGTTAGGGTACGGGTTAGTGTTAGACTACGGGTTAGGATTAGGGGACGGGTTAGGGTAAGGCTTCGGGTAAGGGTTAGGGTTAGGGTTAGGGTTAGGGTTAGGGGATGGGGACGGTTTAGGGGACAGGTTAGTGTACGACAACGGTTTAGGTTGAGCGTACGTGTTAGGGTACCGGTTAGTGTTAGCGTACAGGTTAGGATTAGGTGACGGGGTAGGGTAAGGCTTCGGGTAAGGTTTAGGGTTAGGGTTAGGGTTAGGGTTACGGTTAGGGAACGGGGAGGATTTAGGGGACAGGTTAGTGTACGACAACGGTTTCGGGTGAGCGTACGTGTTAGGGTACGGGTTAGTGTTAGCGTACGGGTTAGGATTAGAGGACGGGTTAGTGTAAGTCTTAGGGTAAGGGTTAGGGTTAGGCTTAGGGTTAGGGTTAGGGGACGGGGATGGGGACGGTTTAGGGGACAGGTTAGGGTACGACAACGGTTTAGGGTGTGCGTATCTGTTAGGGTACGGTTTAGTGTTAGCGTACGGGTTAGGATTAGGGGACGTGTTAGTGTAAGGCTTCGGGTAAGGGTTAGGTTTAGGGTTAGGATTAGGGTTAGGGTTAGGGGACGGGGACGGTTTAGGGGACAGGTTAGGGTACGACAACGGTTTATGGTGAGCGTACGTGTTAGGGTACGGGTTACTGTTAGCGTACGGGTTAGGATTAGGGGACGGTTTAGGGTAAGGCTTCGGGTAAGGGTTCGGGTTAGGGGACAGTGACGGTTTAGGGGACAGGTTAGGGTACGACAAAGATTTAGGGTGAGCGTACGTGTTAGGGTACGGGTTAGTGTTAGCGTACGGGTTAGGATAACGGGACGGGTTAGTGTAAGGCTTCGGGTAAGAGTTAGGTTTAGGGTTAGGGTTAGGGTTAGGGGACGGGGACAGTTTAGAGGACAGGTTAGTGTATGACAACGGTTTAGGGTGAGAGTACGTGTTCGGGTACGGGTTAGTGTTATCGTAAGTGTTAGGATTAGGGGACGGGTTAGGGTAAGGCTTCGGGTAAGGGTTAGGGTTAGGGTTAGGGGACGGGGACGGTTTAGGTGACAGGTTAGTGTACGACAACGGTTTAGGGTGAGCGTACGTGTTAGGGTACGGGTTAGTGTTAGCGTATGAGTTAGGATTAGGGGACGGGTTAGGGTAAGGCTTCGGATAAGTGTTAGGGTTAAGGTTAGGGTTAGGGTTAGGGTTAGGGAACGGGGACGGTTTAGGGGACAGGTTAGTGTACAACAACGGTTTAGGGTGAGCGTACGTGTTAGGGTACGGGTTAGAGTTAGCATACGGGTTAGGATTAAGGTACGGGTTAGGGTAAGGCTTCGGGTTAGTGTTAGGGTTAGGGTTAGGGTTAGGGTTAGGGTTAGGCGACGGGGATGGTTTAAGGGACAGGTTAGTGTATGACAACGGTTTAGGGTGAGTGTACGTGTTAGGGTACGGGTGACTGTTAGCGTACGGTTTAGGATTAGGGGACGGGTTAGGATAAGGCTTTGGGTAAGGGTTAGTGTTAGGGTTAGGGTTAGGGTTAGGGGATGGGGACGGTTTATGGGACAGGTTATGGTACGACAATGGTTTAGGGTGAGCGTACGTGTTAGGGTACGGTTTAGTGTTAGGGTACGGGTTAGGATTAGGGGACGTGTTAGGGTAAGGCTTCGGGTAAGGGTTAGGTTTAGGGTTAGGGTTAGGGTTAGTGTTAGGGGACGGGGACGGTTTAGGGGACAGGTTAGAGTACGACAACGGTTTATGGTGAGCGTACGTGTTAGGCTACGGGTTAATGTTAGCGTACGTGTTAGGATTAGGGGACGGGTTAGGGTAAGGCTTCGGGTAAGGGTTAGGTTTAGTTTTAGGGTTAGGGGACGTGGACGGTTTAGGGGACAGGTTAGCGTACGACAACGGTTTAGGGTGAGTGTACGTGTTAGGGTACGAATTAGTGTTAGCGTACGTGTTAGTATCACGGGACGAGTTAGCGTAAGGCTTCAGGTAAGGATTAGGGTTAGGGTTAGGGTTAGGGGACGGGGACAGTTTTGGGGACAGGTTAGGGTACGACAACGGTTTACGGTGAGCGTACGTGTTAGGCTACGGGTTAGTGTTAGCGTACGGGTTAGGATTAGGGGACGGGTTAGGGTAAGGCTTCGGGTAAGGGTTAGGGTTAGGGTTAGGGTTAGGGTTAGGGGACGGGGACGGTTTAGGGGACAGGTTAGGGTACGACAACGGTTTAGGGTGAGCGTACGTGTTAGGGTACTGTTTATGGTTAGATTACGGGTTAGGATTAGGGGACGGTTTAGAGTAAGGCTTCGGGTAAGTGTTAGGGTTAGGGTTAGGGTTAGGATTAGGGGACGGGGATGGTTTAGGGGACAGGTTAGTGTACGATAACGGTTTAGGGTGAGCGTACGTGTTAGGTTATGGTTTAGTGTTAGCGTACGGGTTAGGCTTATGGGACGGGTTAGGGTAAGGCTTCAGGTCAGGGTTAGGGTTAGGGTTAGGGTTAGGGTTAGGTGACGGGGACGGTTTAGGGGACAGGTTTTGGTACGACAAAGTTTTAGGGTGAGCGTACGTGTTAGGGTACGTGTTAGTGTTAGCGTACCGGTTAGGATTACGGGACGGGTTAGGGTAAGGCTACGGGTAAGGGTTCGGGTTAGGGTTAGGGTTAGGGGACGGGGACGGGGATGGTTTAGGGGACAGGTTAGAGTACGACAACAGTTTAGGGTGAGCGTACGTGTTAGGCTACGGGTTAGTGTTAGCGTCCGGGTTAGGATTAGGGGACGGGTTAGGTTAAGGCTTCGGGTAAGGGTTAGCGTTAGCGTTAGGGTTAGGGTTAGGGATAGGGGATGGGGATGGTTTAGGGTACAGGTTAGGGTACGACAATGGTTTAGGGTGAGCATACATGTTAGGGTACGGGTTAGTGTTAGCGTAGGGGTTAGGCTTAGAGGACGGGTTTGGGTAAGGTTTCGGGTAAGGTTTAGGGTTAGGGTTAGGGTTAGGGTTAGGAGACGGGGAAGGTTTAGGGGACAGGTTAGTGTACGACAACGGTTTAGGCTGAGCATATATGTTAGGGTACGGTTTAGTGTTAGTGTACGGGTTAGGATTAAGGGACGGGTTATGGTAAGGCTTCGGGTAAGGGTTAGGGTTAGGGTTAGGGTTAGGGTTAGGGTTAGGGGACGGGGACGGTTTATGGGACAGGTTAGGGTACGACAACTGTTTAGGGTGAGCGTACGTGTTAGGGTACGGGTTATTGTTAGCGTATGGGTTAGGATTAGGGGACGATTTAGGGTAAGGCTTCGGGTAAGGGTTAGCGTTAAGGTTAGGGTTAGGGTTAGGGGACGGGGACGGGGACGGTTTAGGGGACAGGTAAGGGTACGACAATGGTTTAGGGTGAGCGTACGTGTTAGTGTACGGGTTAGTGTTAGCGTACGGGTTAGGATTACGGGACGGGTTAGGGTAAGGCTTCAGGTAAGGATTAGGGTTAGAGTTAGGGTTAGGGTTAGGGTTAGGGGATGGGGACGGTTTAGGGGACAGGTTAGGGTATGACAACAGTTTAGGGTGAGCGTACATGTTCGGCTACGGGTTAGTGTTAGCGTACGGGTAAGGATTAGGGGACGTGTTAGGGTAAGACTTCGGGTAAGGGTTAGGGTTAGGGTTAGGGTTAGGGGACGGGGATGGTTTAGGGGACAGGTTAGGGTACGACAACGGTTTAGGGTGAGCGTACGTGTTAGGGTACGTGTTAGTGTTAGCGTACGGGTTAGGATTAGAGGACGGGTTAGGGTAAGGCTTCGGGTAAGGGTTGGGATTAGGGTTAGGTTTAGGGTTAGTGTTAGGAGACGGGGACGGTTTAGGGGACAGTTTAGTGTATGACAACGTTTTAGGGTGTGCGTATGTGTTAGGGTACAGTTTAGTGTTAGCGTACGGGTTAGGATTAGGGGACGGGTTACGGTAAGACTTCGGGTAAGGGTTAGGTTTAGGGTTAGGGTTAGGGTTAGGGGACGGGGACGGGGACGGTTTAGGGGACAGGTTAGTGTACGACAACGGTTTAGGTTGAGCGTAAGTGTTAGGGTACGGTTTAGTGTTAGCGTACGCGTTAGGATTAGGGGACGGTTTAGGGTAAGGCTTCGGGTAAGGGTTAGGGTTAGGGTTAGAGTTGGGGTTAGGGGACGGGGACGGGGACGGTGTAGGGGACAGGTTAGTTTACGACAACGGTTTAGGGTGAGCGTACGTGTTAGTGTACTGGTTAGTGTTAGCGTACGGGTTCGGATTAGGGGACGGGTTAGGGTAAGGCTTTGGATAAGGGTTAGGGTTAAGGTTAGGGTTAGGGTTAGGGTTAGGGTTAGGGAACGGGGACGGTTTAGGGGACAGGTTAGGGTAGGACAACGGTTTAGGGTGAGCGTACGTGTTAGGGTACGGGTTAGAGTTAGCATACGGGTTAGGATTAGGGGACGGGTTAGGGTAAGGCTTCGGATAAGGGTTAGGGTTATGGTTAGGGTTAGGGTTAGGGTTAAGGTTAGGTGAAGGGGACGGTTTAGGGGACAGGTTAGTGTACGACAAAGGTTTAGGGTGAGCGTACGTGTTAGGGTATGGGTTAGTGTTAGCGTACGGGTTAGGCTTATGGGACAGGTTAGGTTAAGGCTTCGGGTAAGGGTTAGGGTTAGGGTTAGGGTTAGGTTTAGGGTTAGGGGACGGGGACGGTTTAGGGGACAGGTTATGTTACGACAACATTTTAGGGTGAGCGTACGTGTTAGGGTACGTGTTAGTGTGAGCGTACGGGTTATTATTTGGGGACGGGTTAGGTTAAGGCTTCGGGTAAGGGTTATGGTTAGGGTTAGGGTTAGGGTTACGGGACTGGGACGGTTTAGGGGACAGGTTAGGGTACGACAACGGTTTAGGGTGAGCGTACGTGTTAGGGTAAGGATTAGGGTTAGCGTACGGGTTAGGATTAGGGGATGGGTTAGTGTAAGGCTTAGGGTAAGGGTTAGGGTTAGGTTTAGGGTTAGGGATAGGGGATGGGGATGGTTTAGGGTACTGGTTAGGGTACGACAATAGTTTAGGGTGAGCGTACGTGTTAGGGTACTGGTTAGGGTTAGCGTACGGGTTAGGATTAGGGGATGGGTTAGAGTAATGCTTCGGGTAAGGGTTAGGGTTAGGTTTAGGGTTAGGGTTAGGGTTAGGGGACGGCGACGGTTTAGGGGACAGGTTAGGGTACGACAACGGTTTAGGGTGAGCGTACGTGTTAGGGTACGGGTTAGTGTTATCGTACGGGTTAGGATTGGGGACGGGTTAGAGTAAGGCTTCGGGTAAGGTTTCGGGTTACGGTTAGGTTTAGGGTTAGGGTTAGGGGACGGTGACGGTTTAGGGGACAGGTTAGGGTACGACAACGGTTTAAGGTGAGCGTACATGTTAGGGTACGGGTTAGTGTTAGCGTACCGGTTAGGATTAGGGGACGGATTAGGGTAAGGCTTCGGGTAAGGGTTCGGGTTAGGGTTAGGGTTAGGGTTCGGGGACGTTGACGGTTTAGGGGACAGGTTAGGGTACGACAATGGTTTAGGGTGAGCGTACGTGTTAGGGTACGGGTTAGGGTTAGCGTACGGGTTAGGATTAGGGGATGGGTTAGTGTAAGGCTTCGGGTAACGGTTAGGGCTAGGGTTAGGGTTAGGGATAGGGGACGGGGATGGTTTAGGGTACAGGTTAGGGTACGACAATGGTTTAGAGTGAGCGTACGTGTTAGGGTACGGGTTAGGGTTAGCGTACGGGTTAGGATTAGGGGATGGGTTAGTGTTAGGCTTCGGGTAAGGGTTAGGGTTAGGGTTAGGGTTAGGGATAGGGGACGGGGATGGTTTAGGGTACAGGTTAGGGTACGACAATGGTTTAGAGTGAGCGAACCTGTTAAGGAACGCGTTAGTGTTAGCGTACGGGTTAGGTTTAGGGTACGGGTTAGTGAAAGGCTTCGGGTAAGGGTTAGGGTTAGGGTTAGGGGACGGGGACGTTTTAGGGGACAGGTTAGGGTACGACAACGGTTTAGGGTGAGCGTACGTGTTAGGGTACGGGTTAGTGTTAGCGTACGGGTTAGGATTAGAGGACGGGTTAGGGTAAGGCTTCTGGTAAGGGTTAGGGTTAGGGTTAGGGTTAGGGTTAGGAGACGGGGACGGTTTAGGGGACAGGTTAGTGTACGACAACGGTTTAGGGTGTGCGTATGTGTTAGGGTACGCTTTAGTGTTAGCGTACGGGTTAGGATTAGGGGACGGTTTACGGTAAGGCTTCGGGTAAGGGTTAGGGTTAGGGTTAGGTTTAGGGTTAGGGGACGGGGACGGTTTAGGGGACAGGTTAGGGTACGACAACGGTTTAGGGTGAGCGTACGTGTTAGGGTACGGTTTAGTGTTAGCGTACGGTTTAGGATTAGGGGACGGGTTAGTGTAAGGCTTCGGGTAAGTGTTAGGGTTAGGGTTAGGGTTAGGGGACGGGGATGGTTTAGGGGACAGGTTAGGGTACGACAACGGTTTAGGGTGAGTATACGTGTTAGGGTACGTGTTAGTGTTAGCGTACGGGTTAGGATTAGAGGACGGGTTAGGGTAAGGCTTCGGGTAAGGGTTGGGATTAGGGTTAGGGTTAGGGTTAGGGTTAGGAGACGGGGACGGTATAGGGTCAGGTTAGTGTATGACAACGTTTTAGGGTGTGCGTATGTGTTAGGGTACAGTTTAGTGTTAGCATACGGGTTAGGATTAGGGGACGGGTTACGGTAAGACTTCGGGTAAGGGTTAGGTTTAGGGTTAGGGTTAGGGTTAGGGGACGGGGACGGGGATGGTTTAGGGGACAGGTTAGTGTACGACAACGGTTTAGGTTGAGCGTAAGTGTTAGGGTACGGTTTAGTGTTAGCGTACGGGTTAGGATTAGGGGACGGTTTAGGGTAAGGCTTCGGGTAAGGGTTAGGGTTAGGGTTAGAGTTGGGGTTAGGGGACGGGGACGGGGACGGTGTAGGGGACAGGTTAGTGTACGACAACGTTTTAGGGTGAGCGTACGTGTTAGTGTACTGGTTAGTGTTAGCGTACGGGTTCGGATTAGGGGACGGGTTAGGGTAAGGCTTCGGATAAGGGTTAGGGTTAAGGTTAGGGTTAGGGTTAGGGTTAGGGAATGGGGACGGTTTAGGGGACAGGTTAGGGTAGGACAACGGTTTAGGGTGAGCGTACGTGTTAGGGTACGGGTTAGAGTTAGCATACGGGTTAGGATTAGGGGACGGGTTAGGGTAAGGCTTCGGATAAGGTTTAGGGTTATGGTTAGGGTTAGGGTTAGGGTTAAGGTTAGGTGAAGGGGACGGTTTAGGGGACAGGTTAGTGTACGACAACGGTTTAGGGTGAGCGTACGTGTTAGGGTACGGGTTAGTGTTAGCGTACGGGTTAGGATTAGGGGACGGGTTAGGGTAAGGCTTTGGGTAAGGTTTAGGGCTAGGGTTAGGGTTAGGGTTAGGGGACGGGGACGGTTTAGGGGACAGGTTAGGGTACGACAACGGTTTAGGGTGAGCGTACGTGTTAGGTTACGGTTTAGTGTTATCGTATGGGTTAGGATTAAGGGACGGGTTAGGGTAAGGCTTCGGGTAAGGGTTAGGGTTAGGTTTAGGGTTAGGGTTAGGGTTAGGGGTAGGGGACGGGGACGGTGTAGGGGACAGGTTAGGGTACGGCAACGGTTTAGGGTGAGTGTACGTGTTAGGGTACGGGTTAGTTTTAGCATACGGGTTAGGATTAGGGGACGGGTTAGGGTAAGGGTTCGGGTAAGTGTTCGGGTTAGGGTTAGCGTTAGGGTTAGGGTTAGGGGACGGTGACGGTTTAGGGGACAGGTTAGGGTACGACAACGTTTTAGGGTGAGCGTACGTGTTAGGGTACGGGTTACTGTAAGCGTACGGGTTAGGATTAGGGGACGGGTTAGTTTAAGGCTTCGGGTAAGGGTTAGGGTTAGGGTTAGGGTTAGGGTTTGGGTTAGGGGTCTGGGACGGTTTAGGGGACAGGTTAGGGTACGACAACGGTTTAGGGTGAGCGTACATGTTAGGGTACGGGTTAGTGTTAGCATACGGGTTAGGATTAGGGGTCGGGTTAGGGTAAGGCTTCGGGTAAGGGTTAGGTTTAGGTTTACGGTTAGGGGACGGGGATGGTTTAGGGGACAGGTTAGCGTACGACAACGGTTTAGGGTGAGCGTACGTGTTAGGGTACGAGTTAGTGTTAGCGTACGTGTTAGTATTACGGGACGAGTTAGCGTAAGGCTTCAGGTAAGGATTAGGGTTAGGGTTAGGGGACGGGGACGGTTTTGGGGACAGGTTAGGGTACGACAACTGTTTAGGGTGAGCGTACGTGTTAGGCTACGGGTTAGTGTTAGCGTACGGGTTAGGATTAGGGGACGGGTTAGGGTAAGGCTTCGGGTAAGGGTTAGGGTTAGGGTTAGGGTTAGGGGACGGGGACGGTTTAGGGGACAGGTTAGGGTACGACAACGGTTTAGGGTGAGCGTACGTGTTACGGTACTGGTTATGGTTAGCGTACGGGTTGGGATTAGGGGACGGGTTAGAGTAAGGCTTCGGGTAAGGGTTAGGGTTAGGGTTAGGGTTAGGATTAGGGGACGGGGATGGTTTAGGGGACAGGTTAGTGTACGATAACGGTTTAGGGTGAGCGTACGTGTTAGGGTACGTGTTAGTGTTAGCGTACCGGTTAGGATTAGGGGACGGGTTAGGGTAAGGCTTCGGGTAAGGGTTAGGGATAGGGTTAGGGTTAGGGATAGGGGCGGGGATGGTATAGGGTACAGGTTAGGGTACGACAATGGTTGAGGGTGAGCGTACGTGTTAGGGTACGGGTTGGGGTTAGCGTACGGGTTAGGATTAGGGGATGGTTTAGTGTAAGGCTTCGGGTAAGTGTTAGGGTTAGGGTTAGGGTTACGGTTAGGGGACGGGGACGGTTTAGGGGACAGGTTAGGGTACGACAACGGTTTAGGGTGAGCGTCCGTGTTAGGGTACGGGTTAGTGTTAGCGTCCGGGTTAGGATTAGGGGACGGGTTAGGTTAAGGCTTCGGGTAAGGGTTTGGGTTAAGGTTAGGGTTAGGGTTAGGGGACGGGGACAGTTTAGGGGACAGGTTAGTGTACGACAACTGTTTAGGGTGAGCGTACGTGTTAGGGTATGGGTTAGTGTTAGCGTACGGGTTAGGCTTATGGGACGGGTTAGGGTAAGGCTTCGGGTAAGGGTTAGGGTTAGGGTTAGGGTTAGGGTTAGGGATAGGGGACGGGGATGGTTTAGGGTACAGTTTAGGGTACGACAATGGTTTAGGGTGAGCATACGTGTTAGGGTACGGGTTAGTGTTAGCGTTGGGGTTAGGCTTAGAGGACGGGTTAGGGTAAGGTTTCGGGTAAGGTTTAAGGTTAGGGTTAGGGTTAGGGTTAGGAGACGGGGAAGGTTTAGGGGACAGGTTAGTGTACGACAACGGTTTAGGGTGAGCGTATATGTTAGGGTACGGTTTAGTGTTAGTGTACGGGTTAGGATTAGGGGACGGGTTATGGTAAGGCTTCGGGTAAGGGTTAGGGTTAGGGTTAAGGTTAGGTTTAGGGTTAGGGGACGGGGAAGGTTTAGAGGACAGGTTAGGGTACGACAACGGTTTAGGGTGAACGTACGTGTTAGGGTACGGTTTAGTGTTACCGTACGGGTTAGGATTAGGTGACGGGTTAGGGTAAGGCTTCGGGTAAGGGTTAGGTTTAGGGTTAGGGTTAGGGGATGGGGACGGTTTAGGGGACAGGTTAGGGTACGACAATGGTTTAGGGTGAGCGTACGTGTTAGGCTATGGGTTAGTGTTAGCGTACGGGTTAGGATTAGGGCACGGGTTAGGGTACGGCTTCGTGTAAGGGTTAGGGTTAGGTTTAGGGTTAGGGTTAGGGTTAGGGGACGGGGACGGTTTAGGCGACAGGTTAGGGTACGGCAACGGTTTAGGGTGAGCATACGTGTTAGGGTACGGGTTTGTGTTAGCCTACGGGTTAGGATTAGGGGACGGGTTAGGGTACGGCTTCGGGTAAGGGTTAGGGTTAGGGTTAGGTTTAGGGTTATTGGACGGGGACGGGGACGGTTTAGGGGACAGGTTAGTGTACGAAAACGGTTTAGGGTGAGCGTACGTGTTAGGGTTAGGGTTAGGGTTAGGGTTAGGGTTAGGGGACGGGGACGGTTTAGGGGACCGGTTAGGGTACGACAACGGTTTAGGATGAGCGTACGTGTTAGGGTACGGGTTAGAGTTAGCATATGGTTTAGTATTAGGGGACGGGTTAGGGTAAGGCTTCGGGTAAGGGTTAGGGTTAGGGTTAGCGTTAGGGTTAGGGGACGGGGACGTTTTAGGGGACAGGTTCGGGTTTGAGAACGGTTTAGTGTGAGCATACGTGTTAGGGTACGGGTTAGTGTTAGCGTATGGGTTAGGTTTAGGGATCGGTTTAGGGTAAGGCTTCGGGTAAGGTTTAGGGTTAGGGTTAGGATTAGGGTTAGGGTTAGGGGACGGGGATGGTTTAGGGGACAGTTTAGTGTACGACAACGGTTTAGGGTGAGCGTACGTGTTAGGGTACGGGTTAGTGTTAGCGTACGGTTTAGGATTCGGGGACGATTTAGGGTAAGGCTTCGGGTAAGGGTTAGCGTTAGGGTAAGGGTTAGGGTTAGGGGACGGGTACGGGGACGGTTTAGGGGACAGGTTAGGGTACGACAACGGTTTAGGGTGAGAGTACGTGTTAGTGTACGGGTTAGTGTTAGCGTACGGGTTAGGATTACGGGACGGGTTAGGGTAAGGCTTCAGGTAAGGATTAGGGTTAGAGTTAGGGTTAGGGTTAGGGTTAGGGGACGGGGACGGTTTAGGGGACAGGTTAGGGTACGACAACAGTTTAGGGTGAGCGTACGTGTTAGGCTACGGGTTAGTGTTAGCGTACGGGTAAGGATTAGGGGACGGGTTAGGGTAAGGCTTCGGGTAAGGTTTAGGTTTAGGGTTAGGGTTAGGGTTCGGAGACGGGGACGGTTTAGGGGACAGGTTAGTGTATGACAACGGTTTAGGGTGTGCGTATGTGTTAGGGTACTGTTTAGTGTTAGCGTACGGGTTAGGATTAGGGGACGTGTTAAGGTAAGGCTTCGGGTAAGGGTTAGGGTTAGGGTTAGGGTTAGGGTTAGGGTTAGGGGACGGGGACGGTTTAGGGGACAGGTTAGTGTACGACAACGGTTTAGGGTGAGCGTAAGTGTTAGGGTACGGTTTATTGTTAGCGTACGGTTTAGGATTAGGGGACGGGTTAGGGTAAGGCTTCGGGTAAGGGTTAGGGTTAGGGTTAGAGTTGGGGTTAGGGGACGGGGACGGGGACGGTGTAGGGGACAGGTTAGTGTACGACAACGTTTTAGGGTGAGCGTACGTGTTAGGGTACTGGTTAGTGTTAACGTACGGGTTCGGATTAGGGGACGGGTTAGGGTAAGGCTTCGGATAAGGGTTAGGGTTAAGGTTAGGGTTAGGGTTAGGGTTAGGGAACGGGGACGGTTCAGGGGACAGGTTAGGGTACGACAACGGTTTAGGGTGAGCGTACGTATTAGGGTATGGGTTAGTATTAGCGTACGGGTTAGGCTTATGGGACGGGTTATGTTAAGTCTGCTGGTGAGGGTTAGGGTTAGGGTTAGGGTTAGGTTTAGGGTTAGGGGACGGGGACGGTTTAGGGGACAGGTTATGGTACGACAAGGTTTTAGGGTGAGCGTACGTGTTAGGGTACGTGTTAGTGTTAGCGTACGGGTTATTATTTGGGGACGGGTTAGGGTAAGGCTTCGGGTAAGGGTTAGGGTTAGGGTTAGGGGACTGGGACGGTTTAGGGGACAGGTTAGGGTACCACAACGGTTTAGGGTGAGCGTACGTGTTAGGGTAAGGATTAGGGTTAGCGTACGGGTTAGTATTAGGGGATGGGTTAGTGTAAGGCTTCGGGTAAGGGTTAGGGTTAGGGTTAGGGATAGGGGACGGGGATGGTTTAGGGTACTGGTTAGAGTACGACAATGGTTTAGGGTGAGCGTACGTGTTAGGGTACGGGTTAGGGTTAGCGTACGGGTTAGGATTAGGGGATGGGTTAGAGTAATGCTTCGGGTAAGAGTTAGGGTTAGGGTTAGGGTTAGGGTTTGGGTTAGGGGACGGCGACGGTTTAGGGGACAGGTTAGGGTACGACAACGGTTTAGGGTGAGCGTACATGTTAGGGTACGGGTTAGTGTTAGCGTACGGGTTAGGATTAGGGGACGGATTAGGGTAAGGCTTCGGGTAAGTGTTCGGGTTAGGGTTAGGGTTAGGGTTCGGGGACGTTGACAGTTTAGGGGACAGGTTAGGGTACGACAACGGTTTAGGGTGAGCGTACGTGTTAGGGTACGGGTTAGTGTTAGCGTACGTGTTAGGATTAGGGGACGGGTTAGGGTAAGGCTTCGGGTAAGGTTTCGGGTTAGGGTTAGGTTTAGGGTTATGGTTAGGGGACGGTGACGGTTTAGGGGACAGGTTAGGGTACGACAACGGTTTAGGGTGAGCGTACATGTTAGGTTACGGGTTAGTGTTAGCGTACGGGTTAGGATTAGGGGACGGATTAGGGTAAGGCTTCGGGTAAGTGTTCGGGTTAGGGTTAGGGTTAGGGTTCGGGGACGTTGACAGTTTAGGGGACAGGTTAGGGTACGACAACGGTTTATGGTGAGCGTACGTGTTAGGGTACGGGTTAGTGTTAGCGTACGTGTTAGGATTAGGGGACGGGTTAGGGTAAGGCTTCGGGTAAGTGTTAGGGTTAGGGTTAGGGTTAGTGTTAGGGGACGGGGACGGTTTAGGGGACAGGTTAGGGTACGACAACGGTTTAGGGTGAGCATACGTGTTATTGTACGGGTTAGGGTTAGCGTACGGGTTAGGATTAGGGGATGGGTTATTGTAAGGCTTCGGGTAAGGGTTATGGCTAGGGTTAGGGTTACGGATAGGGGACGGGGATGGTTTAGGGTACAGGTTAGGGTACGACAATGGTTTAGAGTGAGCGTACGTGTTAGGGTACGGGTTAGGGTTAGCGTACGGGTTAGGATTAGGGGATGGGTTAGTGTTAGGCTTCGGGTAAGGGTTAGGGTTAGGGTTAGGGTTAGGGATAGGGGACGGGGATGGTTTAGGGTACAGGTTAGGGTACGACAATGGTTTAGAGTGAGCGTACGTGTTAGGGTACGGGTTAGTGTTAGCGTACGGGTTAGGTTTAGGGTACGGGTGAGTGTAAGGCTTCGGGTAAGGGTTAGGGTTAGGGTTAGGGTTAGGGGACGGGGACGTTTTAGGGAACAGGTTAGGGTACGACAACGGTTTAGGGTGAGCGTACGTGTTAGGGTACGGGTTAGTGTTAGCATACGGGTTAGGATTAGAGGACGGGTTAGGGTAAGGCTTCTGGTAAGGGTTAGGGTTAGGGTTAGGGTTAGGGTTAGGAGACGGGGACGGTTTAGGGGACAGGTTAGTGTACGACAACGGTTTAGGGTGTGCGTATGTGTTAGGGTACGCTTTAGTGTTAGCGTACGGGTTAGGATTAGGGGACGGGTTACGGTAAGGCTTCGGGTATGGGTTAGGGTTAGGGTTAGGGTTAGGGTTACGGGACGGGGACGGTTTAGGGGACAGGTTAGGGTACGACAACGGTTTAGGGTGAGCGTACGTGTTAGGGTACGGTTTAGTGTTAGCGTACGGTTTAGGATTAGGGGACGGGTTAGTGTAAGGCTTCGGGTAAGTGTTAGGGTTAGGGTTAGGGTTAGGGTTAGGGTTAGGGGATGGGGACGGTTTAGGAGACAGGTTAGGGTACGACAAAGGTTTAAGTTGAGCATACGTGTTAGGGTACGGATTAGTGTTAGCCAACGGGTTAGAATTAGGGGACGGGTTAGAGTAAGGCTTCGGGTAAGGGTTAGGGTTAGGGTTAGGGGACGGGGACGGGGACGGTTTTGGGACAGGTTAGTGTACGACAACGGTTTAGGGTGAGCGTACGTGTTAGGGTACGGGTTAGTGTTAGCGTACGGGTTAGGATTAGGGGACGGGTTAGGGTAAGGCTTTGGGTAAGGTTTAGGGTTAGGGTTAGGGTTAGGGTTGGGAGACGGGGACGGTTTAGGGGACAGGTTAGGGTACGACAACGGTTTAGGGTGAGTGTACGTGTTAGGGTACGGGTTAGTGTTAGCGTACGGGTTAGGATTAGGGGACGGGTTAGGGTAAGGCTTCGGGTAAGTGTTAGGGTTAGGCTTAGGGTTAGGGTTAGGGTTAGGGAACGAGGACGGTTTAGGGGAAACGTTAGTGTACGACAACGGTTTAGGGTGAGCGTACGTGTTAGGGTACGGGTTAGAGTTAGCATGAGGGTTAGGATTAGGGGACGGTTTAGGGTAAGGCTTCGGGTAAGGGTTCGGGTTAGGGTTAGGGTTAGGGTTAGGGGACGGGGACGGTTTAGGGGACAGGTTAGGGTACGACAACGGTTTAGGGTGAGCGTACGTGTTAGGGTACGGGTTAGTGTTAGCGTACGGGTTAGGTTTAGAGGACGTGTTAGGGTAAGGCTTCGGGTAAGTGTTAGGGTTAGGGTTAGGGTTAGGGTTAGGGTTAGGAGACGGGGACGGTTTAGGGGACAGGTTAGTG